>NC_143551.1:119731875-120082500 GCF_054136105.1 Typopeltis vanoorti
CAAACTTTTCATGTTGGTGACACACTTTTTAGACAGGCATAATTTTGTGTCACAGTAATTCAGTCTGATGTGCCTCTCATGGGTCATGTGGTCAGATCAGATGTAGTTAAAGTATATGCTTTTACAATTATATTTTGTATAACTTTTAGAAGGTTTATTTAAAATTCTTTTCCTGTTCATCCGATACCAGGTTAATAAAAATTCACTATTTATAGTAAGTGATTAATCACTTACTCCTTTTAAAACTGATCCCATCATTACAATAACAAGCAACTCCTTTTGATATTTGATAAGATTAAATATCATATAACTCCTTTAAAGGTTGCATGATATAGTTAGACTATACTCTTGAGGGAAAGACACAGTCTATTAGCGAACCAGAGGTTAAGCTTGTTTCATGACACAACCTCATGAAAACCTTTCGTTTTTATTAAAAATATATAATACAGTATGATCGAATAAAAACCACATCAAGTGAGCTGAAATGATTCTCTCTTCTTAATTTTTCAATGTATTTAATATAGGGGAAACAGATTTCATATCTCTCTTGTTGAGTTTTTTTTTATCATACTGTATTTTTATATATAATAAAATATACAAAATAAAAATATATAATATATTTATATTTATTTCCAAGATTAATATCATTGTTATAAGAAATAGAAAGAAAAGAAAGAAATATATAATAATAGAATTTTAATGAGATATATGAGCTTCATGGGATGAACACAGCTTTTCAATATTTGGTGGAATAGTAGATAAAGACACTTGAATTTCATCATCAAGCATTCTTAAGCTTCTACGTTTCAATGTCTTCAAGTTTGCCATCGTTGAAAAGGATATTTCACACATGTATGTAGTGGAAAACTGCAAAAGAATTTTTAATGCTTTTTTACCTATGTTTGGATGCATTTTTGAAACACGAATTCAAAAGTTGTCTAAATTACCCTCTTCATACATCATTAACAGACTTTGATCATTTTTTATTTCAGCTAATTCTTCTTCTTCAATAAGTGACAAGTTAATCGTTACAGTTGAAAAAAATGGATTTCTGATCCAATCATAGTCTTGTATTTCAATATTTGGGAAGTAGTGATGAATTTTCTCTCTGAACATTGTTAAATGGTCAACAATTAGTGAGCTGATATCACATTTTAGTTCACAGTCTGCAGTTTTGGAAAACATTTCAAAATTTCCTTCTTTCACTTTCCTTTTCCAAATTTCTATCTTGTCTCTCATAGCACAAATTTTATCCACTGCTGTTAAGATATTTTCTCCTTTTCCTTGCATACTGGTGTTTATTTTATTCAAGTGTTCAAATATGTCAGCAAGATATGCCAATTTTGTGCACCATAATTTGTTTTGAATTAGATCACAGAATTCATTTTGTTGATTTTAAAGTTTAAGCATCATTTCCCTCAATTCATATACACGACAAAGCACTCGACCTCTTGACAGCCAACGAACTTCTGGGTGTAGTATAAGTTTTTCAAATTTTTTCCCCATATCTTCACAAATTTTAGCAAATAATCTTGATTTAAGAGGTCTACTTTTAATGTAATTGACCATTTGAACAACTTTGTCCATAACCTTTTTTAATTCATTGCCAGTGGTTTGCACGACTAGTGCTTCGCGATGTAAATAGCAATGAGTAATTATAATATTTTCATTCTCTTTCTTTGCTAAAGGTATGAAACCTTTTGTTATAAATAAATTCTGTGTAATGATACAGTATTCCCCCCCCCTTTTTATGGGAGTTCACAGTACCATCTAGTCCCACCAAATTTTATCCGGGCTCCGGAACCGGCATAGCTGACGAATCAGACCTATGGCTGGGTCAGTATTCCTGACTGTAATCCATGTGTGTCCTCGGACCGGCTTACCTCCTTACAGGATGAAAAACACCAGATAAACTGGCGGAAAAAACCCGGCTGTCCACGCCCAAGACCAGCTAACTTGGCTATGGCTGAGGAAGATCCTTGAGCTCCTTACGTCATTGATGGGAATCGAACCTAGGACACTCCTTCCCCAGGCATATGGTTGCGAAGCGCATAGCCACTAGGCTAAATACGTGGACAACCTTTTGTTGAACCAACCATTGAAGGAGCCCCATCTGTGCATATTCCTACACAATTTAACCATAGCAAATTATTTTCCTTCGTGAAGCAATCTACTGTTTTAAATATATCTGTGCCTCTAGTTTTCATTGGAATTTCTAGACAACACAAGAATTGCTCAATAATTCTGTTAGTATGAATGAAACGTATAAAAATGAGTAATTGCGTTAACCCACTGACATCTCTTGATTTATCTAACTGCAATGTAAAAATCATATTATCGTCTTGAAAAATATCTTTTATTTGCAGCTTAATGTCAGCAGACATGTCTTGAGGGATTTTATTAACTTCTATCTCAAATTTGGGCCCAAACATTGTTCGAACAATAGCACAGCAAGATTCCTTTATAGTGGTTTCGGCAATAGTGTGTAGCTCCTTGTTTTTGGCAATTATTTGAGCAACCAAGTAACTTACCTCTTGAGCTTTCTCTGATGTCTTCATTCTCTTGATGAACGATGTAGACTGCTTCTTTATAGATTTTGAAAGTTCAATAAAGTATTCTACTGGCTTTTCTGACAAAACAGCAGGGTGTTTTGAGGTAAAATGGCTCTTTAATTTGTTTAGTACCATACTTTCATTTGCAAGTATGTTTTTAGTGGAACCTGTGGCATAGTAATTAAATTAAATCTAGCGAAAGTGGGAATAACTTTAGTATCACGGCACTTTTTGCAGAAGGCAATCCGTGCTCGAAGCTTACCTTGTAGAATCAATAACTTTCCTAATTTTCCTGTTAGTTTAGTAAACTCTTCCTCGTGAAGGATGATGATTCTAATTTTTAGTGGAACCTGTGGCATAGTAATTAAATAATAAAGTAACACATAAAAACCCCAGTGATATCTTTAATTAATAAAAGGAAAGATATTTCGTATGAATGTCAGCTTAATGTCAGCAGACATGTCTTGAGGGATTTTATTAACTTCTATCTCAAATTTGGGCCCAAACATTGTTCGAACAATAGCACAGCAAGATTCCTTTATAGTGGTTTCGGCAATAGTGTGTAGCTCCTTGTTTTTGGCAATTATTTGAGCAACCAAGATATTTTTCAAGACGATAATATGATTTTTACATTGCAGTTAGATAAATCAAGAGATGTCAGTGGGTTAACGCAATTACTCATTTTTATACGTTTCATTCATATATAGTAACACGTAAAAAATTATGTAAAAAAATTATATATCTTATGTAAAAAACTATTTATCTTAATAGATTAAATTTGTTATTTCTATTATTTCCTAGCATGTGGTAACAATTGTATTTTAATAGGTGATCCACCAAACGTTTTGCCTGTATTCCATTCCTATTACTGTTACAGACACTGAAAATGTACTATTAATTTTAGTACGAAATATCTTTCCTTTTATTAATTAAAGATATCACTGGGGTTTTTATGTGTTACTTTATTATTTAATTACTATGCCACAGGTTCCACTAAAAATTAGAATCATCATCCTTCACGAGGAAGAGTTTACTAAACTAACAGGAAAATTAGGAAAGTTATTGATTCTACAAGGTAAGCTTCGAGCACGGATTGCCTTCTGCAAAAAGTGCCGTGATACTAAAGTTATTCCCACTTTCGCTAGATTTAAAGAAACAATTCTTTAAATCTAGAAGAACCTGTCTCCTGGAACTCACTCTATTTATATACGCACAAGTTTTTCCTTAATTTGTAATCAACTTCGTACTGCCAAAAAAGAATTAGCTTCTAATATCAATTCTATATCAGTTCTTGAAGAAGACATTTCAGCTGCTCTTAATGAAGAATTATTGGATATTGTTCTTCACTTATCAAAACAATCCTTATCCTGGTCTTATGAGAGAAATTTTCAAAATCTTATGCAAAAATACAACTCTTTATATAACAAGCAAAAGAAAAACCTTACCTCTGACAGTACGTTTACAAATAAATGGATTGTAAACATTTCCGATCGCCCATTATCCACTGCTGAGTGCTTTAGCAAAGGGCCTTGATTTTGCTGTTATTCCTTCAAGCATTCCTTATCTTGATTTCTTACATAATATAGAACGCAATCTGTCAGGACTTCCTAACGAAGATGCCAACAAACTATGTTTTGAAGTTACAACTTTGTTATTCAAAAGCAAATTACCTCCATGCAATTTATCAAATGCTGAAATTAAAGGTCTAACTTCTTTAAGAAAAGATAATACAATATCCATTTCTAAGGCCGATAAAGGAAAAGCTATTGTAATTATGAATAAGACTGACTGTGAGACAAAAGTATCCAGCCTATTAGAGAACACCACAACCTACCAAGAGATCACACGTAATCCTACTAATTCACAAATTAAACAGCTAAATAAATTACTTGATGAGGTTATAAGTTGGGATCCTAACTTCATGGATAAAATACGCACCTACTTTGGAAGAACTCCTCATCTTTATGGACTCCCAAAAATCCATAAAGAAGGCTGTCCTATACGACCTATCTTAAATTGCATTGACTCTCCAATTTATCGTATTGGAAAAGTATTATCATGTTCCTTAAGTGCTCTCACTGGTCATTCCAGATCCTATATAAAAAACTCAACAGCTTTTCTTGAAAAAATCAAGGATATAAAAATTACAGCTTCTGAAATATTAGTCAGTTTTGAGATCATTTCTCTGTTCACCAATATCCCATTAACCAACACAGTCAATTCTTTATATGAAGATTACCCTCCAGATATCGCAAGGATATTCGAATATGTCATCCACTCAGGTTATTTCAGTTGGAAAAACAAAATCTACAAACAAATTGAAGGTACCACCATGGGTAGCCCTCTGTCTCCACCTCTGGCAAACTACTATTTGAAACAATTGAAGATACTATGTTCTCATCCATTCATCCTCAACCATCTCTTTGGTACCATTACGTCGATGATGTTTTTGCTGTTTGGCCACACACTGAAGATGAACTTTCCACCTTTCTACAACGGATAAATAGCCTTCACCCATGCATCCAATTCACTATGGAAAAAAGAAAACTCTGGTACTTTACCATTTTTGGACAGCCTCCTTACTAGAACATCTTCTGGTACCTTATCTACAAGCGTCTTTCAAAAAACCCACATTTACTTGCAGATACATTCACAAAAAGTCTGCACACCACATGTCTCAAAAATTTGGCATTCTTAAATCTCTAATTCATAGAGCACATAAAGTTTGCTCTTCCCCATTAATCTTACAACCAGAACTTTCCATCATTAAAAAGTTAATGGAATAAAAAATGATTACAACTTCAATCAAATCCAACAGATACTTGACTCATGTTCCAACTCCTACAATTTTTTCAACAGTCTGCAGAGTTCCTATTCTGTACATTCCAGGAATCTCAGAACCTATAGGTAGAATTCTGAAAAAATTTTATCAATTGATTCCAACATATATTCCTATCAACAAAATTTCTTCTTTATTTCCTTCTACAAAGGATAAACTGTCTTCTCTATCTTTGGCTGGCTTTACCAAATACCTTGCGAATGCGATGTCTCTTATTTTGGACAAACTGGCCATTCTTTGGAAAAAAGAATAAAAGAACATCAATATTATATTAATTATAACAAACCTTCGAAGTCTGGTCTGGTGCAGAACAGTATTGACTCTACTCATAGTGTTCAGTGGGATAAAGCAGTTGTTCTCCATAGATGCAGATTCAAATATGAACGCTTATTCAAAGAAAGTTGTGAAACTATCTTACACCAACTGAATTTAAATAGAAATGACTGTATGTCTCTCTCTCAAAGATCTGGGAGACTTTTATCTTATGTAAAAAACATTTATCGTTATAGATTAAATTTGTTATTTCTATTATTTCCTAGCATGCGGTAACAATTGTATTTTAATAGGTGATCTACCAAACGTTTTGCCTGTATCCTATTAATGTTACAGACACTGAAGATGTACTATTAATTTTAGTACGAAATATCTGTCCTTTTGCTAATTAAAGATATCACCATGGTTTTTACGGGTTACTTTATTATTTAATTTCCACTTTTTTTAATTTAATTTCCACTTTCCACTTTCCACTTTCGTTTTGTGCAATTTTGTCTGTGTTTTTGCAATTTTAATAGTTTCTCTAATGATGCCTCAGTGACTGAGATGAAATATAGGATTTGATTAAATATGTATATAATAATTTATATGTGCTGTATTTATTCCTTTAAACCTTATAATAACTGTAACCATGTAGCAATTGTCTTCATCCATTTCTCTTGAATTGGAGTGAGTAACTGATGCATGACCTACCTTTCACAAAATCATCATGCTGTCTTCCATATGTTATCTCATTTCTATCCACCAGTTCCTGGATTTTCCCCCTTCTTTTCCAATTCCTTCTTCTCATTTTCTAAGCAATCTGGTTTAATTATTGCCAATTCCCTAGCTCATAATATGCAATATTAACATATATCTCTTGGTATTGTGTAAACACTTTCATATGATCACAGGTTAAAAATGGGGTTTGAAATACCCAATAGAAAATAGTGCAGGAAATGAAAATATTTGTGGTAAGTGTGAAAAAGAACACATTGATGCATCAGGATCAATCATTATTATTAATATTTTAATTAATACATGACACCTCCAGGGAGTCCAAAGACTCATCGAGGGAGGACACCTACTCTACAACTCTCTGTCTCCACCACTCAATCCACCAACCACAACTGTGTTGGGTTGCCTTCATCATCTACACCAACACCATCTATCGTCGACCACCACCAGTATTTTCACAGACAATCACAAACATCCATGCCCATGGCGAGATTTGAACCCGCAGCCTTTTGGCTGGAGAGCGGATATGCTAACCACTCGGCCAACCAGGCCAGCTTAAGCTTAAGCATATTTACAGTGAGAGTCATGAGTGTGTGTGCCATTAATTTATCATAATATGAATTTTAAAAAATAAATACTTGTATAAATATTCATGTTTGAATGAAATATTATAACTTCTCCCAAAATCTTTTCCCTCAGAAGAGGGATGCCAGTGTTACTAAAATTTTAAAAGAACTATATGAGTACTGAAAGTTTGAAAAACGTTGCCTTATGCCATGACTGCCTCATAAGTCAAGACCATATGGTCACTCTCACCAGTTAGAAAGATGGCAAAATTGTCACCTTAGTTATAGACAATTCCTCTGACGCAATTACTCGATCTCAGCTAACAATTCCTTAATAATTTCATGCATTCAATTTTCCTTCCACCTCTGTGTCCTTTCCTCCTTCCAGTCTATGTTTCCATAGTTGGAGTCCCCAATAATAATTACTCACTGCCCACTCATTGAATGTATTGTATTTTATCTTGTTAGACTATTTTACACTAGATGGCCTCAAATTACCTGCCCTGCTTTCACTGATCTCCTGTTGAACTTCTGTGCTTTTTTTTTGGCTGCAGTTCAGCTACTATCATCATCAATACCCATCACCTGTTCATTTCTCTCTCTCTCTTCTCCCTGAAAATATTACATCCCTTCATATTTTATCTCACTAACTATATTATCTTCCATCAGCCATGTCTCATAAATGCCAATAATTTTTGCTAGAAGCTAACATTGACATAATGTCCTTGTCCTCCTCATTCTGAATGCATCTGATATTAGTGTATGTGAAGGGGCAGTCTCCTCTAGGCCCACCACTGCTTTTCTCCTTTATATTAACTATTCGGTTCTAATTTGTTACCCTCTCCTGTACTATCTTCAATATTTTTTGTTCATTCACACTCACTTGCCTAATTGGTACCTGCTTATTTTCTTCATATGAGATATGTCCAGAAACTTATGTTATGAAATATATAAAGCTCAGCCAGAAAAGTAATGAGTATTGTGAGGAAAGTTATTATTATTATTATTATTCAGGCCTCCATGGAGTCAAAAGACTCTTCGTGGGGGGGTCCTTCCTAAGAAACACAAAGCCTATCATGCTACTCCTTAAACTCATTGACCGTTCTCGCTCTCACCACTCCATCAGGCAATGCATTCCATGGTTCAACCACCCTCCATGCAAAGAAACCACTCCTCACCCTCTTGCTCACAGTTTCCTTTCGTAACTTCCAGGGATGGCCTCTTGTCATCACTCCTTCCTGCTGTTCAACCAAGCAAAAGAACTCCCCGGTGTCAACCCTGTAACCACCTCTCAACAGTTTAAAAGTCTCAATCATATCACCTCTCCTTCTTTTATCCACCAAACTCTCCAGTCCACACTCGATCAGTTGATCCTCATAACTAACATTGTATAGTCCCGACACCATTTTTGTTATCCACCTTTGTACCCCCTTCCCACAGTTAATTTATCCTCTTCAAATCGTGGGGACCAAATCTGAGAACAATAGTCAAAGTGTGGTCTGATCAGAGAGTCTTATACAACAGAATGATAACCATTTTATCTCTGCAGGTCAGTGTCCTTCTCATTATTGCAGCAATCCTCTGTGTTACCTTCACCACCTTTGCAATATGTCCCCTAAATTTGAGGTTTCTATCAATCATCAACCCCAGATCTCTTGTCTCTCCTACTTCTTCCAGTATAACTCCTCCCATAGAGTGCAGTGTCCCATCAATGTTTCCCAAACCCCAAGACCTTACATTTTGCTGCATTAAACCGACACCCCCATTCATTTGATCATCTATCTAGCTTATTCAAATCCTCTTGCAGGGCTGCCACATCTGCACTATTACTAATAATCCTTCCCAGCTTCGCATCATCTGCAAACAACTGAATATCCCCTTGCAATCCACTGACAGTGTCATTGATATAAAGGTTAAACGATATAGGTCCCAGTACTGAGCACTGTAGCACCCCCATTTGTAACCCTCTGCTTCCTTGAAAGTACTCTACCATACACAACTCTCTGATACCTATCAGACAGCCAATCCTCAATCCAGTTGACCAATCTGACATTCAGAGACCCATGTGCTGCAACTTAAATATCAGCTTATCATGTGGCATCCTGTCAAATACCTTTGCTAAGTTTAAAAAAAGCAGTATATGCCTTTCCCTCATCTAATGCTCTTGTAACTTTATCATAAAAGGCTAGCATATTGCTAAAACAAGAACGCCCCTTCACAAATCCATGTTGATTCTCACAGATAACATTACCCTCATCTGTCCAATGCTGTATACAGTCCTTCAATACTTTCTCCAAGATTTTACTAACTACTGATGACACACAAACTGGCCTATAATTAGACACTTCCAGTCTGCTCCAACCCTTATGTAATGGCACTATCTTACATTCCTTACATTCCATGGGCACCTTTCCCGCAGCCAGCCTTTCATTGAAAAGCCAGGTCAAAGGCACTGTCAGTTCCCTAGCACATTCTCTCAAAACTCATGGTGAAATACCATCCAGTCCCACAGCTTTACTGACATCCAGAGTACTCAGTATTTGAAACACACTCTCCTCCTGTACCTCTAACCTCGAACCTGCCCAATCCCTGTAGCATTAAAACTGAATCCTCCAGGATGAAATACTCCAATAAATTGTTCATTGAACAATTCTACTATGTCCTCTGCATCGTTCACTCTATTTCCATTTTTATCCTACAATATCATTCTTCCACAGCCATTTCTCCTCCTACTGGCCACATATCTAAAAAATTCCCTAGAATTTTCTTTGAATCTTAGGGCTAATCTCCTCTCATATTCCAGTTTCGTCTTCCTTACCATACTAGTCACTCTTCTGGCCGGTGTGTTATATTCTTCATGCATCTTCTCTTCACCTGTCTCCTTATATCTCTTCCACCTCTTTTTCGCATGCAATTCCTGTTTAATATTGTTTGTCATCCACTTTACTCCAAATTGTGTCCTCTTTTTCACTCATGGTATACAACTTAGCATTGCTGCTAACAAATATTCTTTCATAATTTCCCACGCACTAATGATATCCCGCCCTTCCAATTCCTCCTTCCATGAAACTTCCCTAAGCTGACGTCTTAGACTATTATAATCACCTGCCTTATATTTCCACATACATTCCCGTCTCTTTGATACCCCTGCATGTCTATTCATTTTCCAAGTCAAAACCATATGGTCACTCTCTCCAACTGGTGGGAGAGATGTCATCTCAGTTATTATCAACTCCTCTGATGCTGTAACCAAATCCAAAACTCTTGAACCTCTTGTTCCCTCTGTTACATGTTGCCTAAATCATTTGTCCCTCAAGAATTCTAGAATTCCATTCCCTTATTGCTACATGCATCTTCTCTCCCCAACTTATACTGCTGTAGTTAAAATCTCTCATAACAGTCATTCTTCTTGCACTTGGCGAGCTCAACTGTCTAAACATCTCCTGGTCCCCACCCTCTGTGCTCCTTGGTTTGTAGCAACACCCCACTAAATATCCTGCCTTGCCCACCTCTACCTCACACCATATGCTTTCAAAATTATTAGTGTCACTGCCTTCCAACGTCTCCACTCTTAGAGGACATAGGTCATCACTTATCATAAGCAGTACTCCACCACCACGCTTTCCCTTCCTATCCTGCCAAAAAATGCTGTTCCCAGCGACTTCTATTCCTGTTATTATATCCTCTTCTGTCAACCACGTCTCAGGGATCCCTATAATTTTTGGCCGGCTGATGCTATCTGTGACACCAATTCCTCTCCCTTATTCCGGATACTCCTGGCATTAGTATATAGCATATAAATGCCATTGTTTCTATACCCAGCATTATCCTATCTAGACTCCTGTGGGGTAAGTGTTACCTGATGCCGTCCCCCCTTCTCCCAAGTACCCATTTCCACAAGAGAGCACCCCTGCTACCATCCTCCCTGGGACACGCTGACTTTTTTTTTCAGAACAGCAATCTCAGATGCCAACTTTTCACAGTATGAAAAGAAATTGTCCATACAAGCTAAAGGCAATCTGAAAGAATTTTATTGTAATTTTTAGAATTTTATCGCAAGTAAAAGAAAGAATGAATGAGGAAGAATAACTTTATTGAATGCAGATGGTACTCGAGTGTCGGAAGCTAATGAGGTTATTCAGTTAATGAGTGCTCACTTTGCTAAGATATATCAACCAGGTTTATGTAAGTAACATGATGCACGGTGCTACTGCTAAGCAGGATGAAGAGTTAGAGGATCATGAAGCTGAAGAGCTGTTGCATAACCTGGATAAGAATTTGTCAATAGGGACAGATGGAATATCAGCCCGTTTGCTAAAGAAATATTCAACTAAATTCGCTATGCCTTTCACATGTTTGTATATCTGGAGTCTCAGCTCAGGAATGATACCACAGGAATGGAAGGAATGTATGATAGTTCCATTGCACAAGGGTGGTCAAAACTGATGTGTCTAATCACAAGTCTATCAGTATCTCTGGTGTGGTAGTGAAGATTTTAGAGAAGTTGGTAAGAACTCACATACAGAAATGGGTAGACAAACATGCTATATTCTGCAAGGAACAGCATGTAGTACTAAAGGAAGGTCATGTTTTAGCAATTTGCTCCTATTTTATGTTATGGCCGAGTTGGATAAAGGGAATGGATACACTATTATAATGTTGGATTTTGCTAAGGCATTTGAGGATACCACACGAAAGGCTGTTGCATGAACTGGAGAATATGGAATTGGAATATAAACTCTTGACTCGGATCAGGAGATGGTTGACAGAGAGATATCAAAAAGTGGTATACAGTGGGTGTGAATCTGCCAGATTTAAGATGACCAATGGCATACATCAAGTTCAGTCCTTGGGCCATTATTGTTCAATCTATACATTAATGACATCAGGCAGGATCTAACATCAGATGTGCAATTGTTTGCCGATGATGCAAAGATAGGCAGGGCAATCAGAGATGCTACTAATATTCAGCAATTACAAAATGATTTGAATAGACTGGAAATTTGGGCAAACGAAAATGACTGTCAGTTTAATGTAAGTAAGTGTAAAGTTATGCACTTTGGCATGATTACAGTTCCAGCAGCATGTTATATTAGCGGGGTTATGCTACAAGAAACTGAAGAGGCAATGGATCTTGGCATATTGGTGGATAGGAATTTAAAGCTCAAAGGTCACATAGCAAAAGTTGCAAATACAACTCAGAGGATAATTGCGATGCTGAAGTGAACCTTGACATATAAGGATAAGAAAGTCATTTTGCCTCTTTATAAGGCTTTGATAAGATCACACCTCGATTACTGTGCACAGATTTGGTCTCCTGGGTTCCAAGGGAATAAAGAAGCCGTGGAATGGGTGCAAAGAAGAATTACAAAGATTATATCTGGATTATGGGATTTAGATTGCGAGGAAATTGTGAGTATGTGGATTGCAGACTGTGTAACAGGAGAAAGAGGGATTATATAATAGAGGTCTATAAACTTTTGAATGGGTGATTTTGAATGTGTTATACATATAATTTTTTGCTATATAGAAGATGGGGAGAGAACATGGCGACATCTATGGAAGTTAAATTTATTTGCAGTCAAGAAAGGGATAAGAGCTAAGTTTTTCTCCCAGAGATCAGTGAATGAGTGGAATAGTTTACCTTTAGAGATAGTGAGTGCATCTAGTGTGAATGAATTTAAGGGAAGGTATGACATCTGATTTGAGTGATTTACAGCCTCCCTCGATGAGTTGTTGACTCCCTGGAGGTCTCAAATAATAATAATAATAATAATAATAATAATAATTATTGTTCTAGACATAATAATATAACATAATAATATTATATTCATGTTGAATATCTATCTCTCAACTTGAATTAGTCTCATTTCATGGAGATTAGTTAATCTCTAAATACTGAAATTAAAATTTGCGTATAGATCCCAGTCAGAGATGACAGAAAGAAATTAAAACTTTGAGCAACACAATTAAAATAAAAAGTATTGTCAAAAGAATTGCAACTTTAAAATAGAGCCTTAATAAAAGATGAAACACAGTACCCATTCTGGATTATGCATCTAGCAAGAGAACTTTTGATTCTATAATTCGTCTTTCAAATTCATCCTTGATGAATTTGAAAGACGAATTATAGAATCAAAAGAAATAGTTCTGGACCCTTCACACTTGAACAACAACAATCTAAGCTACAATTTGCCTGATTCTCATAGCGCAGTAATCCAATACTGGTGCTCTAAAATTAGTTGTCACACACACACATTCAACTCATGCCAACAGTAGCACGTGGTCACCTATTCAAATATGACTGTTACTATTCTGTTTCTTTTTATTAAGCTGGAAAGTCCATGTTTTTTACCTTGTTATTTTTATAAGTCTTATGTTATTTCTTAGTCACCTGAAGAAGTCAGAACACCGATGAAACTAGTCATGATTTATTAAAGTTTTTTGTTATATTTTCTCGGGTTCTAGTCAGCTAAATTTTAATTTTATAAATGTGTGTGTGTGTGTGTGTGTGTGTGTGTGTGTGTGTGTGTGTGTGTGTGTGTGTGTGTGTGTGTGTGTGTGTGTGTGTGTGTGTGTGTGTGTGTGTGTAAATTACAATAGCAAACTTTGCACTATAAACAGTAAGGACCATGTTATTTCTTTGGTCCTTACTATTGGATCTCAGTATATCATGACTGTATCATTTGCTGTTACTGTTAGCAGTAGCAGCATTTTTGTTATCATAAGTATTTATTATTTATCAAAGGCAAGGTTTTGTTCAGAATATATGTTGTTTGTCAGTATATGGTACTAACATTTGAGAAAGTTTCATTCATTAAGATTTGATCATCCATTTGGCAGAGATGCCATAATTTACTAAATCTTATCTACTTTAGATAAGATTTGGTAGTTATTGTTATTATTACTATAAGTATCTGTGTGAAGTTTGAAGCTACATCTCCACAGGTCACCAATAACAGTATTCATGCAATACCTATCATATCTCTTCTAAAACTGATTTGCTGACAAAACATTGATGACACACATTGACAAACTCTTCTACTCATGTGATATTTTGCAAAAAAAAAAAAAAAAAAGTAATCTGGACTTGTCTTGCTAACCATATTTTTGCTCATTTTCCAGGAATGATTCTTTGTTGTCATCTACTGAGAAATTTCCTTTTCCATCAGTCCTTTTAGTAATGTTATGTTTTTATCTTATCTCCTCTTTAATGTCTGTCAACCAGCTTCACCCAACAATGTCTTCATGGAGAGTATTCTGAGCATTTCACATACAGGGATGTATGCTGTATGTCTTAGCAAATTTTCTTGGGAGTTGTTCATATATATATACGCGCATCCTCGGGTCTCTTTTTATGCAGTTTTGAAGTTATGCGGTGCATAACTTCAATGAAAATTGCAATTTTAGATCGCTTAGCAAAAGGAGAGGGATCTACAGCAATTGGTAAACATTTTAATTTAGGCGAATCTACTATAAGAGCAATTAAAAAGAATGAAGTCGCAATAAGAAAATCTGTCATTTCTGGTACAAAACTAAGTGCCAAATTATCATCTTACTCAAGAGATGCTTTATTAGAAAAACGGAACGAGGTCTCGTAATTTGGACTGAGAATTAACTCAAATAAGAATTCCTATAAGTGGTTATTTAATTAAATAAAAAGCTCTTTGGTTTTATGAACAGATGAAGCAATTAGAGCATCTACTTCTGCTTCCCATGCTGATAAAGAATTTTCGGCTAGCAAAGGATGGCCAACCGGGTTTTTAAAAAGGAATATATTTCATAACGTGAAGATTACAGGCAAGGTTGCAGCAGCAGATGAAGACGCAACTAAAAATTTTCAAGAGAAGTTAGTCAAAATTCTTGAAGATGGTGGATATTGTCTCGATCAAGTGTTTAACGCTGACGAAACAGGATTGTTTTGGAAGAAAATGCCTAGTCGAACTTACATCGCAAAGTATGAGAAAAAAGCAAGTGGGTTTAAAGCAAGCTAAGATCGAATGACTGTGGCAATGCATCAGGGGATCGAACATTGAAACCCCTCCTAGTAAATCAATCTCTAAGACCATGTGCTCTAAAAGGCAAAAATCTAAAACAGCTGCCGGTACATTGGATAGCTAATACAAATGCCTGGATAACAACTGCAGTATTTACTGAATTGATCAATAATTGCTTTGTACCAGAAGTGAAAACATATATGAAGCAAAAAAAAAGCTCTCGACTTTAAAGTTTTATTAATTGTTGACAATGCACCAAATCATCCACATTTAGAACATCCAAATGTGCAGCTAGTGTTTTTTCCCACCCAATACAAGCATTATTCAATCCTTAGATCAAGGCATAATTGCTACTTTTAAAAAATATTATGTTAAGCACACTTTTCAATTTATATTGGATAAACTAGAAAATGAATCATTAACAGTAACTGACGTTTGGAAAAAAAATTCTATTTTTGGCTGCTTAAATCCTGTTGCATCTGCTATCGCTGAAATAAGACAACAAACTTTAAATGCCAGCTGGAAAGTAACTTGGCCTGGATGTGTTTCAAACAGTGCAACCATTCAAACATCTATATTCAAACAGCTGAAATCATTACTTTGGCACATGAAATTGGTAGAGAAGATTCTGATACATTTAGCCAGAATGATGTAGACGAATTGCTTGTGGATAATGCCTTAAGTGTCAATGATATTATTGGATATCAATTAACTTTAGATATCGTCGAAGATCTAGAAAACAATAATGAAGCAGAAGAAAAACCTGTTCCCCTCACTGCAAATATAATTCGAGAAGGTCTTGAACTGTGAAATAAATTGGAAAATCATTTTCTTGTTCATGACACAAATTCTGAACGAGCCTTTACATTCCAGGTGAGATGAAGAACTGTATGTCTGGATATCGCGAGTTGTATAAAGAAATTAGTAAAATTATCATCGCAAAGTGATTACATTTTCTTCTGACAATGATTATATTTGCAGGCATTGATTTCTGTGGCTAATTGTTTCAAAAGATATATTTCGGCGATTACACCACATTTTTTTATTCAGTTATTCAGTTATATAAAACACTGAAATAATAGTTCCCGACAAGTTTCGTAAATCCTAGGGTTTACACCTTCAGGGGGAAAATAGTATAACTTAAAGTTTAAACAAGAGAATTAATAAATACAAATCATAACCGTCTGGCTATTCATAAAACTCAAATAACAGAATGCAGATATATAACGTTATTGACTTTGAACAATACTGGACGATGTCACGTGTTCTTGTTCTCGTTCATACAGTCCGAGCTCAGATTGAGGTAGATTTTTTATTAGAGCTGACCACACTTGATTGAGAATTAAACCTTGATTTTTATTGCACGGGGTTGGGTTTTTTAGCATATTAACAGCTTCTTTAAATTTTATTATATAACTGTTGTTTTCTATGTATGCCATCGTGGTTTTTTGCGATAGTACATCGTGTCCATCATGTTGGAGGCTTAATGGATTTTTTTACAACAATCAAAAAGAATTAAAATAGAATTTAATACTTCCTATATTTCGTCCTAGTCACTAGGACATCTACGGGGATTACAAAAACAATTAATGTAACATATACACAAATAACAAACAATACTAAGCCCAACCACGTGGGTGACACTAAAGTCCTATCTAGGTAGAGCGCCCTGTAAGGGCAGTAGTAGGTGGCCTGGAATGTAAGGTGGGAACTCTGGTGATGAGTGTTTCCCAAATCTTCAGAAGCTTAATCAACCATATTTATTGAGATTTGGTTGGTTTTTGAGAGCTGCTGCTGCTTCTAAGAAAAGTCTCTCTTTCTTGAATTTGCTGTGGTGGAGCATGGTGGTTTTCTTCCATGATAATCTGTGGGTGGTGTCCAAAACATGGTCAGCCAAGCCTGAATGGCCATAGTTGTGTTTGAAGATGTAAGACTTGTGTTCCTCTAGACGGATGGACTGATCTGCCTGTCTGTCCAAAGTACGCCAGCTTACAGGAACAGGGTGCTTTGTAAACTCCAGGCAGAGAGAGAGGAGGGAGCTGATCTTTCGTAGAATGGATAAGGGTAGCAAGTTTGCGGTGGTGCTTATATGCTGTGTGTAGGTTGTACTGTTTTAGTATCTTGGCTATTTTTTCGGATGTGCCATGGATGTAGGGTATGGTGATGGCATTTTTAAAATCTTGTTGACGAGAAGGACGGGGAATGGGGGAGGAGTTGATTATTTTTTTGATACTGTGATCACTGTAGCCATTGGAGAGGAAAGTGCTGTGTATGTGGTTAAGCTCAGTAGTGAGGGTGGTTCCACTGGAACAAAGATTGTGGGCTCTCTTGGTAAGAGTTTTAATAATGCCATATTGTTGAGAGGGGTGGTGGTGGGAGAGTTTGTGAATGTATCTGCCTGTGTGTGTGGGTTTTCTGTATACGGTGAAGGTAAGTGTATCATTAGGCAGGCGTGTGACTAAGGTGTCTAGGAAGGGTAAACAATTGTTCTTTTCCTTTTCCATAGTGAACTGGATTCTTGGATGTAGACTATTGAGATGACTGAGGAAGGAGTCTAACGTGTCTGGGCCATGAGGCCAAATAGAGAACACATCATCTACATATCTTAGCCAGATAGAAGGTTTGAGTGGGGCTGAGTCTATGGCTCGTTTTTCGAAATCTTCCATATAGAAATTGGCAAGGGGGGGTGAGAGGGGGGAACCCATGGCAGTTCCCTCTATCTGCTTGTAGATTTTTTTGTTCCAAGAGAAATACCCAGAGTTAATGGCAAAGGAAAAGAGATCTAAGATGTCAGAGGGAAAAACGTTTTCTAAGAGATTATATTGTCAGAAGAAAAAAATCAGCACGGAACAAGGGTGAAGCAAATTCTATTTGTGAAAAACTACTACCTTTACCATACAGATCTGATGCGCCGACTATATCTTCTGGTGATGAAAGTGATTTTGCACCAGTTCACAAATGTTGCCGAATATTGTCTAATAGCGACAATAATTCTGATGAAAAAAATGTAAAAAAAAAAAAAAAAATTATTTTCAATAAAATTAAACGAATAAAGCTTTAAAAGAAACTTAGGCATTCTTATTTTTCTGAATTTTTATAAACTTTTTTATGCGATTTTAGGTTTATTTTAATTCATTGCTTTGGTTTTATGTGGTTTTAGAAAATTATGGAACATATCCCTAGGTTTTCAGTGTAAGTTAGGTCTTTTTTGTGCAATTTTTTATATGCGGTTTTCTGTGGAACATATCTGCTGCATAAAAAGAGACCCGACTGTATATGTGCATGCACACGCACTTGTGTGTGTGTGTGCATTCGTGCATGTGTGTGTGTGTGTGTGTGTGTGTGTGTGTGTGTGTGTGTGCGTGCGTGCGTGCGCGCACGCGCGTGTGTGTGCATATACACACACACATTTTATACACATTTAGATATATATATATATATATATAAGATCTTCCCCAAGAACTGATGGGAACCAGATCTGTGCACAGTAATCTCCAGATGTGGTCATATGAAAGCATCATATAGAGGGGTAATAACTTGTATGTGTTCTTCAGTCACCATGTAATCCTATGAGTGACTGGTCACTTTTTGTAACATGTGCCTTTGTCTTCAGCTCACCATACACTGTCATCCCAACTCCCTATAGTCATCAATTATCTGGAATTACATTGTGTTAGCATAGTACATGGCTTATAATCTTTTCGTCCTACAGCGCATAATCTTAAACTCTTTCCACACTAAACATTAAACTGGTATCCCATGAGCTTTTGCACATATTGATAGTCTGTTTAAAATCATTCTGCAAGATGGTAGGCAACGATGGGATGCAAAGTATACACTTGGTGGGGAAACTTTAAATTAAGTAGAGGAGATGAGAGACATAGGAGTGATGGTTCAGGGACCACATTGCACAAGTTGTGAAGATGTCACATTAAATAAAGGAAATGATGTGGAGGACCCTGATGCAGAAAGAGAGAGGTTATGATCCCATTGTATAAGCCCTTGATCAGGCCTCATATGGATTATTGTGCGCAGATTTGGTTGCCGAGTTTTCATGGTAACGAGGATATGTTACCACATCCTCGTTACCATGAGTCCGGAAAGGATCCCAAAAATATTCACAAAGGTGGTCAGTGGTATTTGGAATGTGAAGTACAAGGACAGATTGAGAGAATGTAAGTTGTAGAGCCTTGTGAATAAGAGTAAGAGTGGGAACATGATTGAGACATGTAAGCTAGCCAGGGGTTCTTATCAGGTTGACATGGAAGAGATTTTTTCACAGAATGTGAGAGGGGATAGAACAAGAGGCCATCACTGGAAACTGTATAAGGAGGGTGTGAGCAGAGGAGTGAGGAGAAGGTTCTTTGCATAGAGAGTGGTTGGTAAATGGAATGCATTGCCTGAGTGCGTTGGGAATTTAGACACATTGAATCAATTTGAAACATGGTTGGATGAGCATTTTATGCAATAGTGTATACCACTCTCACAATGAGTTTCTGACTCTGTAGCGGTCAGTTAATAATAAGGAGGGTGTGATAATAATAATAATAATAAGAAGAAGAAGAAGAATAATAAGAAGAAATATAAGAATAATAAGAAGAACAATGGAAGGATAGGAATGTTAAAATAGGAGGTGGGGAAGTTCTGTTACTGATTGCAGACAAATTGTGTCCACAAAGTGTGGAAGTTGATAGTACATGCACATATTTTGAATCTATGTGGTGTGAAGTTGAAATTAACAAGTTAGTATATCTGATAGGATGCTGTTACAAGCAGTGGTATAGCTAAAGCTTTTGCCGCTCGGGGCTGTCCCTGAGTTTTCCGCCCTCTCAATACACACCAAAAATACTACAAAAAGTCAAAACGACATATAGGGAAATTAATTAAAATGCTATGTTTATTTTTGAAGTAAAACTTTAATTCCAACATTCTAAAATGTTATTTTTCTTACTTTTCTGTTAGCAAAATCATCGATGACATTAATGAAGTCTATTTCATAGTAATGTAGGCAATTCTTAATCAATTTTATTTAGAAAAACTCCTCACAACTAGCAACACTAACAGCAATTGTGAGGAAAATTCACACTAGTATTACAATATTTGGATCGAGACTGTATTTTAGAATTAACTACAAAAGTTGAAAAAGGTTCAAAGTGCCGCCCAGGGCAGACCGCCCCCCCTCTGTCCCCCTCTAGCTATGCCTCTGGCCAGGGAATGTAGAGAATACTGATTGTGAAATATTTAGGCAAATCGGTTGGGCATGTAAAAAGATAGTGATCATGATGGGAGACTTTAATAAAAGGAATACAAAATGAAGGGGGAGTTAGTGTATGAGAACAAGGAGAGTGAGTTTGTTGAATTTCTAAGAGATAAATATCTTAAGCTGCATGTGAGTGAAGCAACTAGAGACTTTAATGTTTTGGATTTGGTGATAACTTCACAGTATGAAGCTGTTAATGAAGTATTAACACTGCTGCCAATTGGTGAGAGTGATCATGATATACTTGTTTGGGAAGTGGTGAAACAAGAGACAGTTATTTGCCAAAAATGGATATGTGTTGAAGTATAAAGCTGTTGATTATGGGAATCTGTAGTCCATTAACATCAGCACATTGGATAGATGAGTTAGCAGAAAAGATGTTGACAGTGCATGGAAATTTAAGGTAGTATCTGACACAAGCAGTGTACAACTGCATATCAAGGGTTAAGCAAATAAATAGAGCAGGAGTGAAATGGATGACCAGTGAAATCAAGCAAGCTGTGTTGGGAAAGAAAATGCTATGAAGGAGGTACAAGACAGTTGGTGGTGATCAGATCCATGAAGAGTATAAAGTGCAGGCTAGGAAGGTGATGAACATGGTAAAGAAAGAAAAGATGCAGTATGAGAGAAGATTGGCTGATCAACCCGGCCAAGATTAATTCAAGGTAATTTTTCTGCTACATTGCAAATAAGAGAAAGAATAATTATTGCAGGTTGACACTAGAGGATAGTCATGGTAGCAGAATAGCAGTTGCAAAGGATATAGTGGAATTATTGAACAAGCATTTTATCAGTGCTCGTTCAATAATCATGCTGGTAATTGATGTGGTGCAATATATATAGAAGGGAGGCAGATATTAGGAGAAGTGGAAGGAAAAATGAGAGGTGTATCAGGTATTCATTGGGTTAGATGTTAATAAGACCGTGAGAATGGATGACATATCACCGCATATTCTTAAGGAATATGCACAACAGTTAACTATGCCCTTGACCTGTTGTTTAATGAAAGTCTTGCAGTGGGAAGGGTTCCTAAGGAGTGGAAAGAAGGCAAAATAGCACCAATCCACAAACAAAGTTCTATAACAAGTTTCCAATTATAGATGAGTCTATAACTAATGTTCTATTGAAGGTGTTGAAGAGATTGGTAAGGAATAGAATACGGGATTGGGTTGGACATAGCAGTCGTTATGGTGGTCAGCATGGATTTGTAAAGGGTAGGTCCTGTTTTAGTAATTTAATTGCATTTTATGATAAGGTAACAAGTGTGTTAGATAAAGAAGAATCATATACAGTGATATTCTTGGACTTTGCAAAAGCGTTTAATAAATTACCACATGATAAGTTGGTGTACAAGCTGCAGAGGATGGGAATAGATAGTATATTGGTTAGATGGATCAGAGATTTCTCTCTGAGCGATAACAGCAGGTTGTGTATGATGGAGAAGTGTCTCAAAAAAGGAGGATGACCAGTGGCATTCCCCAGTGTTCTGTTCTTGGTCCACTTCGGTTTTATTTGTTTGTGAATGATATATCATGTGGACTGACTGGGAAACTTCAGTTGTTTGCTGATGATGCAAAGTTGGGAAGAATTATAAGTTGCGCTGCTGATCATAATTCACTTCAGGAAGATTTGGATCAAGTTTTGACTTTGACAAAGGAGTGGGGTTGTTCTTTTAATTAATAAGTGCAAGGTTTTGCATTTTGGAATGCAGAAATATAATGCTTTGTACTGTATTGATGGTGCCAAACTTCAGGAAGTGGATGAGATGGTTGACAATAAACTGAAGTTTAGAGGGTATACAAGTGTTGCAAAGACTGCACATTGTAGTACTGCTATGATAAGAAGTACTCACATGTAAAGGTAAGGAAGTGGTTTTGGTACTGTATAAAGCACTGGTCAGGCTACACTTGAACTGTTGTACTCAGATTTGGTCACCTGGTTTTGTATATTATTATTATTATATTATATTAAGAGGGAGAGCACCTGCTCTACAACTCTCCGTCTCCACCATACAACCTCATCCACCAACCACATCATATACGCCAATGCCATCTACTGTCCACCACTACAACTAGTATTTTCACAGACAATCACAAACATCCATGCCCACGGCAGGATTCGAACCTGCAGCCTTTTGGTTGGAGAGCAGATACACTAGCTACTCGGCCAACCAGGCCAGGTGTGATGTGGAAGCATTGTAGAGAGTTCATAGATGAGTGACTGAGACAATATCAGGACTTTGGAGTGCTGGCTATGGAGAGAGGTTGAACAGATGTGAATTACAGACTTTGGTGGATAGGAGGAAAAGAAGTGACGTTATAGAAGCATTTAAGTTAGTGCGAAGATTTCATCAGATTAATCCAGAGGGGATTATAAAAAGAGTAGAAGGTGAGAGAGGAAGAACCAGAGACCATCCCTGGAAGTTTGTAAGAGTGTGGTAAAGAAGGGTGTGAGGAGTAGATTTATTATTATTATTAAATCTGACCTCATCATGAGAGGTACACACTATTGCACACAGTGCTCATCCAACTGTGCTTTAAACTGATTCAATGTGTGTACATCCACAACACACACTCAGGCGATGCATTCCATTCACCAACCACTCTCCATGCAAAGCACCTACTCCTCGCTCCTTTGCTCACATCCTCCTTACACAGTTTCCAGCGATGGCCCTCTTGTTCTACCCCCCCCTCCTCTCCCATTCTATGAAAATCTCTTCTATGTTGACCTGATAACAACAGCCCTGACTAGCTTATTTGTCTCAATCATACCTCCCCCCCCCTTCTTCCTCCTATTCATGAGGCTTTGCAACTTATTTTCTATCAATCTGTCCTCGTACTCCACATTCCAAAGACCACTTATACGAAGAATTGTCAGTAAATGGAACACATTACCAGAATGTGTTGTTAATGCAAGGAGTGTTAAAGATTTTAAGATTTTGTGTGATAAATATGTTGTCAGTTGAATGAACCTTCTGCTATGTCTGCTGACTCCATGGAGGATGCAATAATAATAATAATAATAATAATAATAATTCTGTGTGATAAATATGTTGTCGGTTGAATGAACCTTCTGCTATATGTCTGCTGAATCCATGGAGGATGCAATAATAATAATAATATTATTATTATTATTATTATTTTATTAACACCAGTCTTCCATGTAGTCGAAAAGACTCATTGCAGAAGTTACACACTCTTATATGCAAAGCATCAATCTGTGTTTTATAGTCATTCAGTGTGTTCTCATTCACCACACTATCAGGAAATTTGTTCCACTCACCAGCTACTCTATGCAAAGAACCTACTCCTCATGTTCATTCTCATGCTCTCCTTATACACTTTTCAGGATTGACCTTTTGTTCTCTCCCTGTCTCCCATTCTATGAAAAATTTATTCTACATTAAACCTCTAAAAATACTTTACTAACCTAAATGTCTCAATCATATCCCCTCTACTCCTTTTCACAGGTTTTAAAAATTACATTCTCTCAATCTGTCTTCATATCTCACATTGAAAACCAGTTAAAACCTTAATTAGCCTTCTTTAGATCCATATTAATACATATCCTCATCACCATGAAAAGCAGGGGATCAAATCTGTGCATAGTAATCCAATGTAAGACCTGATCAAGACTTTATAAAATAGTATCATAACCGCTTTATTTCTTCATGTTAATACATTCCTCATCATTGCCATAGTCTCATGTGATGACTTCATAACTTGTGGAATGCAACCTCTGAACTTCAGGTGCTTGTCCACCACTACTCCCATTGGCATCCCCAATTTTTTTTTTTTTTTAAGGTCTCTTGTCTCCCCAGTCCCTTTCAAAATTTCCCCACTAAACTTATACTTTGCATCCTATTGTTGCCTACCAAATTTCAGAACCTTACACTTTGTAATATCGAGCTAATAGCTCCACTCATATAATCTATTCAGGTTCTCCTGTAATGCCACAGAATCTGCTTGATTCCTCATCATTCTACACGTCATGCATCATATGCAAACAGTTATATATCTCCAGTTAAACTCATCCCAATATTATTAATATAAGTTAAACAACAATAGCTCCAGAATATACCCCTATGGCACCAACTACTGCAACCGCATACACAATGTAAGGTTTTGAGATTTGGTAAGAAACAATGAGATGCTGAGTATACACTTAGTGGGGAAAAACTTTAAAGGATGTAGAGGAGATAAGAGATCTAGGAGTGATGGTGGACAAGGACATGAAATTCAGGAGCCACATTGCACCAATTGTGAAGACATCACATCAGATAATGGCAATGATGTGGAGGACCCTGAAATGCAGAAATAGAGAGGTTATGATGCCAACGTATAAGGCCTTGATCAGGCCTCATATGAATTCTTTTCTTTCAAACTTACACGTTGATCAGAATAGATTATGAATTATAAACAAGAATTAAAAATTATAAGCAATATATTTATAAATAATGGATATAGCAAAAATACTATTAATAAAATTCTTCATAAATCTTCATCAAAAAAGTAATGTAGATTACAATAAAACCATAACACTCCCATACATTAAAGGGTTATCAGAAAAAATTAATAGAATCCTACATCATTATAATCTTAATGCCACTTTTAAACCACCTTTAAAATTAAAAAACATATTCAACACCTCTAAAGATCCCCCCACACACACTGGCACACCCTAGAGTTTATTGCATCTATTGCACGTGTAACTTACCTTATATTGGAGAAACTGGATGTACAATCCCTATCCGTAAAAAAGAACACAAACAACACATTAAATATAATTTTGGTGAAACAAGCCTCTCAGATCATACTCTTAACACCCTACAGGTGTCTCATCTCACCTTTTGGCAACTCGTATAGGTAAAGATGACTTCTCCATTGCTTCCACCTTCTTATCACCACCTCTGGGTCTGGCTCCCACTGACGAGACCTCAGTAAAGGTCAAAACTGGTCTGGGTAGTGGCCTCTCCCTTAATGCATAGTATTATAGATGTCCACAAGGAGACATGCTTTGCATTATGGAAGATACTAAGACAAGGAGTGATGAGAGCTTGGTCCACCTTTACCACGAGTTGCCTGAGTCCTGAAGATACTTCAGGTGCAAACTTTGTTTGCTTACACTTGGATAAAGGATTAAACTAAACTAAAGTTTTACTCTAACATGGTAGTTGTATCCATAAGTTTTATAATGTAGCCTCATATGAATTATTGTGCACAGATTTGGTTGCCAGGTTTTCATGGTGATGAGGATATGTTGGAAAGGGTTCAGAGAAAATTCACCAAGGTTGTGAGTGGATATATGGAGTACAAGGACAGATTGAGAGAATGTAAGTTGCAGAGCCTTGTGAATAGGAGGAAGAGGGTGGGTGGGGGGAGATATGATCAAGACATATAAGCTAGTCAGAGAATGTTATCAGGTTGACATGGAAAAGATTTTTTGTAGAATAGGAGAGTGAGGGTAGAACAAGAAACAGTATAATAACAGTAAACAGTAATAACAGTAAAGTAACAAGAAACAGTATAAAATAGTATATCACTGGAAACAGTAAAAGGAGGGTGTGCGCAGAGGAATGAGGAGAAGGTTCTTTGCAAGGAGAGTGGTTGATGAGTTGAATATATTGTTTGAGTGTGTTGTGAATGTAAACACATTGAACGAGTTTAAAGCATGGTGGTTGGATGAGCATTGCGTGCAATAGTGTGTACCTCCTACGATGAGTCTTTGACTCCATGGAGGTCAGAGGCTAATAATAATAATAATAATATAATTTGCTGATCCCTATCCGATAGCCAGTCACATATGAACTCACTAATCTATCATCCAATTCTATCTCCAGTTTAGTTACCATCTTTTTTGTTTGGCCTCAAAACAGACTCCTGCATCACATCGCTAGTGACTTTCCTCTTCTTTGATACTGCATTCCCCATATACAACTTCTTTATACCTGTCTGACAGCCATTCACATATTCAACTCTCTAATTTACCATCCACTGCAATCTACTTTAGTTTAGTTACCAACTTCTAATGGCAATCTATCAAAAGCATTTACAAAATCTAAGTATGCCACTGTATATACACATCCCTAATCCAATACATCGCATTGTTAAAGTAGTACATAAGTAAGTTGGTAAAACATGATCTCCCTTTAGCAAACCCTGACATCACGGAGAATCTTCTGTATCCTAGCTGTAACCAACCTCTCCTTACAATTCCAGATATACAGATTGGCCTAGTACTTGATGGCATATCACCTCTTTGTGAAGTAGAACAATTTTACTCTCCTTCCACTTTTTACAAGAGCCTTGCAACAGCATGCTGTTGCAAGGCTCTTATAAAACAAGCAAACTGAAACTGATGCTACCTCCTAGGAATGTTCCCTTATGACATATTGTGATATATCATCAAGCTTACCTCTTGTCCACTCATCAGTAGGTCTTCTCTACATCACCTTGGTTAACTAATACTGTGTTCGATTTTGCATTGTCATCAGAAACGAATGAATATTTCTGAATCATTTCTTATGTCGTCATTGTATAAATGAAAAAGTACTGATCCAAGTACAGAGCCTTATAGAAAACTAGTCAGCTGCCTTCTTCCAAATTCTACTCATTAATATACTACATTTTGGTATCTGGCCATCAGCCACAACCTAGCTTCATATCTATCTCCATTTTATTTGTATAATAACAGAGTTCCATGTAGAATGGATTTTTCAAAATTCAACAGTATTACTGAATAGCTGTTTCCTTTGTCTGACTCGACTGTTACTTCATGATAAAAATTATGTGAATTAGTAAGGCATGATCTCTTATTTGCAAAGGTGGGTGCCCCTCCTCTCCCATAGAGTATCATATTATTATATAGCAGCATGTAAAGAAAGCAACATGGATATGTTAATATGGTAATATTAATATATGAATTACACAACAGTTGCCCCAGAACTGAACTCTGTACCCCACTCATTAATTTCCTTTTTCAATCCCATACACATCTTGCTGGCTTCTATTTCAACCTATAACCAAGCCACCTAGTACCTATCCATCCCATCCCATCCTGCTCAGTTTTAACAGTAGTTTATCATGTGGTACTTGATTAAATGTTTTAGCAAACCAAGATAAATCATTGTAAAGTATCTTCTCTGTCTAATACACTAGTTGCCTTATTATAAAATATAACCTAGTTATTAGCTTGACATCCTCTGAACAAAGCCACCCTGCTCTCTCTCAAAAGATTTACATTCTCATCAATCCACATTTATATGCTATCTCTATCAGCCTCTCTAACACTTGCACAATACATTATTTTATCTTCTTCCACTCTACTGGGACCATTCCTGTTGCCAGACTGTTATTGAGCAAACAAGTGAGAACCACTATCAGTTCTTGTTTTTTCACATTCCATTATATATGTGGAAATGGAGATTACCTCTCCATTTCCACATATATAATGGATTAACCTTGATGTCTTACTAACATCAAGGTTAATTAATATTCTAAACACTCCTTCTTATTGCTATTCAACACTTCTTCTGCTAATCCCCCCTTACATGAAATACACTAATGAAATACTAATTGAACATTTCCACTGCATCTTCAGCAGATGTGACTTGTGTTTCATCTCCAGCAACTAAATTCTTCATTCATCCTTTCTTCTACTAAAAACATAACTGTAGAATTCTGTAGTGTTTTTTCTTTACTCACTAAACTCATCTCTAGCTTGCATCTTAGACTCCTCATGCTGCTGAGGGATACTATTTTCTTTATATCCCTTCCATAACATCCTCTTTCTCAGAAGCTTTCGAATAATTCCATAACTCATCTGTTTTACTCCTTTATTTATCCTCCTAACTCTAGGAATACAAACTGACATTGCCATAAGTAAGTGATTATTATTATTATTATTATTATTATTATTATTATTATTATTATTATTCATGTCTCCATGGAGTCAAAAGACTCATCATGGGAGGTCCCTCCTAGGAAACACAAAATCTATCATACCACTCCGTAAACTCATTGACCGTTCTTGCTCTCACCACTCTATCAGGCAATGCATTCCACGATTCAGCCACCCTCCATGCAAAGAAACCCACTCCTTAGCCTCTTGTTCACAGCTTTCTTTCTTAACTTCCAGGGATGGCACCTTGTTATCATTCCTTCTCACTGTTCAACCAAGTGACAGAATTCCCCAGTGTCAACCCTGTAACGACCTCTCAACAGTTTAAAAGTATCAATCATATCACCTCTCCTTCATCTATCCACCAAACTCTGCAGTCCACATTCCCTCAGCCAATCCTCATAACTAACATTGTACATCCTGAAACCATCTTCGTTATCCGTCTTTGTACCCTTTTCCACAGTTAATTTATCCCCTTCAAATCCTGGAGACCAAATCTGAGAACAATAATCTAAGTGCAGTCTGATCAGGGTCTTATACAACGGAATGATAACTCTTTTATCTCTGCAGGTCAGCGTCCTTCTCATTATTGTAGCAATGCTCTGTGTTACCTTCACCAGCTTTGCAATATTTTCCCTAAATTTCAGTTTTCTATCAATCATCAACCCTAGATCTCTTATCTAACTACTTCTCCAGTACAGCTCCTCCAATCGAGTATGCAGACTCCGATCGATGTGTCCCAAACCTCAAGACCTTAAATTTTGCTGTATTAAATCGACATCCCCATTCAATTGCCCATCTGTCTACCTTATTCAAATATTCTTGCAGGGCTACCACATCTGCACTATTACTAATAACCTTTCCCAGCTTCACATCATCTGCAAACAACTGAATATCAATCTGCAATCCACTGACAATGGCATTGATATAAAGGTTAAACAGTATAGGTCCCAGTACTGAGTCCTGTGGGACCCCACTAGTAACCCTCTGCCTCCTTGAAACTACCATACACAACTCTCTGATACCTATCGGACAGCTAATCCTCAGTTGACCAACCTGACACCCAGACTCATGCGCTGCAACTTAAATATCAGCTTATCATGTGGCACCCTATCAAATGCATTTGCTAAGTCTAAGAAAATGGCAGTATATACCTTTCCCTCATCTACTGCTCTTGTAACTTTATTATAAAAAGCTATCATGTTACTAAAACAAGAGCACCCCTTCACAAATCCATGTTGACTCTCACAGATAACATTACCCTCATCTGCCCAGTGCTGTATACGGTCCTTCACTAATTTCTCCAAGATCTTAACAACTACTGATGACACACAAACTGGCCTAGAATTAGATACTTATAGTCTGCTTCCACCCTTATGCAATGGCACCTTCCTTCCATTCTCTGGGCACCTTTCCCATAGCTAGATTTTCTTTGAAAAAGCCAGGTCAAAGGAGCTGTGAGTTCTTTAGCATATTCTCTCACAACTCTTGGTGAATTACCATCCAGTCCCACAGCTTTACTAACATCCAGAATACTCAGCATTTGGAAACACTCTCTCCTCCTGCACCTGAAAACCCTTGAACCTGCACTATCCTTCTAGTATTATAATTTACTCCTCCAGGATGAAATACTCCAATAAAGTGTTCGTTAAACAATTCCACTATGTTCTCTGCATCAGTCACTCTATTCCCATTTTTATCCCACAATGTCATCCTTCCACAACCCCTTCTCCTCCTGGCCACATAGCTAAAAAATAGCCTAGGATTTTCTTTGATCTTTGGGACAATCTCTTCTCATAATTCCAGTTTCGTCTTCCTTACCATACTAGTCACTCTCCTGGCCTGTGTCTTATATTCTTCATGCATCTGCCTTTCACCTGTCTCCTTATATCTATTTCATAGTTTCTTTTTTGCATGCAGTTCTTGATTAATTTTATTTGTCATCCACTTTACTCCAAATTCTGTCGTCTTCTTCACTTGTGGAATACATCTTGCTATCGCTGCTAACAAATATTTCTTCACATTTCCCAAGCACTAATGATATCACGGCCTTCCAATTCCTCCTTCCATGAAATTTCCCAAAGTTGATATCTAAGACTATTATAATCACCTGCTTTATAATTCCACATACGTTCCCATCTCTTTGATACTCCTGCATGTCTATTCATCTTTCAAGTCAAAACCACATGGTCACTCTCTCCAACTGGTGTGAGAGATGTCATCTCAGTTATTAACAACTCTTCTGATGCTATGACCAAATCCAAAACTCTTGTTCCCTCTATTACATGTTGCCTAAGACTGTTGCCATAACAATCAATCTTCTTGCACTTGCCAAGCTCAACTGTCTAAACATCTCCTGGTCCCCACCCTCTGTGCTCCTTGGTTTGTAGCAACACCCCACTAAACATCCTGTGTTGTCCACCTCTACCTCACACCATATGCTTTCAAAATCATTAGTGTCACTTCCTTCCAAAACCTGCACTCTTAGATAACATAAGTTGTCATTTATTATAAGTAGTACTCCACCACCACGCTTTCCCTTCCTATCCTGCCGAAAAATATTGTACCCTGCTACTTCTATTCCTGTTATTATATCCTCTTCTGTCAACTACATCTCAGTGTTCCCAATAATTTTTGGCCAGGCTGATGCTATCTGTACCAACAATTCCCACTCCTTATTCTGGATACCCCTGGCTTTAGTATAAAGCATATAAATGCCGTTGTTTCTATACTCAACATTATCCCCTCTAGACTCCACTGGGCTCAGTGTTACCTGATGTCATCTCCCTTTTCCCAAGTACCCATTCCCACAAGAGGCCACCGTTGCTACCATCCACCCTGGGCATTCTAGTTTTCCTGCATTGACACACCGACTCGTTCAGAACAGCAATCTCTCCAGATGCTTACGTCCTTTCTTATTCAAATGCAAGCAGTCTCTTGCATTCAATTTCTTTCTGTCTTCAAACGCCTTCTAAGCCTCCACATATTCCAATCCACTTCTGACGTATTCTAGGTATTATGTTATTCAATATTACTGCTCTTCTGCTCAGCTCATCGCTATCATAACTAGGCAACATGCACACTATCTTTCCTCTCTGCGTCTTCTTTCATACAACCTCAAGCAAGAATCTCATATCTCTCGCTGCCCAATTTACTTTACCTCTCAAGTAATTTGTTTCAACCATCACAATCATCTTATCCATCCTTTCACCCCCTCTTAATTGCCATAGCCACACCTTCTATCATTCCTCATGCATCCTATCTTGAACACCACGGATCATTGAGTCTGCATATATTACACCTCTTACCACACTGTTCCTTGATTGCTCACATGCATCCCTCACCATCCTCTAACACTTTCTCTCTATGTTCTCCCTACTTACCTTCCTTCCTGACATCACTCTATCAATGGTTCCAGTGCTCCCTCACATTCTTCTCATTCTCTCTCTCTCCTACTATTTCCATTCTCTCCTCTTCTATCATTCCCGTAACTCTCTCTCTCTCTCATTCCCTCTCTTCCATTTATCCTATTCTCCCCTCTTCTATCATTCAGATAACTCTCTCTCATTTCCTCTCTTCTACTGTTCCTATTCTCTCCTCTTCTATCATTCCTATAACTCTTTCTCATTCCCTCTCTTCTGCTTTTCCTATTCTCTTCTCCTCTATCATTTCCATAACTCTCTCTCTCTCTCTCTCCTACTCTGATTCGCCTTGCATTCATCTCTTCCATTCGCCTAATCTCATCTTTCACCCTTCTCATCTCATTCCTTAGACATTCCACCTTCTCTTTCAGCTCATCTCTCTCTCTCTGTAAGTCAGCCATTCTTATTTGCCATTCATCCTCCCAGTTGAGACCATCTCCAAAAACTTCACAATCCTTCAACCTTTCCATACTACCCACTCTCATTATTTTATTCATATTTCTCTCACCATTCTTGCCCTCTCTCATACCACTCATCTCTCTACATGGAGAATCTCCTGCCTCTGACCCAACGAGGTCAGTTATAGTTTCAGCAAGGTCAGTTATAGTTATCTCTAACTCACCAAGTTCCTCTCATTGCCTGCATTTTGTACATATATGCATTTCCCCTTCTCTCACCTGCTACATATACAACAGCCAGGATGCATACATTCCACAAGTCCCACATGCTAAATATTCCATATAATATCATGCAAAATGGAGTCCTTAAATTGGGGAGGACTTGGCAATACGCCATTTACAATTTTAACTGCTGCTTCTGCCATTATTCAAAATTGTGTCGAGGAACTATTACAACTAAGCGCTAAATAAGTATAAGGGATTATAACTATATAAGTAAAAGTACAAAAAAAATACAAACAAAACATTTCTTCTTCTTCTTCTTCTTTCACTCTGCCTTATCCCATGTTAAACGGAGTCGGCGCACCAATCTTTAACCTTCCTTTTCCAAGTTCTCCGGTCCAGTGCATCCTTCGGACTCCGTCCTTTCTCCCTAAGATCCTCTGTCATCTTATCCCTCCACCTGAGCTTGGGCCTGCCTCTTTTCCTCCTTCCCTCCAACTCCATATACTCCACTCGTTTAACAACATACTCCTCACCCTTCCTCTCAACATGTCCAAACCACCTCAGCCTACTTTCTTGTATCTTCTTGCCAATTGGTCCCACCTTAGCCATCCCTCTGATGTAGTCATTCCTTATCCTGTCCTTCTTTGTCACACCACTCATCCATCTCAACATCTCCGCTACCTCCATCTTCCTCTCCTGTGCCTTGGTTATAGGCCACGTCTCCACACCATGGAGCATCGCCGGCCTCACCACCATCTTATAGAGCTTTCCTTTCCTCTTACAACTCACTCTCTTGTCGCACAGGATCCCGCTCATCTTCCTCCAATTCATCCAACCGCATGTTATTCAGTGCTGTATTTTCTCATCCAGGTCACCATTCCTCTCAACAACCAACCCAAGGTACTTGAATTTCTTCCCTGAAATTAGCCTTTCACCCTGGAGTTGTATGACGATATCCTCATCACTCCCCATTAACATATATTAGTCTTCACCCAGTTAATTCTCATGCCGCTCTCCTCCAATGCCTTTCTCCACTCTTCCAGGGTATTTTCAAGCTTCTCTCGGGATGATTCACATAGAACAATGTCAATGGCAAACAGCATGCTCCATGGTGCCTCCTTCTTGACATCCTTCACTAGTACATCCATGACCAGGTCAAAGAGGTAGGGGCTCAGAGCTGACCCTTGGTGTAGCCCTACGACAATAGGGAACTCTTCTGTCATGCCGACACTAGACCTGAGTTTCTGTTCCCTCATACATCTCCTTCACATGTACTTCTCCAACACCCCCCCCCCTTCTTTCTCATACACCTCCATACCTCCTGCCTGGCCACTCTGTCACATGCCTTTTCCAGATCTATAAACACCATGTGCAGATCCACTTGCATCTCTCTATATTTCTCCATCAATTGCCTTAGCGCAAATATTGCATCCGTTGTCCCTCTTCCTGGCATAAATCCAAACTGCTCCTCACCAATTTTCGTTTCCTGCCGTAACCTTGCTTCAATTACTCTTTCCCATATTTTTAATGTGTGTGACATCAGCTTGATTCCTCTATAGTTGCCACAGCCTTGAACATCTCCTCTTCCTTTGTAGATTGGGATGAGAATACTTTTCCTCTATTCCTCTGGTATCTTTTCCTGTTGGGCTATTTTACACATCAGATCCCATAACATATCCATGCCCTCACTGCCCAAACTTTTCCATACTTCCCCAGGTATCTGGTCTGCTCCCACAGCCTTTCCATTCTTCATTTTTCTCAGTACCCAAACCACTTCCTCTCTACTTATGTCTTGCACCGGTCTCTCATTTACCTCTCCATCCTTGCACCTCTCTCTTGGATTCTCCTCATTTAGTAGTTTTCGGAAATATTCTTTCCATCTTCCTCTGATTTTGTCCTCGTCTTGTAATACTACTACTGAGGCATCCTTTATCTGCTTGACTGATGTTATGTCTTTTGAGGCCTTATCTCTGGCTTTCGCTATTCTCAACAACTGAGCTTCTCCTCCGTTTCTCTCCAGTTCTTCATAAACCTCATCAACTGCCCTCGCTTTTGCCATTGCCACAGCTCTCTTTGCATTTTTCTTTGCTAATCTATATGCCTCCTTGTCGGCTCTAGTTCCAGTCATGTCCCATTTTTTCTTTGCCTCTTTCTTTTCCTTGATCTCCAACTGCACCTCCTCATTCCACCACCATGCCTCCTTATCCTCAGGTGGTCCCTTTCCTGATGTTATACCAAGCACCTCTTCTCCAATTTTTCTAATATTCTGTCTGTTAACGTCCCACCATTCTTCCACATCCTCTGATAACTTCATTTCTTTCAATACCTCTTTTTTAAACTTATTCCTTGGTCCTTCCTCTTCCAATTTCCACCACTTTATTCTCCTCTGTACCCACCACGTCTATCTATTCTTCTTTTCCCCTTTTATATCACAGTCTACCACAACCAACCTGTGCTGTGCTGCTACACTTTCTCCTTTAATCACTTTACACTTTTTCACCTCCTTCAGATGTTTCCTATGGCACATAATATAGTCAATCTGACTCATTCTCTCCCCGCTCTTATAGGTTATCAGATGCCCAACTCTCTTCTTGAACCACGTGTTAGCTATAGCCAGATCGAAGGCCACAGCATATTCTATGATTTTTTTACTTTCTTCATTTCTTTCACCACTACTCCAACCTCCATGTACCCTTTCTTCACCACTTCATCGCCTTCCTACATACCCGTTCAGATCTGCTCCGACAATCACTCTCTCACCATCAGGGATTCCCATTACTACTTGGTCAAGTTCTCTCCAGAATGTCTCTTTCTCCTCATCATCACAACCTACTTGTGGGGCGTAGCCACACAATATAGTAGCCACGCTTCCTCCCATCTCAAGCTTAACGCTCATAATCCGATCATTCTTCCGGCACACCTCGTAGACTCCACTCTTTAGCTCCTTATTGATGATAATTCCAACTCTGTTTCTTCCCTTCTCATCCACACCGCTATGAAACAGTTTATATCCCTCCGCCAGCTCCTTTGCTTCATTGCCTTTCCACCTTGTCTCCTGCACGCACAAGATCTTCAGCTTCCTTCTTCTCATCATGTCCACTATCTCCCTACTCTTCCCATTCATCATACCCACATTCAGCGACCCAATTCTTACTTTACACACACTCTCTTTCTGTTGGACTCGCTTCTTTAGCTGAACCCGTCCTTGGTTCAGTAGCCCTAGCCCACTTCTCACAGTCCTCGGGCGACAGAACCGCACATCGCTTCGGGGGACACCCTAACTGTGATCCTTTCTCTGTTATCTAACATTTAAGTATACTAAATAATGAAAACTTATGTTATCTTCGTTTTCTCTTCCACCATTATGCATCCAATTCCGACCCCGTCTTCTCGGTAACCAAAATACACAATATAGCAACAACAACTAACTTCAAAACCAACCACTGAAATACACTCGTATTCCAGAAAAACAACGTAGCACAAATCTTGACAGAAGTCAGACTATTCACCAATTAAAAAGCACTTTTTTCAGCACAGCTCAAATTCTCCTCCACATTCTTTGGCGACTCTAGCACCCTACAATCTGGACTAAGTTCCAGGCACTGCTAATTTCTCCTCCTCCCCCTTCAAATGAACAAGCCACTGCGTATCCCTTCCTTAATTTGGCATAGTGCCCTGCAATTAATTCTATCCATCTTCCTTGTTCTATGAAGTTTGTACCTTCCTAGTCACTCTGCACAAATAAATGATCACTCTTCCCAATTGATAGCATTGCAGTTACATCTGTTATCACTGAATGATATCTAACACTCGAGTCCCACAGGTTGCTTCAGTTACATGCTATATAAGAAAATTATCTCTAAGTAGCTGAAGGAATTTAGTCTCCTTATTCACACATTTTAGTTCCCACTTCAAATCAGTTTTTCCTTAGTTAAAGTTACCCTTCTATAGCTCACCAGTCTCATTTGTCTGAATGTTGAATCATCTCCCTCTGCATTCCCCAGTTTGTAGCAACACTCCACTAAATATGTAAAATTTGTACTTAACCTTACATCGAATGGCCTTAAAGCCATTATCATTACTGCTTTTCTCAAGTTCCACATTGAAAGGATAACCCTTCTGAAGTCATCAGCATTACACCTTCTCTTTTATCTTTTCTGTCCTTTAGAAAAATGCTGTAACCTTCATATTTATTAAGCATGTCATCCTCTGTTTACCACATCTCACTGATACCATCGATTTGAGATTTGACTAACTGCCTCAAGGCCACAAACTCTCCATCCTAATTTTCCTATTTCTTTGACTCTGTTGCTTTCCTTGAGGCCATACTTGCATCCAAATCTTGTCTTCCTTTGTCCTTTATCTCACACCAATTCTGATATCTTATATTATAGTCCCTCGATCTAGTTTTCATTTTCCAGAGTGGCTACACACACACACTCCTCCTTTAATCAACCATCTACCAAGCTGAGCTTCAGACTACCACTTTCACTGAGATGCAGCTCTCTCCTGCCTTCAAAGTTATCACATACATCCACAAACTCAGTTCTCTCTTTCTGCACATTCTAGCCATTTGTAATCATTGCTTTTCTCCTCAGCTCTCTACTATTCTACTTTTGTAACACATGATTCTCTCTCTCACTTTTTTGCATCACTGTGTTTAGCAAAAATTGCAAATCTTGCACTATCTGATTCATACTTTCTCACAAATCATTTGTTCCTACTAGCACAGTCAGTTCCTCTATATTTCCTTTTCTTTTCACAGCCTCAGTCACTCTTTCTATCATTGCACCTCTCAGACATACTTTTTAACACCTGCCCCATTTCACATTTTTCACCATAGAGTTCTATACAGCACTATATTACTGTCTATCATTCCACTGCATTCATTCACCTTTAACTTATCTGACAAGTTAACCCTCCCTCTTTTACCTCCAACTACCAGTCTCCTCTCTAATTGTCCTATTTCATTCTGCACACATCTCAGTTCATTCCTTACTAATTATTTTATAATATCCTCGCACATGTTCATATTGTTCATATTAGAAAGACATGAAATCTTATCTTTTGATTTCTTGCATGACCTTTTCTAAGATTACTATTAATATTATTATTATATGGGCACCACCATGGAGTCCGAAGACTCATTGCAGGAGACCCAAAAACTATCCAAACAATCTATCACATCTCGAACATAGTAACAGACAAAGCACTCACAACTGACTCTGGCAACCCATTCTATTCATTCACATCTCTCCAAGCAAAAAATCTAGTTCTCTCACACCCCTACTAGCCATGCCTTTATTCAACTTCCAGGGATGATATCTTGTTCTAACCCCTCTAGCCAAGTGCTGAAACATTTCCTCTACATCAATCCTATAAAATCCTTTAAGTAAACTTAAATGTTTCTATTGTATTCCCTCTTTTTCTCCTATCAATCAACTTCTGCAATCCCCATACCTTCAATCTATCCACATAGGGAACATTCCACAGACCATTCACCATCTTGGTCGCTGAGCTCTGAATCTTCTCTATCACCTCCTCATCCCTAAGAAACCTAGGAGATCAGATCTGAACATAGTAATCCAGATGTGGATGTACCAAGGCATTATAAAGTGGAATAACAATTTCCTTCTCTCTACTTGTTAGTGAATTCTCCAATAGCCAAGTAATCTTATGAGCTACTTTAGCAACATTAGCAGTAGTTTTTCTAAGGGTTAACTCTCTCTCTCTCTCTCTCTCTCTCTCTCTCTCCACCATCACCCCTAATCCCTAGCTTCCTCTATTTCCTGCAGTACAGTTCCATCAATCTGGCACACAGCTTGCAATCTATCTATCCCAAAATGCATTTTACATATCTCCACATTAAATTTATACCCATTATCTTTTGCCCATACTAACAGTCTATTTAAATCATCCTGCAAGCTCTCCATATTGCCTTGATGAACTATAACTCTAATTTCACATCATCAGCAAACAACTGAGTATTTATTTTCAAGTTATTTCCTATATAATTTATGTACAAATTAAACACTTACAAATTTGGTCCCAGCACTGAACCTTGAGGCACAACACTGACCAGGTCTGATATTCTCAGAACTCTAGTCTCCTACATCACATGCTGCCTCAAGTAATTATCTTTCAGTAGGTGTATAAATTCCATTTCCTTCTTGTCGTTTGACCTTTCTTTCTTCCAGTCTATATCTCCATAGTTGAAGTTCCCCCATAATAATCACTTGGCCTACACTCGTTGTACTAATTCACTCATGCATGTCTTCAGGATCATCCATAGACTCGGAACTCTTTTAACTTGGAAAATGAATAGACATGCAGGAGTATCAATGAGACGGGAACGTATGTGGAATTATAAAGCAGGTGATTATAATAGTCTTAGACATCAACTTGGGGAAGTTTCATGGAGGGAGGAATTGGAAGGCCAAGATATCATTAGTGCTTAGGAAATTGTGAAGGAATATTTGTTTGCAGCAATGGTAAGCTGTATTCCACAAATGAAGAAGAGGACACAATTTGGAGTAAAGTGGATGACAAACAATATTAAACAGGAACTGCATGCGAAAAAGAGGCTATGGAAGAGATATAAGGAGACAAGTGAAGAGAAGATGTATGAAGAATATAAGACACAGGCCAGGAGAGTGATTAGTATGGTAAGGAAAGCAAAACTGGAACATGAGAAAAGATTGTCCCTTAGATCCATGGAAAATCATCATCATCATCATCAACAACCATGGGTCCAATGCCCGTAGGTGTCTGTTGCCATCTTGATATGATTCTTCCATTGCATTCTGTTTTTGTGCAAGATGACTCAATTTGTGTATAGAGTTTCCACATGATTTGACGATGTCATTGCCCTATTCTCTGTTTGGTCTTCTTCTTTTGTTCTTTCCTTCAATCATTCCAAATAGCAATGTTTTTAATTTTCTCTCATCATTCATTCTACATATGTGGCCAAATAGACGTAGTTTCCTTTTGATTATTTTATGGATCAGGTTTTCTTTTGGTTGTATTCGTCTGTAGATTTTCTCATTGTTCACTTTCTGTATCCAGCTTGTTCTCAAGATCTTTCTATAGCACTTCCTTTCAAATGACAATATCCTCCTTTCAGATTTTCTCAGGAGTATCCAGGCCTCACCTTCATAGAGTATGCTGCTGAAGATACAGGTTTCTACAATGCGCAGTTTAGTTTGCATCTTTATAGCTCGGCTCTTCCATATTTTGTCCATGGCTTTTAAAATAGTTGTTGCTCTGGCTATTCTAATTTTTATCTCTTTTTTGGGGTCCAAATCATGTGTCGTGTGGCATCCAAGATATGTGAAGTGTTCCACACTTTCCAGTTGAAATCTGTCTATTGTAACTTTGTTCGGTAACCCCTGTTGTCTGAATATCATTGTTTTAGTTTTTTCAAAGTTGACATTTAGTCCATATCTTTTTCCTTCTGTGTATAATGTTTGCAATGTCTGTTCCAGCCTTGCTGTGTCTTCTTCAATCAGCATGATGTCATCTGCAAAGCAGAGGTAGTTTATTCTCATGCCATTTATTGAAATGCCTCCACCTTCTTCTTTAATCTTATCTAGTGTTCTTCCCAGATGTGTGATGAAGATGATTGGTGATATTGGGTCCCCTTGCCTTGTGCCTTGACTAGTGGCAAACCTATCTCCAGTCTCACCTGCTATTCTGATTTTTGCTTGTGCTTGGCTGTTTATATCTTTCAGCAGGCGGATCAATTTATTGTCCACACCATAAGATTCCAAGACAGCCCATGTTATGTTTTGGTCAATATTATCAAATGCTTTTTGGAAGTCCACGAAACAGCAATATATCTTTTTGTTCTTTCTTCAACCTTTCTCTGCTATTAGTCTTAGTGCGAGTATTTGTTGCACTGTACTTCAATCTTGTTGAAATCCGGCTTGCTCATCTGGAAGATGTGCCTCCATATGCTCCTTCAGGCATTCTGTTAGTATTTTCATCAGCACTTTGCCAAGATGACTCATTAATGCAATAGTTCTGTAATTGGTGCATTCTAAAGCATCTTTCTTATGAAGAACAACCAAGACTGATTTTTCCCACTCTTTGGGGGCACCCCTGATCTCCATATTTCATTACATAGCTTATGTATTTCTTTTGCAACTGATTCTCCCCCATATTTTAGCATCTCGCCTACTATGTTGTTATTTCCAGGACTCTTGTTGTTCTTGAGATGTTTTATAGCCTTATTCACCTCCTCTTCCAAGATGTCCTTTTCAAAGATCTCTGCTGGTGAAGAGCTTGCTTTTAGTTCTTTGATTACTTCTGTTGCAGTATCATTCAGTTGATTTTTATATAGTTCGCTGCAATATCTTGTCCATCTGTTTGTGATTTCTGTCTTGTCCATCAATACTTTACCATTTTCATCTTTGACTACTACTGATCTTGTTTTCCACTTCCAATTGACATTTCTTATAAGTTTATGGAGTTTTGTGTTCTCTTTTAAGTTTCAGTTCTCTTTTCTCTTGTACCAATTTTAGGGTTTCCTAAGTTATCCATTTCTTGTTGATCTCTTTCAGGAATTACTTCCTCTACTGCTTTTTTTTTAGCACTGTAGTCAGTCGTTCTGCTCTTGTATTTATATTTTGTTTTTCACTTGGGGTCTTAAGCTTAGTTTCCAATATGTTCTGATATGCTGTTCTTAGCCTATCTTCTTTTAGTTTTGAGATAGCTCTAGCTTTTTGAAACTTTCCTTTGTACTTCTGTTTCAGTTTTAGTCTTATGTTTGCATTAACTAAGCTATGGTCCGAATCAATATCAGCTCCTTGGAATTATCTGCACTGTTGAACCGAGGTTCTCCATTTCTGGTCTATTAATATCAGGTCAATCATATTCCTGTTTGCCATCGAAGGAGTGCCACGTCCATTTACGACGATCTTTTTGTTGCAAATCATCAGGTTGTTATCCGTGGCAAATTCCAGAAACATCTCTCCATATTCATTTCTTTCTCCATATCCAAATTTTCCCATTACCTTTTCCCATCCCGTGTTATTTTTGCCAATCTTTGCATTCCAGTGATGGGTATATCCTGCTTCGGCACCCCATCAATTACTAGTTGTAGATCCCTATAAAATCTCTCAATGTTTTCATCTGCACTCTCTGCAGTGGATGCATATATTTGAATGGTTGTGATATTAAATGGTTGGGCACTGAATCTTGCAACCACTATTCTTTCCAAGGAAAATCCTAGGGAATAGTTACATGACAACTAGTAGAAGGAGAAATGACCATGGAAGAATGACATTGTGGGATAAAAATGAGAATAGAGTGACTGATGCAGAGGACATAGTGGAATTGTTCAATGAACACTTTATTGGAGTATTTCATCCTCAAGGAGTCAATTTGAATATTAGAGGGATTGAGCAGGTTCGAGGTTTTAGAGGTGCAGGAGGAGAGTGTGTTCCACATACTGAGTACGCTGGATGTTAGTAAAGCTGTGGGACTGGATGGTATTTCACCACGAGTTTTGAGAGAGTGTGCTAAGAAACTGACAGTGCATTTGACCTGGCTTTTCAATGAAAGTCTGGCTGCAGGGAAAGGTGCCCATGGAATGGAAGGAAGCATCCTGCCTTCCATGGAGTGGCATTGCATAAGGGTGGTAGCAGACTGGCAGTGTCTAATTATAGGCCAGTTTGTGTGTCATCAGTAGTGAGTAAGATCTTGGAGAAAGTAGTGAGGGACCATATACAGCATTGGGCAGATGAGGGTAATGTTATCTGTGAGAGTCAACATGGATTTGTGAAGGGGCGTTCTTGTTTTAGCAATATGCTAGACTTTTATGATAAAGTTACAAGAGCATTAGATGAAGGAAAGGCATATACTGCCATTTTCTTAGACTTAGTGAAGGCATTTGACAGGGTGCCACATGATAAGCTGATATTCAAGTTGCAGCACATGGGTCTGGATGTCAGTTTGGTCAACTGGATTCAGTATTGGCTGTCCAATAGGTATCAGAGAGTTGTGTATGGTGGAGCAATATCAAAGAGGCAGAAGGTTACAAGTGGGTTCCACAGGGCTCAGTACTGGGACCTATATTGTTTAAACTTTATATCAATGACATTGTTGATTGCAAGGGGATATTCAGTTGTTTGCAGATGATGCGAAGCTGGAAAGGGTTATTAGTAACAGTGCAGATGTGGTAGCCCTGCAAGTGGATTTGAATAAGCTAGATAGATGATCAAATGAATGGGGGGGGGTGTCGGTTTAATGCAGCAAAATGTAAGGTATTGAGGTTTCGGACACATCGATGGGACGCTGCATACTCTGTGGGAGGAGTTAAACTGGAGGAAGTAGTGGAGACAAGAGATCTGGAGTTGATGAGTGATAGAAACCTGAAATTTATGGGACATATTGCAAAGGTAGTGAAGGTAACACAGAGGATTGCTGCAATAATGAGAAGGACACTGACCTGCAGAGATAAAATGGTTATCATTCCGTTGTATAAGACTCTAATCAGACCACACTTAGACTATTGTTCTCGGTTCTGGTCTCCAGGATTTGAAGGGGATAAATTAACTGTGGAAAGGGTACAAAGGCAGATAATAAAGATGGTGTCAGGACTGTACAATGTTAGTAATGCAGATTGGCTGAGGGAGTGTGGACTGCAGAGTTTGGTCAATGGAAGAAGGGGAGATGATATGATTGAGATTTTAAACTGTTGAGAGGTGGTTACAGGGTTGGCAATGGGGAGCTCTTTCGCTTGGTTGAACAGCAGGAAGGAGTCATGACAAGGGGGCCATCCCTGGAAGTTACAAAAGGAAACTGTGAGAAAGAGGGTGAGGAGTGGTTTCTTTGCGTGGAGGGTGGTTGAACCATGGAATGCATTGCCTGATGGAGTGGTGAGAGCGAGAACAGTCAATGAGTTTAAGAAGTAGCATGATAGTCTTTGTGTTTCATAGGAGGGACCTTCCTCAATGACTCTTGATAGACTTGTGTTTCTTAGAAAGGACCTCCCACAATGACTCTTTTGACTCCATGGAGGCCTGAATAATAATAATAATAATAACTTTAGATGAGATTGAAGTACCTAATACCCAGAACTCCTCTCCTCTTGTTCCTAATACTTCTGTTATTAGTGTACAGAAACTGAAGTGCTGAAACATTTCTCTTTGGGAACCCAATCTCCCTTACTTCCTGAATGGACTACTCTGTTCAATATTTTTCTTGAGAGACAAAATTCCACACTTGGTCATTCTCACACTCACTCACTCACCTCATGTGTGCCTTCACATAAACTCACCTGCTTCCACCCTAATTGCTTATGTTTTTCCTGAATTTGCACTTCAGCACGCTTAGCAAACAAAGCTCTCTATATACACCTAACATTAAATCTGTTTAGATGCAGTCCATCAGTATTATACAAATCCTTCTTTCTATGATGCACAGATCACAGATCCATAAATCCTACTTCATTCCTTTTGCACAACATACATATTGATTCATTTTCTATCAGTGTTCTCCTCCTTACTTTGCTTCTGTCATAGCAATGGCAGGAGACTTACAATCGTTGATCTACAGTAATCCTAAACAACAATGCTGATAATACATATTCCAGTCAGACTCCTCTTTTTTGTAGTGAGTACAGTGCTTTATAAGAACGAGTCCTTTTACATACATGGCTAGCCCATTTCCTGCTCTCCAGCCACTGCTGCTGGTTATGCATTTTATAAGATTATTTAAGTGATTTATTTCTTTCTAGTACCAGGACCTCCATTATACCTGTCCCTGGTATCACGCACAGATACATCACTTCATATTAAATGGTCACCTCCTGATGTTACCAATGGAATAATTACTGGCTATAAGGTATGTTAAAAGTATAATATAATGATTTGTTAAAAGTATAATATAATAATCTGTTGTTTATACAGCCATATTCAATATTTTGCTTGAGAGACAAGATTCCACACTTGGTTATTCTCACACTCACTCACTCACTCGCCTCATGGGTGCCTTCACATAAACTCACCTGCTTCCACCCTAAGTGCTTATGTTTTCCTGAATTTGCACTTCAGCATGCTTAGCAAACAAAGCTCTCTCTATATATACCTAACATTAAATCTGTTTAGATGCAGTCCATCAGAATTATATAAACTTCTTATTATATATTACTTCTTCTATGACTTATTCAGTTAGTCTGCTTCTACCTGATAGTGTAGAGATACTAAAAAGAGCATTCCATTTCTTTTAATATCTAGTTAATATCTTGGGATCATTCCATTTTACTCCTCTCTCAATATGTTTTGGATGTTTGTTCCCATGTCTTCTTAGGTCTACTTCTGGGTCTTCTATTCTGTATTCTTGCTTAGCAGGATTACTTTGGATTTCTCATTTTCCATTCTGTGAACATATCCAAACTACTTTAGTTTTTTTTTTTTTAGATAACTGCTTTTAGTTACTTTACTCCTAAACTTGTTTTTATTGTTTTGATTGTCTCTTCTCATGGTTTTGTCTTCTATCTTCATGGGAAATCTCATTTTGGTGGTCTTCAGCTATTGTTATTAATATCAGAACTCGATGGATTAAAAACCTGTGAAAATAATTTTGCATTGAATTGGAGACAGGAATAGAACATGAAGCAAGCCCCGGAAACTGTTTAAAGAGTGTGAGCAAGAGAATAAGGAACAAGTTTTTTTTTGCATAGAGAGTAGATGGTGATTGGATGCATCGCCCAAAAGTGTTGTGAATGCAAAAATTTGAATGAGCTTTGTTTGATAAGATAAACATCCTTTTCTCACAGAAATCTTCATATGTCTGGCCACCATCCAAGTGATTACTCCATGGTCACTCTTGCCAACTGGAGGGAGATGCAACACCCCCATTCACAATTGCATCCTCTGATGGAACGATCAGATTTAAGACTCATGATCCTCATGTTGAAAGTTTGTTTACTTGGTTATACTATAAATTAAAGGTGCTAAGAAATTTTATTAACGGTTTAATCCTTTATCCAAGTGTAAAAAAAAACGTTTGTGCATGAAGTATCTTCACGACTAGGCTATTTGCATATAGAGGTTAATGACTTCACATCAATGCTGTAGTATCCAATAATTCAAAGTGCACACACTCTTTCAGATGTGTATAATGCAATGCATTATGGAAAGGCATTATTTCTTCTGTGTCTTGCTCCCAGTGATGAAACCTCAATAAAGGTTAAAATCAGTCTGGGTAGTCGCCCTACCCATAATGCATGCCTTACACATATTCAAAAGGATGTGCGCTTTGCATTATGGAATACTAAGGTAACAGATGTAAAGTCATTAACCTCTATATAAAAGTAGCCCAGTCGTGAAGATACTTCATGCACAAAGATTGTTTGCTTTCACTTGGATAAAGGATTAAATGAAGAATATAACTTCTTGGCATGTTTAATTGCTTTATCTTTTGTTACATATTTCTTAAGATAGCTGTCCCTCAAAAACTCATTTTCCTTATTTCAATGTATATTAAAATTAATATATGATTAAAATCATAATTAAAATCATCCATAATGATCATGTTTTTCTCATTCTGTAATTCAAGTTGCTTATATATTCTTCATCATCGCCCTCTACATTCTCTGGCCTATAGTAACTTTCATCTAAATATCTCATCCTCTTCACTACATACTTCCTCAAAGTCACTGCTATTCTCCCTTATATCCACCACCTTGTGCAAATTATCAACAGCACTCTCTCTCTCTCTCTCTCTCTCTCTCTCTCTTTTTCCCCTTTCTCTCCTCACAGAAAACATTGCATCCCTCTGTTTCTATTTCCATCAGGATATCATCCTCATTTAAAAGGGTAAAACAATAACTGGGGAATATTATTCCAATCTTTTAACCAGACTAGACAAAAAATTCATAAGAAAAGAGCCAGTTTGCAGAAGAAAAAAAATCATCTTTCATCAGGACAATGCACCTGACCACAAAGGTGTTTTGGCAATGGGAAAATTAAGGGATCTGCACTATGAATTGTTGGAACATCCACCCTATTTCCCAAATTTGGCTCCCTCTGACTTCTATCTCTTCCCAAAACTAAAACTCTTCCTCACTGGTCAGCGTTTTTCTTCGAATCAAGAGGTGATTGCAGCATCTTACTGAGATTTTGCAGATCTTACTGAGAACCACTACAGGGACAGGATAATGGTACTGGAGTATTGCTGGAATAAATGTATTAGTCTTAAGGGAGATTATGTTGAAAAATAAAAATAATTTTGAAATTATAAATTCGGTTCTTCATTGTTAGGCTGAGAACTTTTCAGCCCACTGTTGTATATATATATATGTGTGTGTATATATATATATATATATATATATATATATATATATATATATATATATATATATATATATATATATATATGTATGTGTGTGTGTGTGGGGGGGGGTTCATATTATTTTCTGACTGAATTCCGAGAATTAGAAAAACAAATTAATTTAATTTAACACACAACATATTTCGTAGAAATGCCGACTTCTTAAGGCGTGAGAACATTAAAAGCAAACATAAAAAACACCGTAAAGAAACATTGTACCACACTGCAGTGGTACAATGTTTACAGTGTTTTTTATGTTTTCCAAAACAACCCAATTTATCTCACTAGGGGGCAGGCACCTTTAGGACTCTAGGAACAATGGCAGTTGCCTTCTTCAGCCTCATTTGCTCATTATTAGTGCCTGCGTGCACATATCATAGTTTATGTTTGCAGAAGATAGCAATGTAACATTGCCAAAATATAGGAAAGTATTTCTTAAAGTTTTTTAATTAATATTTTAGTATATGTTGTCATTTTCTGAAAAAATTAAAGTCAGTGTATAGGACTATTAGGGATATCTTCAAGGAGGTGGATGAAATGAATAGTCTAGGGATAATAGTGAATAGTGACTTGAAATTTTGGGCACATTCTGCTAAAATTGTGAGGATGACATGCAGATTATGGCAATGAGGCAGAGAACACTGACATGTAGAGATGTAAGGATGGTATGATTCCATTGTACAAGGCTTTGATCAGGCTACATATGGATTGCTGTGCACAGATTTAGTAGCCCTGTTTTAAAAATGATGATGATGATGATGAGGGGGTTCAGAGATGATTGACTAAGTCAGTCTCTGGAGTAATTGGACAGATTGAGAGAATGCAAACAGCAGCACCTAGTGGACAGAAGGAGGAGGGAGGACATGATTGAGACATATAAGTTGGTAAGGAGTGATACCAGTTAATGTGGATGAGATTTTTCATAGAATATCTAGAGAGAGAGAGAGAGAGAGAGCCAGGAGGAGAACTAGTCATCCCTGGAAGCTGTATAATGAGGATATTAGCAAGGGGATGAGAGTAGATTTTTTGTATGGAGAATTTTGCATTGCGAAAGGGACAGTGAATGCATTTAAGTCAAGGCATGATGAGCTGTGTATGTAAGAGTGGATGAATGACATAAGAGTGGCAATTGATGGAGATTCCATTATTAAAAGTATAAGTGAATGAGAGTTCCAGAAGATCAAGGTTTTTCAGAAGGAATAGGAAAGATGAATGGGATATGATTTGATGCTAATGGCAACTAAGAGAACATGATTTGGTTTGACAGAAGGAGAATTTGAGGATGGATATACACAAGTTATTCAGGAGAGTGAAAGATAACAGAATGGTAGGAAAGGTTGTGAGTGTGTTGCCAAGGCATGTAATCTTTGTGTTCAGAAATACTGATATTAGCTGTCCTGACTGTTTGGCTGTAGTAGGACAGTTTAGAGCTGTGAGGGACCTGGTATACTTCAGGTAGGTCTAGGGGAAGTGGCTGGTCTTTGGTGGAGTGGATAAGGAATGCCAATTTTTTATGTGGTATGTAACAGGTAGTCAGGTCATATTTTTTTAGGATTTTTGTGAGCTTTTCAGATGTGCCCTGATATAGGGAATGGTGATAGATTTAGTGTAATCTCTGTTAAGGGGGGGGGGGATTGTGGTTAACTGGTTTTAATATTTTCTGGAGTTTTTCGGGGGGTTGTAGCCATTGGCTGTGAAGGTGTTAAGGATATGGTTAAGTTCAGTAGTTAGGTATTGTTGTCTGAACAGATTGATTTTGCCCTGTTATATACGGTTTTCATAATTCCATATTGTTGTGGGAAGAATGGTGTGATTGTTGGTGAATGTATCTACCTGTACGGGTCGGTTTTCTGTAAACAGAGAAGGCCAGGGATCCATCAGGCTGGTGTATAATCAGAGTGTCTAGAAAAGGGAGACAGTTGTTACTTTCTTTTTCCAAGGTGAACTGGATTCTGGGGTGTTGATTGTTTAGGTGTGTGTGAAGTTGTGGAGTGTGTTTAAACCATGTGCCAAAAAATGGAGAACACATCACCCACGTAGCATAGCCAAGAGTGGGTTTTTGTGGGACTGAGTTTAAGGCTTTTTCTTCAAAAGTCTCCATAAAGTAGTTTGCTAGTGGGAGGGGGTGGAGAACCCATGGCTATACCCTCAATCTGTTTGTAGAATTTTCCCTGCCAAATGAAATAGCCTGAGTTCATGGTGAACTGAAATAGGGCTGAGATAAGGAAATTTGGTTTGGATGAGATCTAAGGTATCTTTGAGTGGGACATTTGTGAATAAGGAGGAGACATCAAAACTGACCATTATTTCAGCGTGTTGGAGTGATTAGGTTCTCTATACTGGCTTTAAAGTGGGCTGAGTTTTTTATGTGTGATGGTGTGTTGCCAGTATAATGTGTGAGCACTTTGGCTAAATGTTCAGCTAATTTGTATGTGGGGAAATCAGTGCCATCCACAATGGGACTTAATCACATTCTGTTTATGGATTTTTGGTAGTCCATATATTCAAGAGGGGGGAGGGGTCTAGAGTTGAAAGGTTTTAGTTTGCTAGTCACTTCCTCAGGCCAAGAAGTAATCTTCTTAAGGAGCTTTTGGAGTGTTCTAATTTGGGAGCTGGTGGGATCATATTCAATGGGTAGGTAGAATGATCTAACAGTAAAGTTGAAAGCTTACCTGTTTAGTCCGTTTGGTTGAGAACCACAGTGGCATTTCCCTTATCTGCTTTGGATTACTATTTTGCTGTTGTTCTTTATTTCTCATAGAGCTTTTAGTTCTTCCTTGGATAGGTTGGTTTTAGGTGGTTTAGCTTTGGTAAGGACTCTGGCTACATCCAGTCTGATATTGTTAGCAATATGGGGCAGGTTGCGGATACCACGTTCTACTTGTATCATTATTTCTTCGGACGGTATTGTTTTTGGGAACTACACTGAAGTTGTGGCCACAGGCAAGTGCACTGAGAGCTTCAGGGTAATGGAAGAAAAGTTAATTAGCATGTTGAGCGGTATTTGAGGGTTGGAGGCAGAGTTCTTTTTTTAGGCCTTTAAACTTTTTTATGTGCAGACATCATATTTTTACAAATACGATTATAACTTTCCCTAACTTTGCATCATCTGCAAACAACTGCATATCACCATTTAACCCCTTTGCAATGACATTTACATACAAATTAAACAATAATGGCTTCCAAAACAGACTCTAGGACATGCTACTAGTGACTTTCCTCTTCTGAGATATCACTCGCCCATACACAACCTGCCAATCCCTATCAGCCACCAATCTCCAGTACAATGCACTAATCTACCATCCAACCCTGTCTGTTCAAATTTAATTACTAGCTTGTCATGTGGCATTCTATTAAAGGTCTTTGCAAAATCTAAATATACTATTGTATGTGCATCACCCTTGTCTAATGTATTCATCACCTTGTTATAATAAGTAAGGTGATTGCTAAAACATGATATTCCTTTAGCAAACACATGCTGTCCATCAAAGAGAATGCTGTTGCTGACTACCCAGTTCTGAATCTTAATACTCACCAGCTTCTCTGACAGCTCCACAACTCCACACAAGCAGACTAGCCTATAATTTGAAGCCTTAGTTTTATCACCCCTTTATGAAGCAGACCAATTTTTCCCTCTTCCCACTTCTTTGGAACCTAGTCCAGTCTAAGACTCATGTTAAAAGGTAAGTTAAAGCTATTGTTAACTCCCTGAAACATTCCTTCAAGACACATGGAGACATGCCATCAAGTCCCATGGGCTTATCGACATCGACGTTTACTCAATTCCTCATATACCTTCTGCTCACCCACCATCAGTGGTTTCTCTACTGTATTATGGTGGACAGGGATACACAGCGTGAGAAAGGTGGATGCTCCAAGAGGAGGTGAGAGAATGTGTAGGCAGGAAAGTAATGGGATGATCAGGGATCAAAAGGAAACAGATGGAATTGCAAAGGGTTCTAAAATGAAGAAGCAGAAAGGGAAATGGCCCCAGTCCAGCATGGAGAGATCACATCGAGTGAGTGGTATCAGTGGAACTAGCTGTAGATCCAGAAATGAGTTGTTGTGTTTGTATACCAATGCTAGAAGTATAAGAAACAAGGCGGATGAAATGGTTGCACTAATTGCGTCTGTGCACCCAGAGATTGTCGGAATAAGTGAGACATGGTTAGATGAGGATGACATCCTGACAGGAATAGAGATGGAAAGGTATGATGTGTTTCGTGAGGATAGAAGGGGTAAAAAGGGAGGGGGAGTGCTATTGATGATAGAGAAAGAGTTATGTCCATACAAGGTAGAGATGCAAGGGGGAAATGGGGCCAGTGGTTTTGAGGCAGTATGGTGTGAGATAGAGGTGAATAGAATCAAATACTTGGTGGGATGTTGTTATAGACCTGGTAATGTGGATGGTGGTGATAGTGAAATGTATAGTCAAATAAGCCAAGCAAATAAGAAAAGGGTGATCATTATGGGTGATTTTAATTATGGCAATATAGACTGGAATGAAGAGATAGCAACTGGAAGTAAAGAAAATGAATTTCTTGAGTTTTTGAGGGATAACTACCTCAGACAGTATGTAACAGAGGGCACAAGAGGATTAAGGGTCTTGGATTTGGTCATCTCATCGGAGGATGTAATTATCAATGAGGAATCAAATCATCCACCAATTGGTGAAAGTGACCATGAGGTGATGACTTGGGTGGTTGCCAGCAGTGCAAGGACCCCTGTGAAAAAAGGGTATATGTGGAACTACAAGGGGGGTGATTATGAAGAGCTCAGGAGACAGCTTGCAGGTGTAGCATGGAATGAGGAGTTAGCTGGAAAAGAGATCAATGCAGCTTGGGGGATTTTCAAAAAATATTTAGTGGATGCAATGTCTAAATGTATACCACGGGTGAGAAGGTTAAATAAGTTAGGTGTGAGATGGATGAATAAAGAGATTAAGCATGCAATACAGAGAAAAAGGGCATTGTGGAGGCAGCATAAGAGAAGTGGAAGTAACCAATTTCATGAGTTCTACAAAGACCAGGCAAGGAGAGTGACTTGGTTGGTGAGAGTAGCTAAAGAGAGGTATGAACAGCAGTTAGCTAATGAAGCTAAAAAGAATCCTAGGGAGTTCTTTCGATATGTAGCCAGCAAAAGAAAGAATGATTATGGAAGGATGACATTGATTGGAGGAAATGGTATAAAGACAGCTGTTGCAGAATGTGTGGTGGAGATACTTAATGAGCAGTTCATAAAGATCTTTCAATCTTGTGAATGTGACTTCATGGAGAGATTAAGAGCAGTTGATGATGGGGAGGAGAGACTGACTGTAAGTGAGCAAGAGGTGTTTGGGGAGTTGAGTAAACTAGATGTAAATAAGGCTGTGGGACTTGATAATATATCACCGCGTATTCTGAAGGAATGTGCCAGAGAGTTGACACCTGCCTTGACATATTTTTTTAATACGAGTCTTGCACTTGGTCAAGTCCCTAAAGAGTGGAAGGAGGGCAAGATTGTGCCACTTCATAAAGGAGGTGATCGAACTCAAGCATCAAACTATAGGCCTATCTGTGTGTCGGGTGTTGTGGTTAAGTTGTTGGAGAAGCTTGTGAGAACTAGAATCCAGAGTTGGGTTGACAACAATGGTATAATCTTTGATGGACAGCATGGATTTGCTAAAGGGAGGTCGTGTTTTAGTAATCTACTTACTTATTACAATAAAGTGACTGCTTCCTTGGACAGAGGAGAAGGATACACAGAAATATACTTGGATTTCGCAAAAGCTTTTGATAGAGTGCCTCATGATAAGTTGACAGTCAAACTAGAGCAGATGGGGTTGGATATTAGATTAGTGCATTGGATTGGAGACTGGCTATCTGATAGGTATCAACAAGTTGTGTATGGGGGTGCAATATCCAGGAAAAGGAAAGTCACTAGTGGAGTGCCTCAGGGATCTGTTTTAGGGCCATTACTATTTAACTTGTATATTAATGATATTGGCGAAGATTTGGATGGAGATATTCAGTTGTTTGCAGATGATGCAAAGTTGGGACAAACCATAAAGAGTAGTGAAGATGTTGTGGCCTTGCAAGAAGACTTTAATAAATTGAGTGATTGAGCAAGCAAATGGGGGTGTGAGTTCAATGTTGCAAAATGTAAGGTTTTAAAATTTGGAAAACAAAGATGGGATGCAGAATTTATGCTTGGTAAGAATATATTGTTGGAAGTAGAGGAAATAAGAGATCTGGGAGTGATAGTGGATAAGGATCTAAAATTTAGGGGTCACATCGCCAAAATTGTGAAGACAACACAAAGACTTCTGGGAATGATGAGGAGGACACTGACGTGTAGAAGTAGGGAGATTCTTGTTCCATTGTATAAGGCTTTGATTAGGCCACACATGGACTATTGTGCCCAGATTTGGTCACCTGGTTTTCAGAAGGATGAAGAGATGTTGGAAAGGGTCCAAAGGCGACTGACTAAGGTAGTTTCTGACCTCTGGAATGTCGAGTATGAGGAAAGATTGAAAAGATGTAATTTGCAGAGAATAGTGGAGAGAAGGAAGAGGGGAGATATGATAGAGACCTACAAGTTGGTAAGGGGTTGCTATAGGATCAATGGTGGAGAAGTTCTACAGCGAATAGTGGGAGATCAGGGTAGAACCAGATGTCATCCCTGGAAACTGTATAAAGAGGGTGTGAGTAGGGGAGTGAGAGGCAGGTTTTTTTCGTGCAGAGTTGTGAATGATTGGAATGCCTTGCCTGAGAGTGTGGTGTCTGCAAGGAGTTTGAATGTGTTTAAGACCCGGTATGATGAGATGTGTGTGAGATAAAAGGACCTCCTAGATGAGTCTTTGACTCCATGAGGTCTTGTTTAATAATAATAATAATTATGTTACATTCACAAGGATGAAATACTTTAACAAATTACTCATTTAACATCTCTGCTGTATCCTCCTCAGTGTTTATCATTCTCCCATTATCACTAACCAGCATCATCCTGTGATAATCATTCTTCCTTATACTGGCCACATAATGAAAACTCTCCCTAGGATTTCTTTCAGCCTTATTTGCTAACTTCTGCTCATACTGCACTTTTGCTACCAAGCAAGTCACTTTCCTTTCTTGCTCTTTGTTTTCCTCATGTAACCTGGTTATTGCACTCTTCCTGTGCCGCCTTTGCTCTGCTTTTTTGTGCTACCTTTTTCTTCCAGACTGCATGCTTCACCTCTTTAGTCATCCATTTTACACCTGCCTTTTTTTAAATCTCTTGACCTTTGTAATACACTGTCATTGCATGATTTGCTGCAAGCCACATCCTGAGTTTGTCATAATCATCCACCTTATAGTTCCACATATAACAAATCTCACAAAAGTCCTGATATGGCTGGCCACTATCACCCACCCACCCACCATGAAGTAATCACTTGATAGTCATTTTCACTGACTAGAGGAAGTTTTGACACTTCATTTACAATAACCTCTGATGTGATAATCAAATCCAAGACCCTCGATCCTTGTATAGCCTCTGTTACATACTGCCTAAAATAGATATTCCTCAAAAACTCAAGAAATTCATTCTCTTTGGTTCCAAATGCTGTCTCTTCATTCCAGTCTATACTACCACAATGATCACCCCTTTTCTTATTAGCCAGACCAGTTTGTCTAAAACATTTCCTTCTCACTGCCTTCCACATCACCAGGTCTATAGCAACACCCTACTAAACATTTAAACGTTTCATCCTGTCCACTTCTGCTTCACACCATACTGCTTCAAAACCACTATCAGTGTTTGCTCCTTGTATCTCCTCCCTAGATGGGCACAACTCCTCTGCCATCATCAAAAGCACTCCTTTCCCCTTTCTGCCTTGTCTGTCTTAACAAAAGATTACATATCCTACCATCTATGTTCCTCTAAGAATGTCATTCTCATTCAACTATGTTTCACTTATTCCAACAATTTTTGGGCAAATGAACTCTGCCAATGCTATAATTTCATTCCCCCTTGTTTCAAATACTTCCAGCATTTATAAACATACACACTAGCTAATTTCTGTTTCTATAACAAGCCCCCATTGACCCCAGTTCTCAGAGGGACTATGGCTTCTCCATAGTCACTCCATACTGTCTATTCCTCTCTATCATCACTGATATTACACCTATCTGCAGACCTAAATATCACTCCCCTCATACTTGACTATCTTAGTCCTTTCCTGCACACTCAAGCATCTACTCTTGAAACACTTCTCACACAGTGTCTCCCTGTCAATTATGACTCCCTTCTTTTCCCTGTATGTCTTGTGTTCCTTCCCCTTTCATCCTCTTCACTCGTGCTGTTCACAAACTCTCCTACTTCACTTTCCTGCTCTTCCACAACACCTCTGAGGCTCAGAAAGTACTAATGCTTTCTCATCCTCAGAGAAAGCATTAGACAGGACATATGCTTCCAGGAGAGGCTGGAAGCATATGTCAGTCTGAGGAGAGATATCTAATCCTGTCTGGTGATGTGTGTATTACTGATGATAATGGAAGATGAGCTGAGATCCCTTTTGCAAGAGAAAAAGCATGACTTCATTTTGGAGGCATTGAAGGAAACCAGTTTATCCATGCTCCACTGAAAGATGGTATGGAGATCAGTGTTTAAGGCACTGGTTGCAGATGATCCTTAGAGTAAGGATCATTTGCAACCAGTGCCTTAAACACTGGAAGGGATGGTTGCACACTACATGGTTTGTCAAATTAGCAGAATAAATGTAGGTGTGCCCCAAGGCACACCTACATTTATTCTGCTAATTTGACTAATTTGGTTGCAAAGTTTGAAGCAATGATGCCATCCACCATGACATGCAGTGAATGACCAGAGACAAAGTTGGATATCTGGTTACATAGGGTGGCAGGTAGACCAAAAGATGCAGTTTACAAAGCATATCTCAATCTCAAACACAATTGAAAGCTCTGGAAATGTCAAGGCTAACAATGCATATTTCTCTGAACCTTTCCATGGCACTTGTCCAGTGGTGGGTGATGTAGGCTAAGAGATCAGCTGTGGATCTTGTTCAGGCCATACTGGTGGTTGCTGATTACCTGGTGATCTTCTGGGCAGTAAAGAAGTTGACTATTATTACTTTGGAGAGGATTGAGGTGATGGCAATTGGTCAGTAGTTGAATGTTAGGCTTTTGTCTCAGGTATATGATTTCTTCCATGAAATGGGATAGGTGCCAGCTGAGTATAGAATATTAAAGAGCTGATAAAGAACAGGTGTTAGCTCTAGAGCACAATGTTTGAGTATAATAGGAGAGATGCCATTGGGATATAAGAAAAACATTAGACAACCTGAACATTACAAAGTCATCTACCTAATATTCTTCTTATGTAATTTTGCAAAAAGACCACTGGAGGCATATGGTGCTTGGTTTCTGGCATGGAAGGAGGTGATTTGCCTTTGTCATATATGCAGGCTTTAGAGATAAAAGAGTGATGGCAGGAGGTCAGCTTTTTCTTTGGTTGCTGTAACAATGGTGACATCTGGATAGGAGAGAGGGAAAGAGAGAGGGAGAGAGGTGGAAGCACTAGCAAACAGAAGTTGTGTCAAATGGCTTTTGCGAGGGATCAGAAGGCACAACTTCTGTTTGGACGAGAGGCAAGTTTTCTGCTATTGAAATTGAAATCTGCTACATGAAATTTTATTTGGATTGCTGATAGTTGTTTTACATTTATTGTGTATTCATGACTTATTTTTAATGTTGTCCTATATTAACAAAACTGGTGTCCTATGTTAACAACACCAAACAAACTATTTTATAAAAAGATGTTTTATTAACTGCTTATATTTCACTGAATTTCAAATCAGCATCATCAGAGCACAACGCAGCATGTATAAGTCCCAGCGAGTAAGTGAAACAGTACAATTGTAATGGACAATCGATCTAAAGTCCTATTTTAATATTCTGTAATGTTGTAAAAAAAAAATACAGCTATGTGGGAGTTGCTCTTAAGATAACAGTCTCCTAAATTTTGGGCAAAAAATAGAACTTTATATCTTTTTTCCATTACAATTGTATTCTTTCACTTACTCACTGTCATATATACATACTGTGTTGTGCTCTGATGATGTTCATTTAAAATTCAGCAAAATATAAGCAGTTAGTAAATCATCTTTTTATAAAATAGTTCATTTGGTGTTCTTAATACCTTTAAAAATAAGTAATGAATACCTGTCAACACCTAAGTTTATCTGTTACATTTATTGTGTGCTTCACCATAAGCTGAGTATGAAGCTGAGGTTCTTGAAGAAGAGTAGTAGTTCAAGATGTCTTCCCACTTGGCATCTTTATAGTGCCATGAGGTTGGGTGTGGTCAGAGGAATGTTGATCTGTGAGACTGAAAACTTGCACAGCATTGCCAAGAGAAGAGCTAACCTACTAGTTAAAAAAGGGATCAGTGGTTTGGAGAAAGTGGAAGGGATTATCAGGAATTCATGTAGGTAGGTGTACAATTTGCATTAGATCATTGCATATAGCAAAAACATCTGCATCATGTCTAGTTTGATTAGTAGTGTTGGAGAAGAGGAGCCAGTTGGAGTTGTGGATGTTCAGATCACCTAGGAAGATGACTTTTCTGAGTTGATGACTCAGCTCAGTCATCAATGCAGCAGATGAATTTTGCTAAGAGAGGCTAGGAAACCTTCAGCCAGAGAAGGTCAAAAGCAGGAGATTCTAAATTTGGTATTCTCTGGCAGGCATTGTCAGAATGCACAAAGGCACAAGTGTCACCTTTGTGGCAAAATGAGTTATGAAAGGTATAATTTGAGCATTGAAGGTTGATGTGGATACAATTTGGATTTCTGTTAAGAGAAGGAGGCCTCATTTGGATGTCTGTAAGTGGTGATGATCATTTATTTATCTTAGAATTTATGCCACAGATGTTTGTAATAGATATGGAAATCATTATTTTTTGGTAGGGATCCTAATATGTTTGGAGTATTGTGTTTGGTTTTATTTATTTGGCTGAATTTGTTGTCAAGGGAGTTTTATTTTGATCGCAGTGTTGCTGTCATTGTTTATCTGTTTCATTATTGGTTTATTGTTACATGAAAAGAAAGAGTGGGGGACATGCAGTGGAAAGAGACAGACTAGTGAACATGATACCTATACAGAGAGTGACCAGTCTCTTTGCCGTGGCCTTGACAGTGACTCCCTCATACGACTACTCAGACTTAGAGTATGTATCAGAGAGATTATGTACCAGTTGATCAGAAAGCTTCCTGACTTATTATTAACCAGTTCACGCCTGTATACTATCTGATTGCCATCTTACATTACCACTGTTTTAACCTCCCAAACAGCTAGGACGTCTATAGACGTCCAACTAAATCTGGATATGTTTCAGCCCACCTGTTGAAAGAACCTGGATAAGAAGTGCAATTTGACCCTCATGTTCATTAGAAGGTGTGATTAAACCCTCACGTTGAAGAGAACAGTTAATCGGTTTATCTCGCGTTCATAGCTGCCTCTCAGTTGCCTATAACAAGAAACACACATCCTTGTTCTATGCTGGTCAACTGGATTTTAGTTATATAGAATAGAGACTAAAAATAGAGAAATTATTTATAATTTTGTTTTCTCTTTTTATTGTACAATACAATTTTAATGTCTGGACAAAATAAAGATCTTGTATAATTTGTTCACTTAAAAATATTTAAGTGAACAAAGCCTTACCTTGGAGAACCAATTTAATTTTTTATTTTTTTTGTGCTAATTTTTTTTCTAATCGCTTAGTAGACAAAAGATTTTTCTTTGTTCTCGAAGAAATTAATGCATGATAATTATTTGAAATATTCTTTTAAAAAAAGAAAAGAAAACCGGCTTGCTATGTTCCAGTTTATATTATTTTTATTTTTGTACAAAACCTTCGAAATCGAAGAATACTTCACAGATTTCCTTTAGGACATGCTTGAGCAACTTTGCTCTATAGAGAATAACATGAAATTCTTTAATCATATCACTAAATTTTTTCTTCATGTTGTATAGTAATCTACTGTACTTTCACTTTCTTGGTTTCCTTGTATAATTGGTCATTACAAAATGAAATGAATAGTTATGATTTAAATTTATATTTTCTGCATAATTCAGATATTTTATTCTCCAATTTTTAAAGTAAGCGATACATTTGCTTATTTGTATCATTCAAAATATGTATATCAAAATTTCATTTCCTTTCACAATAGAATTGAACTTTATTTTGCCTCTGATAGTTTAACCCCTCCGGTGGCATTACTATCACACACCCGAAAACTGTTACGAAACATAGGTACAATTTTTATTTAATTCATTATTTTTCTCCAGTAATTGTTCCACATTACTTTAAATTTTTCGATACTGAAACTATGTGGTGATTATTTTAAATTAGCAAATTATAAATCAGACAATATACATATTATTTATGTACATTGTCTGATATTGAGAGACCCTTTACTGGGGATAGGTTACTGCATTACAATGGATAATTACCATATGTGTCCTGAACTCGCTGATTTGCTTTTACAGCATTGTACAGATAGTTATGGTACTGTAAATGCAAAAAGGCGAGATATGCCTCCAGATCTGGCTTCAGGAAAGCTATCGAAGGGGGAAATCCGAGCTTATCAGTGAGGGAAAGTCTTTGCACTACATTGGAAAGACAAAAAAGATGTTTTTCTGCTGTCTTCCCTGCACAATCCATCAACGGAATCCGTGGAGAAGCATGGTTTGAAGAAAGAAAAACCCATTGCTGTGAGTGCATACAACGACACTATGGGTGGAGTCGACGGGTGTGATCAGCAGCTATCATTCTACTCTGTAATGAGGAAACAGTATAAAAAATATTACAAAAAAGTGTTTGGACATGTATTGGATTTTGTTATTCGGAACAGTTTCTTCCTGCACAAGAAAAAATGTTTGTCTACCATAACATATCTAGAATACAGAATAGAAATTGCAAAAGCATTGCTGAATGCACATGCGCCTTCTTCAGAAGCAGAAAAACAGGAAATCCTGCCAGACATCTGAGGTTGAACACTGCTAACTCCAACCATTTTCCCAAAAATCTACCACCAACGGCTAATAAAAAAAAAAAAATGCACGCAAATGTTATGTATGTAATAAAAAAAATATCAGAAAGGAAACAAAAATCTGGTGCAAAACTGCTTTGTGTGTTTACCCTTGCTTCAAGGTGTTCCACACTGTTCAAGAATTTTAAATTCTGAACAGTATGAAATAAAAAATGTTTGTTTTCAAGGCCATCAAAACAGTCCTTTTCAGGACTACAAATATTGATAGAGGGATACCTGAATGAACTGTTTCCTTTTCATCTTGAAGGCGAATTTTTAAGTTATTTTTATGACACAGAATGATATTTTCGAAGGAATAAAATATAACAGGAACTGGAATACCAGGTAAAGTATTTCACCAAAACAATAAAAAATAATGAAATAAAATCTACCCTATATACAATGACACAAAATGATAAGCCTTTTTGTGTCATGTTTTTCGAAACGTTTTGAAACTCAGGGGCTACCTTGAGTGTCGAGTCTTCAAAATTCGAGTCATCAGAATTCAGGGGCGGAACCCCCTTTCAAGCTATCACAATTGAAGGAGAACTGGCCCACCAGACCGGAACACGGGGGATTGGGCATAGCCCCCCCCCTAGTTAATAAATGAAATATATAAATAATAACGGGAACATTTTCACCTTGCCAACACTCAACATTGGTGTGATATGGGTTCCAAATTTCTTGTTTCGGAGATATATATTACAAAGTTTTGTAATAAAAATTTCTGCTACAATGAAGTTTGACATAATCAACAATATTATGACTACCTTATTTCTGTTTCTTGTGTGGGAGAAAAACGGTAAAATGTCACTCTTATAATTATATGAGATGTTATAATGGCAAAAATAGTAAGAAAAAAGTCATTTGCACTTTCTCTTCAAAACACAAAGAAAGAATATTGTAAATTCAGCCAGTGCAAAAGAAAATACTACATATTTTTCTTCTGTTATCTGATTTTTTTTTCTTGTAGTACAAAGAAGAAATCACTGCATATAACACGGAGTCTGCAGGAGGGAAAAAATCTGGAAATTGGTTACATTATAACGAATAGAGAAATCATGTCAGAAAAATTATTCACATAAGATTCTAATCTCAGCAGACATAACATTTTCTTCTCGATTACATATCTAAAGTAACTGAACCTTTGCTACTATTTTACACTAAAATGAATGGGTATGTTCCCCAAGTGATTTACGTTTGTAATAGTTGTCTTGCGAATGATTTATGAAATAAATTATCTGAAATATTCGCAGATTGATTAGGTCTATATCCCCCCCCAAAAAAAAGAAGATTATGAAACGCGTTATGCACCTTTTCTTTGAAAATAATTCAAATCCTCTTTTTCAAGATAATTGTATGATTTAATTTCTAATTTTTGATAATAAAAGTGAAACTGATCATTATAAATTAAGCAATTATTTTGGCATAAATAATGTATAAGCATGTAAACGAAATGTCAGCATTTCTGTTGGGATATAGGTAATCAACAATCGAAAAGGAAACAAGACATTCTTGACATATTCTGCACTACAGCCTGAGGCACTTTAGTGCGACTTTAGTGTTCTTCCCTTTCTTCTCAATACCACTGAGAGTAATAAGCCTTCAACTTTTCCTCCGGCTAAGAGGATATTACCAAGTATTTATAAGAAACAAACACAAATAATACTGCTGAACTTTCTTTTGTGTGGTATGCATATAAACAATTTTGCATAGTGAAAATATAGCATATTATTTCTAAAATTTCACATAATTCAGCGGACAGTAGAACAGCTGGTTTTAGATTGCAAATAAATAGAACAGAATTAGAAGCTTCACGTTACAATCTGGTTGCCGTATATCTTTTGTCAAAATGGTAAAATGAAGTAATTGATTTTGAATAATGTCTAGAAAAGCTTTCAAACCTGTATAGAAATTTAGAGTAGTTATGCAATTCAGTTCCAGGAGAGGATAAGGAGGGGGGGGAGCATTAGAAAATCTTCAAAATGAGCAAAAATTTTGATCATTCTGTATATGATATTTTTCATTATATTTTCAACATATCTACGAGGATATGCACTAGATATTATCGTAATATGCATAATACAAATAAATCAATAAATGACGAAGGCGAAGAATCACTGCTAAAATATCATTGAATATAAATTTTTGATACCAAAAAGACACGATCAGAAACCAGGTAATGCAATTTAGCATTTTAACATTTTTTTTTTATTTTGTCTTTATGAATAACAAAAAATCGTTTCTAAAACTGAAATGTGATGATCCATATAATACTATTTGGCTAGAAACGAAAGCAAAAGGACATATTTATTTCAATAAATATTATTTAAAAATATAAATATTTGACATAATATTTTCAAAGCAAATATTTAAAAATTCTGAAATTCAAAAAAAAATTATTCAATTATTATAAGTAAAGTGAAAGAACAATCAGTGCAACTCTTCTGGTGCACTGATTTGTAGAATAAAATACACCAAATTTACTATCACTAAATAGATTCACTGCAAAAGCTGATCAGTTGTCATTTCAGGATTGATTTTTTTCGCATATGTGAAATTCGTTTCAATTTTTGGGAAGAGACACAATAAATCATTTTAGAGGTAAGAAGGGTGTCAAATAACTTAGGACAGTAAATGAAATTCTAAGCAACACCATAGACGTAAATGCAGTAGGACACAAAGGTCACTCAGCAACAGTTAATCCCCTAATAGCCGTAACGAGATTAACGGTGGAGGAAGGTAATGCCATGATAAAAGGTAGAATGCCAACGAAGTTTTGATCCATGAAAAAAGCTAGGGAGAGCTGATCATATTATCCACACCAGCCGGTTGGGAGGTTAACTGATGTACCCTCAAAATGTATGCTAGGCATGCCCTTCAAGGGTATTCCTCGCACTGCATGGAGAAGAGAGAGAGGAATGAAGGGATATATGATCATAAGTATAATAATTATAATTACGCATTTAAATTTGTGATCCAGTTTAGTGTAAATTGTATGGCTTGGAGGAAGTTAGGCCACACACCTTGAAAAGTATGCAGGCTCTATTCACTACTGATGGGATGAAGGAGCACCACAGTCACATTAAGGAGAAAGACATTTTCCCCACTAGAAGAGTAAGTTTGCACATATTCTGTAGTTCATTTGAATCCTGTTCAAAATCACCCATGCCTTACAAGGAAGATCAAGAATGGGAGTTGGTTATTAATACCTCAAAATCACATTTTTAGTCCAGGAGATCATCAGTGTTTGTATCCTACCATCTTGTCCATTCTTCTACCGAGATTAAATTATCTGGACAATTTTAAACATCACATATTAGTAGTAGCCTAGATTTGAATGAAATGATTCTCAAGTCTGGAATGTCCTCATGCATGGGGCGAAGCAGATTATTATTATTTATCTTCTTCTACTCTTATAGGAGAGGATCATCTTCAGAGATATGATGATAAGATGTTATAAGGCAGGAAGCCAGTAATTAAGTATTGATTGATCAGATTGCACCAGATATCAGCCATAGGATGTTATTAAACTGGGTGTCAGTGAACTTTGTATGTGGACTGCTGAGCCTAACAGGTGAACAATATCCACCTAAAGAAAATACCAAACCTACAGCATAAGGTGGTTGCAGAGTATCTATAAAGTTTTTGAATGATGCTATTTTGATTTTTGATTTTGCCCACTGTGTTTTCCAGGTGTTTCTTGTAGTATAGCATGTAGTATAGTGTAGCATCAAGTATTGAGATCAAGATCTGTGTTGGCCAGACTATTATTCAGGTGAAAGCAGAACTTCAGTTTTATCAACATTATGGTATAGTTTCCATTTCTTAAAATAATCCCCTAGGATTCCATATCTACTACTGGTTCTTTCTGCCAACAATATCGTCTGCTGTTGGCAAGAGGGAATGTCATCTGCATAACAGAATTTTCTGGTTTGCATATCAGGGAAATCTGTAATATAACAATTAAAAAAGGAGAGGGGCAATCGTTGATCACTGGGATAAACCATGTTTTAAAATTATGTGATACGAAAGTTATTCCTATGTTTGCTAGATTTAGAGAGACTATTCGATCACCTGGAGCTCACATAATTTATATTCATGCAAGTTTTTCCTTGATATGGAACTAACTTTGAGTGACTAAAAAAAAAGATTTAGCATCTAATATTCAGTGTTTTAGATCTTTAAAGAAGGATTTCAGCTACTCTGGATATTGAATTACTGGATATCATTTTATGTGTTTCTAAACAATTATTAACCCACTTTTATGAAAGACATTTATACAGTCTGATGCAAAAATATGAATCATTATATCGTAAGCAAAAATTTACTGCTGACAATACTCTTACTAATAAATGGGTTAATAACATTTCTGGATGCCTATTTTCTGATGCTGAGACTGGTGTGTTAGCTAAAGGCTAAGATTTTGCTGTGGTACTTAAATCCATTTCACATCTTGATTTTTTGTATAATATCGAACATGAGATGTTGGGACTTTCAAGTGAAGATGCTAATAAACTATGCTTCGCAATTGCTGCACTTTTTAGAAGCAAATTACCTCCATGTAATTTATCCACTACTGAATTCGCATGCTGCTTTCATTAAAACAAACAAAAAAAAATGTATTATCTATTTTGAAAGCAGATAAAGAAAAAGCTGTAGATGTATCCTTTTACAGGATACCTCCACCTATCAAAAAATTAATTATAACCCTACAAAAACACAGATTAAACAATTAAATAAGGCTCTTTGTTGTTAACTGGTATCAAAATGCTCTGTATAAGTTACGAGCCAGTTTTGAAAGGACTCCTCATTTATACAGTCTCCCAAAAATTCATAAAGAAGGTTGTCCATTAAGACCTATTGTGAATTGCATTGATTCTCCCTCCTATAAAATTGCTAAATTTCTTTCATGTTTATTAACTGCCCATATTGGACAATCCAGATCATTTATCAAGAATTCCATGCATTTTCTTGAAAAATTCAAGAATATTCAAATAAAAGAGTCAGATATTATTATTATTATTATTATCAACATTTGACCTCCATGGAGTCAGAGACTCATCGTAGGAGGTACTCACCATTGTATATAATGCTCATCCAACCGCGTCTTAAACTGATTCAATGTGTCCACATCCACAACACACTCAGGCAATACATTCCACTCACCAGCCATCCTCCACACAAAGAACTTGCTTCTCACTCCTTTGCTCACACTCTCCTTATACAGTTTCCAGCAATGGCCTCTTGTTCTATTCCCTTCTCCCATTCTATGAAAAATCTCTTCCATGTTTACCTGATAACAACCCCTGACCAGCTTATATGTCTCAATCATATCTCCTCCCCCTCTTCCTCCTATTCACGAGGCTCTGCAACTTACATTTTCTCAATCTGTCCTCGTATTCCACATTCCAAAGACCACTGACTACCTTTGTGAATCTTCTCTTTACCCTTTCCAACATATCCTTATCACCATGAAAACTCTGCGACCAATAATTCACAAGAGGCCCGATCTTGTGGATTATTGTGCATAGATTATCGTCATATATTATTATCATTATGGTGCATAGATTATTATCGGGCATACATTTCCATTGTATGAGGCCCGATCAAGGCCTTATACAATGGAATCATAACCTCTCTATTTCTGCATGTCAGGGTTCTCCGCATCATTGCCATTATTTGATGTGAAGTCTTCACAACCTGTGCAATGTGGCCACTGAATTTCAGGTCCTTATCCACCATCACTCCTAGATCTCTCATCTCTTCTACTTCTGTTAAAGTTTCCCTACCAAGTGTTTACTTTGCATCCCAAATCTCAAAATCTCAAATGATTGAGACACAAGTTATTGGGTGCTTTGAGATTTTCCAAAAAAAAAGGAAGTGCACTAAGGAAAGGGAATGATTTTAAGATATGGTATGATCAACAGCAAATGATTTTAAGATGGTGCAATAAACTTTGTTTGACACAAAGTGGACATCTTATGGTGAGGCTTTTGTATTTTTGAAGTGTCTAAGATTTTATTATTATTATATTTTTTTACTTTTAATTTTATTTATTTTACACAGTCTGGAAACCCTGCTCCAGTACAAATGTTGTACTTTTTTTAAGCCACTTCAAGTTTGGTCTTGCACCAAGTGATAAAATTCATCTCCCAACTAAAACATTTCTGAACATTCATGCCCATGGTGAGATGCAAACTTGCAGCCTATTGGTTTGAGAATGAATAGGCTAACCACTTAGCCAAAGTCAGCAAATGAACTAAAAACCTGTTAGATAAAAATTCAACATACCCTATACACTGCTTAATGGCAGTAGATGCTTATACTATAATATTCTTCACAAATATTTTTACAGATGGCTATTTCACTTAATCATAACACTTCATTAAAAATGGTAATAAACATTTTTATTATTTAAATATGTAATATAACTAATAATCTGCACCAAAAAGAATGAAACTATCATTTAAAAAACAAGCAAACATGCTTATTTTAATAAGTGAATAAAAAAATAGAGAAGCATCATTTGGAAATTATTACTAAACTAAACTAATCAGGATTACCGATCAAGGCAGAAAAATGTAATGTGACCAAGTAATTCAAAATGAATGGTTACTTCTTCCTTCTTATGCTATAAATGATGTTGCCATAGTGAGTAGCATGTTAAGAATAACATAGTACTCAAATTATGCAAACATTTGATGCATTAACCACCTTACCGGCCGTTGTGGATCAAATACGCATCCGCATACGCTTCGTATCCATCATATATTTCATTGTTATAACAATGGTATTACAATTTTAATAAGCACTTCGCATCCATGATAAAGTGAACGTCTATAGACGTCTTGGCCGGTAGCGTGGTTAAGAGATTAAGAGATTGTAACTTCTATGTAGTTCTTTCCTGACCCAGATAAATACACATAATAGCTACATAAAGAATAAAGATAAAATTATAGTCTTTCCTCGATTAACAATAGAGTTCTGTTCAGACGATCAGGATGTAAATTGGAAATCATTATAGGAATTTATATCATTATAAGGATATGTTAACAATTAATGTGCCTGAATGCTAAAATAGGTAAGTCTATTTTTGTTATATTTTAACTAAATTTACTCTTTGATTACCATGAAATAATACAATTTTTTCAAATTACAATATAAAATTATATTGTAAAATTATATTGTCCTGTAAACTCAAGAAAATCAACTGTAGAACCCACATTATTTCAGACATTAAATATATTGTGTTAGGGTTAGGGACCATGAGATGGCGGCACTTGTTGCACCGCCTTTCTTCGCTGCGTGCCACTTAATTAGTGATAGCCTTGGGCCAGCTATCTCTGATTGGCTGGTAGATTCGGTAGATCTGAGTAGTTTCGGTCTCCAAAAGTTTGATAGGGTTAGACACTCTCGCCTACTCCCTATAAGGGAATAAAAAGGCATTAGCTGATAGCATAGCTGATAAGAAATTATTGTATACAGTACTGTTTTGTAATAAATAATGAGAATAAATAAATAACGAAACGTGTGTACAGTGCTTCTATGTACTTACCAGTAAAATAATTGGAAACACATGGAACAAGAGTAATTCTTCAGGACTGTTTCAATAACAAATTCTTCGAACTGAGGAATTGCAACAAAGCATTCTGAGGATCATTCACTGCATGAATAACTTCTGAAAAGTTTGGCTCCTGAGCCAAATGTTTGCTTCAGAGGAGGATGAGAGCAGGAGTAGGCTTCTTTAAAAATTTGTGCATTACATCCAACTTAGTCTGCACAGTTTGCCTTTTTCTGCATAAATTGTTCTGTATAGAATGTAATTACATTCTTATATTAATCTGCCTAGATTGCTCAGTTTTTCCATGTATGGATCCCTCTTCTCAAAACAAATGGATTGCATTATTATTATTAAAGCGGCAAATGAATGCCAATTTTTTTACTGATTTTTTTTTGCGGGAGCTTGGTTTTTTTTTTTTTTTTTTTTCCTTTTGTAACTTTCTCTGTTTCTAGTTCTATAAAATCTTCATTTAAGAGCTCTTCTACCTCAGCTTCTAACAATATTTTTTTAATGCTCCCACCCACAAAAGATTATTTGCAAACCTATATTGCATTTTGTTTCATGGGGAAGGCGAAGGATATTCCCCCCCCTCTATTTTTATCAGTTTTATATATTTTTGTATTTTTTTTAATTTATTTTAACATAGTCCAGAAACCCAGCTCTAGAGACCAAACATGGAACCTTTTCAAGCCAAGATATGTTAGTCAGCTTTGACATTGTTTCTCTGTTTGCTAACTTTCCATTATCTGACACTATTAGTTGACTATATGATGATTACCCTCCTGATGTTATGAAGATTTTGAATTTGTTATACAATCAGGTATTTCAGCTGGAAAAACAAGATCTATAAACAGATTGAAAGCACAGCCATGTGTAGCCGTCTGTCTTCACCTTTGGCAAACTATGTTTTGAACCATCTGGAAGATATCTTGTTCTCATCCATCCATTCATCTCCAAATTCATTCTCTCTTTGGTTTCATTGCATCAATGATGTTTTGACTGTTTGGCCTCATTTTGAAAATGAACTAACCATTTTTCCACATTTGATCAATAGCCTTCATCCACACATTCAATTCACTATGGAAAAAGACAATGCTGGTTGTATACCATTCTTGGAATCTTTCTTACTTGCACAGCCTCAGGTATTTTGTCAACTAGTCTTTATCGGAAACCTACCTTTACTGGCAAATACATTCATCAAAGTCTGCTCATCACATCTGTCAAAAAATTGTGTTATCAATTCATTAATTAATAGAATACATAATATGCACTCCTCTCCCTGAACTACTCACTATCAAAACTTTAATGAAATTGAATGGTTATAACTTCTGTGAGAAGAGGATATACGTGGACCTAGGTAATAAGTAAAAGGAGGAATGATCACAGAAGAATAACCTTAAAGAATACTAATTGTAGAAAAGTGTCAGATACATAAGAAATAGCTGGGTTATTAAATGTTCACTTTAATAAGGCATGTGCTCTGAGTAGATCCATATGGATACTTGGTAGGAACTGGACAAAAGAATTGGGGCATTAGAACTGTTACAACAGCTTGACTCAGATGCAACAGTTGGATTGGATTGAATACCAGCATAGCTGTTGACCTAGTTGCTCAATTTGATTCTCAGCAAATGCAAAATTCCTAATGAGCAGAAGGTAATTAAGATAATTCAATTAAACTTTGGGCCTACTCATGGTAATAATATACTATAGGTTTACAACCTTTTGTTGATTGGAGTACATAAAAAAAAAAGAATAAACTATGAATAAATAAATAAAAGAATAAATAAAATAATCAGTTGCATAAAGAGTATAAAGAACAAGGCAGGATGATGACTCGATTAGTAAGGAGTATGTGGAGTATGAGCAAAAATTGGCAAATCAGGCCAAGAAAAACTCTGCAGAGTTTTTTAGATATGTGTCAAGTAGAAGGAAGAATGATTATGGTAAGATGATGTTAATGGATGAAAATGGTAGAATGGTAAATGCTGCAGAAGACATTGTTGAGGTATTCAGTGATCAATTTATAAGGGTGTTTCATCCTGACAAGTGTAAAATCATGAGAAACATAAGTGTAGAGGTAGGAGAGGATGGCTTAATCATAAGTGATTAGGAGGTATTTGAGGAAATAAATAACCTTTCAAATGCAATCAAATCATAACGTGTCTTAAGGGAATGTTCCAGGGAATTGGCAGTAGCATTGGGATGCCTGTCAAATAAGGTACAACATGTCTTACAACAGCATAGGTTCCAAGGGAGTGGAAAGAAGGTAAAATTTTTCCATTTCATAAACACAGTGATAAGGCTATGGCCACTCTGCATATCTGAAGTTGTGGTGAAGGTACTAGAGAGATTGGTGAGAAGTAGGATAGAGAAATAGATTGATAACAGTGGTATTCTCTATGGTTATCAGCATGGGTTTGTTGAAGGGAGATCATGTTTTACTAACTTACTTATTTACTATAACAAGGTGACAATGTCTTGGATGAGGGAGATGCATATACACTGGTATGCTTAGATTTTGAAAAGCTTTTGATAGACTGCTACACAACAAGTTGTTAAATAAATTGAAATGGATGGGATCGGATAACAGACTTCTGAGTAAGATCGGTGACTGGCTGTCAGATAGGAATCAGAATGTTGTATTAGGGGATGTAGTATCCTGAAATAGGAAAGTGTGCCACAGGGGTCAGTTTTGGGTCCATTGTGGTTCAGTTTGCATATTGATGATATTGGGATGGGTTTAACTGGCGATATGTAGCTGTTTGCAGATGATGCAAAATTGGGAAGAGCAGTGCAAAGTCAAGCATATGTCATGACTTTACAGTAAGACATTAATAAATTTAACGAATGGGTAAGTAAGTGTAACTATCAGTTCAATGTTGCAAAGTGTAAGGTTTTGAAATTTGGTAAACAGTGATGAGATTTCAAGTATACACTTGGTGGGGAAACTTTAAAGGAGGTAGAAGAGATGAGAGATCTGACTGTGGTGGTGGACAAGGACCTGAAATTCAGGGACCACATTACACAAGTTGTGAAGACATCACATTGGATACTGGCAATGATGTGGATGGCCCTGATCATGCAGAAATAAAGAGGTCATGATGCCATTGCATAAAGCCTTAATCAGGCCTCATATGGATTATTATGTACAAATATGGTCACCAGGTGTTCATACCAATGACGATATGTTAAAAAGGATGAGAAGATTCACAAAGGTGGTCAGTGGTCTTTGAAATGTGGAGTACGAGGACAGATCAAGAGAATGTAAATTGCAAAGCCACATGAATAGGAGGAGGAAGGGGGGGGGGTATGATTGAGACATATAAGCTGGTCAGGAGTTGTTATCAGAGGAGTGAGGAGCAGGTTCATTACATGGAGAGTGGTTAATGAGTGGAATGCATGGCCTGAGTGTTGTGTTGTGAATGTAGACATTGAATCACATTAAGGCATGGGTGTCCAACCTTTGGCTTGCTTGGGCCACATTGAGTGAAGAGGAATTGTGTTGGGCTACATAAAATGTATAATATAGTTAATATATATAAGTAAGAAAACTTCCTTTATTTTAAAATTTTTTTTAATTTTAACATTAAAAAAATAGAGGGCACCATAAACACAAAACTAGTGAGATATTTGGCCTTGTTTACGTGAAACCAATGCATCGATGTCTTGTTCGATGGAAGTGGTTGCAATTCGTAGTGAGCTCTCAAAGTTCTTGTCAGAAATTTTAGATCTACCTTTACTCTTCATATACTTCATTCTTGAAAATAGTTGTTCACAAATGTACTTACTATCAAAAAGTGGTGATATAAATAAAGCCTGATTGCGAAGTGAAAGATTTTTTTTTTTCTGGGAAGATAGGTCTTATAAAAATCTAGCAAAGAGACACATGATCAAATTTTCTTTGAGTTGAATATCTGATTGTAACTCTATACATTCCCTTTGAAAATTCAAAGGTTATGTATTTAAGTTGACTGAAAATGGAGTCACAAATATACAAAAAAAATGATAATTTTTTTCTGAAATCTTGAAACCTATTCTCAAATTCCTGTACCAAAACAGAAAGAAAGACGGCATATTTTTTGCATCATATAATAATGTTAAAAGTTTAAGATCTTATAGGGCCGCATTTCTAACAGTCCAGGGCTGCATGCGGCATGGTTGGATCTGCTTTTTGTGTTTGTGAGAGTTTAAGGCAAAGTTGGATGAGCTTCCTATGTGATAGCATGTACCTCCCACAATGAGTCTGATTCCATGGAAGTCAGATGTTAATAATAATAATAATAATAAACCATCATTTAAATCTTCGATTATAATTCTGATGGTTTTTTTTATTTTATTGTAGGGGTATTTTTTTGTGTGTGGTCATTCTTTGTTTTTAGAACAGGTTTCCAAAGGTAATAATTTTAAATTAATTTTTTGCTCCTTTAGGCTTTTTTTTAATCAAAGAAAAGTAAGTAAATAAATAAAAAATAGAAAAATAATAAAAGTCATTCATTCATTGCTTCAAAAGCCTGATGGGAGGCCCACACTAACCATTTTTCACATAATGCTTATCATACCTATCCTTAAACTCATTCTATATATAATGTTATGCTAATATCTGCTATATATATATATATATATATATATATATATATATATATATATATATATATATATATATATATATTAATTCAATATATCTAATCTTTAAAAGGCATCTGTGGCATGACTTTATAAACAATAAATTAGACAATAACCACAGTAATTAACTTTACTGAAATGAAAGTACAAATATTTTGTACTGAAAATAACAGTACATCATCAGTATGTGGAAACAAGCAAATCAAAGAAACAGGAATACAAGGTACATACAGAATTCAGTGGTTTACCAATTAAAAACTGTTGTCGTGTGCTAGAAATTAATATTAATAAATATTATCATTAAAAACTATTTCTGATGGTTAAATAAGATAAGAATCTCTCAAACAATTGTTCTGATTCAGATTTAGCCGATGTAAAAGGGCTTCACAACTTTCTTTGAAAAGGCATTCATATTTATAATATATATATATATATATATATATATATATATTGACTCTGTACACAAGAAGTCACAAGAACTACAGCACAATAGTGCTGAATGGGGACAAATATTAATTAAAAGTATGTAGGTATATCTTAGTAAAAGGCAAAACAATCGTGGGTTGGAAATAGTTGTGGAAAGTCTCATGTGATGCAATACTAATGGTGTACTAAATACTAAAAATACTAATGGCGTTGGTGTAGGTGATGGACTTAGTGATGATGATGGAGAGTTGTGGAGTAGGTGCCCTCCCTCGATGAGTCCTTGAACTCCCTGGAGGTGCTATGTAATAATAATAATAATAATAATAATAATAAAACTGAGATATCATATAAGCACCTCTCTCTCTGTCTCTCTCTCTCTGTAGAAACACTATCATAACATACTATTCATTATAACAGGGAGAAAGAAAAATTGCATAACCAGCGTTATGCCATTCCAAAGAAAATGCACTATACCAGCAAACTATACACTATAACAAATTATTTCTGTTGTTCCTACAAAAAATTTAAAAAAATCATGAAATAAAATAAATCACATCATGCAATTTTAACTTCAGTAAGGTGATAAAATGTTTATAAATACTAACTAGATGGATGCATTTTTATATATTACATGATTTTAGAATAAAGAGTGTGTGTGTGTGTTCTTTCTGATATAGGTAAAATATCATCCTTCACTTGTATCAGAAAGTGGTAATAGAATTTGGAAGCCAACTGAATTCAGTTTTAATAACTCTACACTTCAGGCTGTTATTTCAAACTTACACCCTAGTACTGAATATTATGTTGAAGTCAGAGCTATAACAGCCTTCTCATTAGGCAAGACTGTTTCTGCAGTATACTGGACTGGTAAGTAGTTTTGACACTCTTAAGTTTCAAATAGTATAAGTTAATTCAGATACATTTTTATAATAATTCTAAACAAAGATCCTGAAAATATTTCATTTTATAAATATAAATAAGACATTTAATGAAATGATATTAAAAAGTGGTGAAAAATCCCAGCAAAGCAAAGGCAGAGAAAATGCTTAACTAATTTTTTCAGGATAATGTTGTGAAATTTCAATTTGTGAAAAAATGTATTTATGTTCATATTGTTACTGCTCCAGGTTAGAGCAGTATCATTACATTCATATTATTTCTGCTCTAACCTGGAGAATACCATAGTAACTGGATGTGAAATATTGATAATAAAGTGTATGTGTTATGAAAATTATGTGATGATCTAACTCACCATAACAAACTATCAAAGCAATATGTGAAGTTGCTAAAATATGACCTCTTTACAAACTTCTAATCTTCATAATTAATCCTACTGTTATCAACCCAGTTCATGGATCTTATCCCTTACCAACAGCTCTTTCACTTTTGAACATTGCTCCAGACACATAAGTTGCCACCAGTCATTTGAAGTGCTGTACATCATTCGTTGTATGCCTTTAAACACCTCCTGTTCTTTTCGAATTTTGTTGTTGCTAGTCTCTTGTTAAACAAGCATATCAGTAACACCATGAATGCAGTGATTTTTAAAGCCTCTCCTACTCTGACCTTAAGCCATGAGATTGCTTGATACTCCATGCACTTACTGCTCAGTCAGTTCTTATCTCTCCTCCACCTGTTGTCTTACTTAAACTTTGTGCAAATTACTCTCATCAGTATAAAATATCTTAATGAAATGCTCATTAAATACTTCTCTAGTTACTTTTTTATATTAACTAACAACTGACTTATTAATCATTCTTTCTACTGTGAGCTGCATATCAAAAGAACTTGCTGCAGTTTATCTTTGCCTAATTAATTCCACCCATTTCCTCCTCATTCTGCACTCCAAGCTATCCGAGCTTTCTATAATCATCTTCTTGTGATTCTACATACAATAGCTATCTTTTTCTCATAGAAGCAATCATTATAGTTAACAGCCATCCAAAGGATTATTTCATAGCCACTTTCACAAAGTTTTGGAAGAGTTGATACCTCATTCACAATAATATTTTCTGGTACTATAATCAAACTGAGGACTATTATTTCTCATGTGTCCTCTGTTATATGCTGAAGATTATTCATTACAAGAAATTCGCAATTATTTAACATGCATCTCAGATGCTATTTCTTCATGACAACTGATATTTCCTTAATTTAAATTGGCCATATGGATCATCCTATATTATTTCCAAAACTAATTTGCCTAAACATTTCCATACCTATAACAATATATCAGTGAATGTTTCAACATATTTACCTACATCCAACATCATAATCCCTCTAAACTATGGCTGCATTTCAATGCCCCTTTCCCACATCTCCATCTCGAGTTATTTAAAAATAGTTGAATAACATCCTTATTCAACTTTTAAACTTATGCTAATGATTCCAGGTTCAATATGAATTCATACAGATTTTCTGCACTCCTGTTCCTAATGCTCTTGGAATTTGTAAATAGACATGAAAAGATTTCTGGATCTGTAAACCAGAAAATGTCTGCTATATCTTAGCTGTGACTGCCCCCCCCCCCCCTGGGAGACCATGGCCTTTATCACAAGTTTTCCTGTATTCCCCACAGATCCAACTGATTTCTCTGCATCGCATTTTATGCCTCAGATACCCAAATTTATTACATAACCATTGGGACGTTCGAGAGTAAGATGTTTGAAAAAAGAGTTGTTCAGTAAGAAGTTGGAAGAGCAAATTCTGTCCACACAAGAAGATACAAGGGGAAAAAATGGCAATGGTTTTGAAGTAGTATGATGTGAGGTGGAGATCCATAGAATGAGATATTTGGTTAGGTGTTGCTGCAGGCCAGGAAATGAAGAGGATGGAGACAGAGAAATACATAGGCAACTTGGCTTAGTGAGCAAGCGAAGGGTGATCATTATGGGTGATTTCAATTACAGCCATATTGATTAGAATGAAGAGATAGTATCAGGGAATAAGCAGAATGAATTTCTTCAGTTCTTAAGGGCAACAATATTAGGCAGTATGTAACAGAGGACACACAAGGGTTATGAGCAGGGCCGGCCATCTCGGGGGTGCAATGTACCCGGGCCCCACGATCGAGTGGGCACAGTCGGTACACATTTGTGGAAACGTATTATATTTCAAATGTGTTTTTTTTTTTGTTTTCCTGTGCCAAAATCATTTGCATGTAAGAGGTTTTACAATATGTTTATTTCGAATCCTTTAATTTTTATCTTTGAAAAATATTTTAAGGCCCCAAAAGGTTTCTTACACCCAGGCCCCTTTATAGAGAAGGCCGGCCCTGGTTATGAGTCATAGATTTGGTTATATCATCAGAGGATGTGATTGTGAACAGAGTGTCTCATCCTCCCCAATCAGTGAGAGTGACCATGAAGTGATCACCTGGGCTGTTGCCAGCAATATGACAATTTCTATGGAGAAGGGACATATGTGAAACTATAAGGATGATGATTATGAAATTCTTAGGAAGCAATTGGGAGCTATATTGTGTCAAGAGTTGATCAGAAAGAGAGAAATTACAGGCAAATCTGTGTCTGGAGTTGTTAAGGTGTTAGAGAAGTTAGTGAGGACTGGGATTCAGAAAGAGGTTAATAGTAGCAGTATTCTTTATGATGGGCAGCATGGGTTTGTTAGGAGAAGTCATGCTTTCAAAATCTGCCTATGTATTACAACAAAGTGACAAATTCACTGGATAAAGGGATTGCATATAAATTAGTATATTTTGATTTTCAAAAGCCTTTGATAGACTGACAACGGACGAGCCAGTAGCTAAATTGAAACAGATAGGATTAGATAACAGACTAGTAAGTTGGATAGGTAATTAGCTGTCATATAGGTATCAGCAGGTATACCATTAATGAAGAAATTTTGAAGGAGGTGGATGAGATGAGACGAGCAAGCTTTTGAATGATGGTGGACAGAGATTGAAAGTTTAGGGTTCACATTGCTAAAATTGTAAGAGCATCACAACGGATTAATGCAATAATGAAGAGAATACTGACATGCAGAAACTAGGAGGTTATGAACCCTTCTATAAGGCTATGTATGGACTACTGTGCGCAGATTTGGTTGCCTTATTTTCATTGGGGGGGGGGGGGGGATGATGTATTGGAGATGTTCTAGAGAAGATTTCCTAAGTCACTGTCAGATTTATGAAATGTCAGATATGAGGAGAGATTTAGGGAATGTAAGTTGCAAAGCACTGTGAATAGAAGAAGGAAAGGGGATATGAGACATATTGGTGAAGGTTTCTACCAGACTAATGTGGAGGAGATTTTTCATAGAGTAGAGGAAGGCCAGGGTAGAACTAGAGGCCATTTCTGGAATCTTGATAGGAAGGGAGTGAGCTGGGCTGTGCAAAGCAGGTTCTTTGCACAGAGAGTGATGAGTGAAATGAATTACCTGAGAGCATAGTGATTGCCAAAACTGTAAATAGCTTTAAGATGCCGTTTGATGATCTTTTTCCATGAAAGAGAAAGTATGTACCTTCTGCAATGAGTCCTTTGACTCCAGGGAGGTGATGTGAATAATAATAATAAATTCAGGAAAACTAGAGATATTGGGGAGATGGTGCAATCAAGAATGCACCCCCAGAATAAATTAATGCAGAAATGACCATGAACAGTGGGTGCAATTTCCCAACTTTTGAATCTGAATGGGTTAGTAATGGCATCATACAATAGTAATGTGCCCAAAAGGATGTTGAAATGATGTACACATATGCCAAAAGTATCATAAAAATACGAGATGAATTTTTGGTAATAGGTGAGGTTGATTTGGCCCAAACTAAATTGTCATCACCGAAACCAGGGTGACAGAAAATGATATAGTTACAGGGATAGAATGTAAGGAATATTTTATTTTTAGAGAGGATAGAGGTAATAGAACAGGACGGATATCACTAATGAAAGCTGAAAAAATTCAACCAACTTCAAAAACTTCAAGATGGTCCATTTAATGTTGTAAGGTGTGAAATACAAGCCAAAATATATTGTTGATTACCACTATAGATGTAAGAGTACAAAGGAAAATGCAGGTGCCATCTATTGGCAGATTAACACGATGAGTGCAGGCTGAGCAATTTTAATGGAGGGGGGGGGGGGGGGAATTCAACTATGGGAATATAGATATAGGAGGAAACGGAATTAATACAGTTCCACAAATACTCCTTTCATATAATTTATCAGATGATCTGCGAAAAGCTAAATTTCGACTACCAAGGAATTTTATAATTTCAATCAAGCGTTCTAAACCACTTGTCCAATGTTTCTTTTCCATTTCACACATGCTTTGAGTCTGGAAATCAATAGTAGTTTTTTTTTTTTAATTTTTATCAAGTTCCTTCCATTTAAAGAAATTTTTCATGTGAGTTAAACTAGTCTCATGTCTATGTAAAGTTGTACTTACTTTTCTCCAATCATTATAACCTTCTACAAGACTCAGTAGGTGATTCAGTTGATTTAGTAGGTGCAACAAGTTTGCAACAAAAGCAAAAAACAGAATTTAAAGTTTCGGAATATGAGCCATGTTCTTGGCACGAGCTCCCATTTTCCATTTTTCTATTATAATACGTGTCGCCAAAATTATGACCATATGTATCTCTGGGATATATTATATTTTTCTTTTGAACAGGCCCCATTTCAATTAAAACAGTTCGTAATTTTTCATCAATATTTCCCCAATTCACCTGGATCTTCTAAATTTACAGAGACTAGCATTGTGTTAGTTTCGTGGTCAACTACAACTAAATCTTGTTGTAGTTGACTAAATCCTAACTATTTTTCACTTAAATCATGTTCAATTATCTTGTTCAATAGTTGCAATAGTACTTTCATGCAAACTGGATGATGTGCACGGTTCTTCAACTCTGATTTCTGATGTATCGAGTTGGTTACAATCTGCATCAGAATATTTTAATATTTTAACAAATTTATTAAGAGCCCCAGTTTGTTCCTTAATATCTGCTTCTTTCACAGCATGATACTTACGATTTTGTGCACTGAATAACTTTTTTTTAAATTTTTGATTCCATTTCTATTTTATACCCACAAGAAATTATTACACAGCACGACACAGAGACAAAATAATAGTCGGCACTGCGCTACTGTCAGTAGCCTACTGAGATGCGTACCATATGACCGGTTAACTAGCAACAAATGTTTTGTATGAAAATTTGTTTCTGCGCATAAAAACCATTCATCGTTTCACTTTAGATAGATTGCAGTAGACACAACATTCTGCAGGCAAGCATTTAGCCTGCTCTAGCTGCAAATTGTAAACAACCGGCTGATCAAAGAGGTGGCAATATACATTTTTTTAATATTGATCATTCTAAGAATTTTTTGTTTTTATGATAAAAATTTTGTTTCTTAAAAATTAACTTATGAACTGCTCCCTGGCGGCAGCACCCCCATCGTAGCGATACCTGCATGCACCGCATGCTCTGCATGCCCGCTTCCGCCGGCCCTGTATTCAACTATCAACCAATCAATAATAAATTTAGTTTAACCCTTTATCCCAGTGATAGCAAACAAAGTTTGTGCCTGAAAATATCTTCAGGACTGAATATGGTGTTGTACTATCTTACTTGTGTAAGTAGCACAACGCCAGGCAACTCGTGGCAAAGGTGGAGCAAGCTACCAACACTTCTATCCCAGTATCTCCCATAATGCAAAACACATCTCCTTATGGATATGTATAATGTTATGCATTAAGGGATTTTCCACTACCCAGACTAGTTTTGACCTTTATTGAGGTCTCTTCAGTGGGAACCAGGCCCAGAGTTGGAAATACCAGGCAGAAGCAATAGCAAAGTCATCTTTACCTATAGGAGTTGCCAAAAGGTTTACCACCTTTTTTATTAAATTATTCTGGATTTAGAGAAAGATGTTGAAAGTTTATTTTTCACTTGGTTAGACTATAATAAATTTAGTTTAATCCTTTATCCAAGTGAGAGCAAACAAAGTTTGCGCCTGAAAATATCTTCAGGACCGAATATGGTGTTGTACTATCTTACCTGGGTAAGTAGTACAACAACTAGTACAACAACAAGTAGTACAGGCAACTCATAGCAAAGGTGGAGCAAGCTACCAATACTTCTATCCCAGTATCTCCCATAATGCAAAACACATCTCCTTGCGGATATGTATAATGTTATGCATTAATGGAGCTTTGCTACGCATTAAGGGAGCTTTGCTACGAGTTGCCTGGTGTTGTACTACTTACCCAGGTAAGATAGTACAATACCATATTCAGTCCTGAAGATATTTTCAGGTGCAAACTTTGTTTGCTCTCACTTGGATAAAGGATTAAACTAAATTTATTATAGTCTAACCAAGTGAAAAACAAACTTTCAATATCAACCAATCATTATCTCAGAAGTGAGTGATGGTGAAGATTTTGGAAAAATTGGTTAGGAAATTGGAAATCACATTCAGAAATGGGTTGACAGATGGGAAGGGTCACTACTCAGACCAGTTTCGACCTTTATTGAGGTCTCTTCAGCAGGAGATACTAAGGTGATACTAAGATATAAGTGATACTAAGGTGATATAAGACCCAGAGGTGATACTAAGGGCAAAGTAATGCAGAAGTCATATTTTCCTATACCATTTTCCTATTCCCATAATGCATAGCATTATACATGTCTGCAAGATGTGTTTTGCATTATGGGATACTAAGGCAAGCGATGTGAAGTCAGTCCACCTTTACCACTAGTTGCCCCTGTCCTGAAGATACTTCAGGAGCAAACTTTGTTTTCTTCAACTTGGATAAAGGATTAAACGAAATATATAATTTATAGAAGAAAACTGGCCAGGCTAGGGATCTTGGAGTGTCAGTAGATAGGAAGTTTAAGTTCAGGGCCATATAGTAGGGTGACCAGATTTTCAGAAAAAAAAAAAAAAAACATTTTGAATTTTTCAGCAATTAAAAAAAAGGGACAAAAATGGGACACTTCTAGTACGCTCTACATAAAAATGAAATAATATATAATTATAATTACAATACACAGGACTGAAGTGTGCATTATAATTATGGAGTATCAGCATAATCACTATTATATTTATGTTATTATTATTATCTCAGACCTCCAGGCAGAGGACTCATCGAAGGAGGCTGTAAATTACCCAACCCAGCTATCATACCTCCCCTTAAATTCATTTACACTAGATGCACTCACTATAGTGAGTGCATCTAGTGTAAGGAATCCTCACCTAAGGGAAAATTATTGCACTCACTCACTCACTGCTCTCTGGGAGAAAAACCTAGCTCTTACCCCTTTCTTGACTGAGAACTACCTTAACTAACGTGGATGCCCCCATGTTCTCTCCCTGCCTTCCATATAATGAAAAATTTCATCATTTGAAATTCTGTAACACCCATTCTAAAGTTTATAGACCTCTATCATATCATCCCTCTTTCCCCAGTTAACCAGAGTCTGCAATCCACATGCTCACAATCTGTCTTCATAATCTAAATACTATAATCTGGATATAATCTTTGTAACTCTTCCTTGCACCCTTTCCCACAGCTTCTTTATTCCCTTGGAAGGGAGACAAAATCTGCTCACAATAATCCAGGTGTGGTCTTATCAAAGCCTTATAAAGAGGCAAAATTACTTTCTTACTTCCTTACATGTCAAGGTTCACTTCAACATAGCAGTTATCCTCTGAGTTGTATTTGCAACTTTTGCTATGTGACCTTTAAACTTTAAATTATTATCCACCAATTACACCAGGATCCCTTCCATTCAGTTTCTTGTACCATAACCCTGCTAATATAATATGCCACTGGAACTCTAATCACGCCTAAGTGCATAACTTTACACTTACTAACATTAAACTGACAGCCATTTTCGTTTGTCCAGATTTCCAGTCTATTCAAATCATTTTATAATTGCTGAATATCAGTAGCATCCTTGATTGCCCTGCCTATCTTCACATCATCAGCAAACAATTGCAAATCTGATGATAGATCCTGCTTGATGTCATTAATGTATAGATTGAACAATAATGGCCCAAGGACTGAACCCTGAAGTACACCACTGGTTAACTTAAATCTGGCAGATTCACACCCACTATCCCCTGATCCAAGTCAATAGATTATATTCCAATCCCATATTCTCCAGTTTACGCAACAGCCTATCTTGTGTTATCCTATCAAATGCCTAAGAAAAATCCTACATTATCATAATGTATCCATTCCCTTTATCCAACTCGGCCGTAACATTGTTATAAAATATGAGCAAATTTCTAAAACATGACCTTCCTTTAGTAAACCCATGCTGTTCCCTGCAGAGTATAGAATGCTTGTCTATCCATTTCTGTATCTGAGTTCTTACCAACTTCTCTAAAATCTTCACTACCACACCAGAGATGCTAATAGGTCAGTAGTTAGACCCATCAGTTTTTGCACCACCCTTGTGCAATGGAAGCATCATACATTCCTTCCATTCCTGTGGTATCATTCCTGAGCTGAGACTCGAGTTATACAAATGTGTGAAAGGCCTAGCTGAACATTCAGCTAGGCCAATTCAGCTGAACATTCTTAGCAAACTGGCTGATATTCCATTTGTCCCTATTGACAAATTCTTATCCAGGTTGAATGAGGTTGAAGATGCAACAGCTCTTCAACCTCATTTTCATGAACCTCTAACTCTTCGTCCAATGTAGCGCTGTGCACCATGCTACATACAGCTGGTTGATATATCTTAGCAAAGTGAGCACTGATGAACTGAACAATCTCCTTAGGTTCCGACACTCATGTACCATCTGCATTCAATAAAGTTATTCTTCCACATTCATTCTTTCTTTTGCTTACAGCATAACGATAAAATTCTTTTGAATTGCCTTTAGCTTGCATGGCCAATTTCTTTTCATACTCCGTTTTAGCTTTTCTCACAATACTTGTTACTTTTCTGGCCTGAGTTTTATATATTTCATAACTCTTCTCACTCTTATTCTCATGATATTCTTTCCTCATCATCTACTTCTTGTGGATCTCTTGCTTCATATCCATTTCTTTCCCAACCTATTTATTCTTCGAACACTAGGGATAGATTGAGATACCGCCTCATTTAAGCACTTTTTCAAACATTCCCATGTATTGCTGACATTTTTTCCATTCAGTAACTGATACCATAGGACCAAAGATAGTATTCTTCTAAGTCGATCATAATTTCCAGCTTTGTAGTTCAGCATGTAGCCTGTTTTAATCGGAGCTTTAGTACAAGTAGATACTTCCCAAGAAAGAACAGCATGATCACTGGTGGTAAAATAGCCATATTCTTGACAGAGATCCCTTCTGATGCTATGAGCAAATCCAACACTCTTTGACCTCGAGTTCCTTCTTTTACATGCTGCTTGAGAAAGTTATCTCGCAACAATTCAATAAATTCCTTTTCTTTCTGATCATGAGATTTCTCTTCTACCCAATCAATGTTTGGAAAATTAAAGTCACTCATAATGATCATTTGCTTGGCACCTATAAGGCTAAATTGGCGATGCATTTCTTTGTCCCCTACAACTGAGCTGCCAGGTCTGTAGCAACACCCCCACCATATATTTCATTCTGTTAACATCCACTTCACACCAGATAGACTCAAACTCATTGCTACATGGGACATTGTTGCCATCATTGTTTTCTTGTATTTCTACCCTAACTGGACTTAAGTCATCTGATATCATTAGTAGCACTCCTCTCTCCTATCTCTTCTGTCATTCCTAAAAATAGTGCAGTCATACCCCGAAGTTATGCTGTAGGTGGGACTAATAAAAAGCGCGTAAGTCGAATTCGCATAACTCTAGGTATAATTTTGCATGTAATTTATATATACAAACATACAATTGGGACCGAAGATTTACATAAACACTTATATTTTTTAAGAAATATAACCATAATTGTAGTTTTTCGTACATAAAAAAAAGAAAGTTATTTTGATGTCGATGGTTTCATAAAATCTAATAGATTCATCTGATGGCATAATGTCTTTTTCTTGTCATGCAAAATTTCTTCATAGCAAGCTAATGATTTTTTTATTCCTTGCTTTTTGGCTACAATTCATTCCTTGTTAGACTGTAAGTCCTCCAAAATCTGTAAACCTTTCTTTTATGATTGTTCTTACTGTGGATTCCTGTAGATCAAACTTCTTTGCTAGCTCACAAATTTTCATTCTGCCTTCATTATCCTTAATGATGTTGAGTTTTGCTTCCAAAGTCAATGTTTTTCTTTTCTTGCTAGCTAGAAGAATCGGACTTGCTTCTTTTGGACGATTTTATTATTTTTTATATGATAAAATTTTTATCAAGAACATAACATTAAACAATCACAAGGTTTGTAGACTATAAAAATCGTGTATGAATGGAGACCGCGTGAAACACATCAGTGCTTGTTCACAGCATGTGCGACACTGGCGAATGCAGCCGCCGGCGGGAAGATATGACTAGTGGTGCGGCATGAAGTGGGACGGGAATACGTACATATAAGAAACCACATAACTCCGGATTTGCGGAAGTCGGGGTATGACTGTATATCCATTACACTCGATCCCACTTACCCTATCTGATTCTGATAGCCAGGTTTCACTAATGCCAACAATCTTAGGCCACATCGTATTCAATAAAGCAACAAACTCAACCCCTTTGTTTCTAATGCTCCTTGCATTTGTGTAAAGACATGATAAATTACGACCTAGCCTATTCTTATATATGCAATGTATTTGGTCTTGTTCTAGAATTTTCTCTTTTCCCTCCCCAGACATACTTAAAAGGTTCGAACCAAAAGCATATTTTTCCACTCCTTTGCCATGTTCAAAGGCATTCATATCTTTATCACGTTTCTATACCATAGTTGAATTTTCACACACATTTTTCCCATTTCTCCCTTGATGATCTAGTTTCCCTGACTCTCTGCATTGGGTCTCATACCAAGAAGTAATTTCTCCAGGTTTCTAATGCCAAATGAATTCAAGTGCAGGCCGTCATTCTTATGCAAATCTTTTCTGCCATCAAACACACCCCACGCATCTAAAATCTCACATCCATATCTTCTACATAGCCAGTGCATGAAATCATTTGCTATCATCACCCTCCTTCTTAACTCAGTACTATCATATCTAGGTAGTAATCCTACAATTTTTACTGTTTCACATTATTTTCTCGCTTCTTCCAACAGACCTTTCATATCTTCTCTCATACTATGTTTGTAACCACTTAAATTATTAGTACTTTACCTACCAACACTACCATTTCTTTTACATTTCTTTTTAGGTTTTAAATTACATTTGTTATATTTTTAATTTTTGCTCCCAGGAAACTAGAAGTAGTGACTCTCTCTCGGCAAGTGCAAATTTTAAAATTTAGTCACCATACCATATTACCTCTTTTTTCTTAGATATTAACTGACTTACCTTGTTGTTATTAATATTTTGGTTTCCATGTTCAGTATTTTCCTGCCTGTTCTTGTTCTCATTTTTTTTCCTATCCTGTCGAAGTTTAGACAAACATTTTTCCACTTTTCCAATTCCCTGGTCGATTTCCTAATAATTTCTTTTAACCGAGCTGTTTCTAATGTCAGCGTATCCTCAGATAAATTATTATCATCACTTCAGCTGTGCTTTTGTTCAGGACAAACGCTCTCCTCAGTAGTAACAATTGTAGCTTTAATAACTGCCTTGTTACGACAAGTTTTTGGCGCCATTTTTAAGAGTAGTAAAAACTAATAATATTTCTGAAATAAATACATACATCTTCAAGGCCCACTCTTCCTAATTGGTTTGTGGGGGCAACAGCTGCAAGAGGAACTTCCAATGGTCACGATCCTCTGACACCAAGCTCAGCTGTTCTGGTAGGATTCCCAAACATGTCCACCCAAGGTTTTGGATGTAATCTATCCAGCAAGTTCTTGGCCTTCCACGTGGCCTCCCACACTCTAGCTTGGCAAAGAGGGCCTGCTGAAAGAGATCCTCTCTTGTGGCATTCTGACCAGGTGCCCATACCAACGTAACTGTGATCTCTCAACACGGAGAAGCAGCAGTTGAGTATTGAGGGTTTCCCGAATTGCAGAGCTTCTGACTCTGTCGAGTTTTGTCAGTCCTGCAACCCCTCGAAGGAACCTCATTTCAGCCGCTTGGATTCGTGTCCGCATTCTTTCGGTCATTACCCAACTCTCATGACCATAGGTGAGAATGGGGACATAGACTGTATTGAAGACAGCCAGCTTTGCCTTCTGGCTTAACTCCCACTTCAATACTACTGAACGGCCAAGCTCCCGCAATATTGAGCTTGCTAAGCCAATTCGAGTATCTAGCTCTATGTCCCATTTTCCATCATTCGTGAATATGGACTCAAGGTATTTAAACTTCTCCACCTGCCTCATTGGGACTCCACTTACATTTAGAGTGCACTGGGATGGTTGTCTTGAGACCACAAATGTTTCAATTTTGGCCACACCGATCTTCATTCCAGCGTCTGCACAAACAGCTATAAACCTATCCACGGTCCACTGGAGGTCATCTGTGGAATAGCTAAGCAGAACTAGGTCATCTGCAAAAAGCAGACGTCCAATGCTACATCTTCCAATTCTGACACACTCACTGCCTCGGCCTGTGCCTATCAATCCAGTCCATAAATATTATGAAAAGGAGGGGTGACAGAACACACCCTTGGCGGAGGCCAACGGAGACTGTGAAAGGTTCAGACTTTGTGCTGTTTACCCTGACACAAAACTCTGGGCATTCATACAGGGACTTGATGGCAGCTAATAGTTGCCCATCCACTCCATACTCCTGTACTACTTGCCAAAGCTTATCCCGAGGAACCCGGTCATATGCCTTCTCCAAGTCCACAAAACATGTGTAGACATTCTTGGCATATTCCCAAGATTTCTCAAAGACTTGCCTTAAAGTGAAGATTTGGTCAGTTGTGCTTCTACCAGGATGAAAGCCCCATTGTTCTTCCTGGAACTTTGACTCAACTATGCTCCTGCATTGTCTTTCCAAGCACTTAGCATACACTTTCCCAGGCAGGCTGAGCAGAGAGATGCCACGATAGTTACTGCAATCCTTCTAGTCTCCCTTCTTAAAGACTGGTATTATTATGCCTGTCTGCCATTGCTTTGGTGCTCGCCCAGATATCCAAGCAGCCTGGCACACTAGAGTCAGCTAGAGAACACCGTCTCGATTTAAGGCTTTTAGCATTTTGGGCTGAATTTCATCATCGCCAGCAGCCTTGCCCGATTTTAGCAATTTTATTGCTAAATGGACCTCTTCTGCTATGAGAGTAGTCATTGCCCCAATCTGCACCTCTTGGATGTCCACAACTGCTGGGCCACCCGGGTTAAGAAGGCTCTCAAAGTATTCCCTCCATCTGTGGAGGATATCCTTCTTGGTTGTTAAAAGTGCACCATCAGAGGCCTTAATTGCTCTTGCTGTGCACGATTTCCTCCCTCGAAGGTGGCGGATGGTCTGCCAGAATACTTTGTTTGCATTTGCATAGGATGAGTCTAATCTTTCTCCAAATGATTCCCAAGCCTTCTGCTTTGCTGTCTTTACTGCCTTAGCAGCAGCTTTTTGTGCCTCAGCATACTGCAAACGCATCTCAGGTGACCTGACTGTAAGCCACATTAGGTAGGACTCCTTTTTTGCCCGGACAGTTTTTCGGACTTCTTGGTTCCACCAAGGTGTCCTTTTCTCACTGCCCGTTGCCATGCCGAGCCGCTTTCTGCCACACCATGAGAGTGCAGAGGCAGTGACAGCTGTTCTGAACAGCTTCCATTCCTCCTCAACATCTGCAGTATGCTTGGGAATCTCTTTGAACCTGGAGGAAACGTCATCTGCAAAATTCTTCCTCACAGCGTCATTTTCCAATGTCTCCCATTTCACATGGTATAGCTGCTTAGGCCTACCAGCGTTGATGGTAGCATCTGGTATCTGAAGCTGTAGAGTGCACACAACAAGGTGGTGGTTAGTTGACAGTTCTGCCCCCTCTTCTCACATGAACGTCCAACTGAATCATGGTTTTTCATCTGAAGCCTTAACACACATACCCGCTCCCCAAATGGGACCCACTCAGCAACACAGTCTGACAGCTGAGGGCTTGTGAGTATCCCCACACCTGCCTGAGCAGACATTGTCGGGCTCACACCAGAGTAGTAGAGCTTCCACCCCTTATCCAGGTCGACAGTTCCAGATCCTCTCCTCTTGGTTGAAGAAAGCCCGACTAAGTCTAGCCGGTAGCGCTTGGCTTCCTCGACCAGTTCCAACTCCTTCCCTGTCAGAGAGAAGATGTTCCAGTTGCCTAAAGCCATAGTCTGGTGCCGTTGTCGTTGCCATTTCCTTCCTTTTGCAGAACCATTTCTTTATGCTACCCCTAAACACCTCCCCAAATGGGTAGCAGGCCTGTTGATGGAGTTTCTCTAGCAGAGTGCTGAGGAGTGGTGTCTAAGGGAGACTATAACATATTTTTCGAACGGGTCCCTCTGCCTAAAACCCGAACGCGTCCCTTGGCAACCCGCACGATAGATGATGCGGTATGAACATTTTTTGATGACCTGATCATGTTACAGTGCTTGGTAATGTCCTGGTTATGTCGTTGGGGAAGGAGCAAGAAGAGAAGAAAGAAAGAAGCAAGGGAGGAAGAGGAGGGACCAGTCTACAGATAATATAACAGATGTATATTACATGAAGTAAGGCATGGTCAAGCATCAGGTACCTCAGGTTTACCACACCCGTATTCACTAAAGTGAGCCCCTGAGTACATATTTCTGAAATTATATCATAAAATGCTTTAGTACAATAACTATGCTAAAAACTACAATAACACTAAAAATACACAATTAAATCTAAGAAAACACTTAATAAATCAACAAAAATCACAAATCTTTCAGGAGCTCTCTGACAGTACATCTTTTCACCTGCTAGCTTTGTAATGCGCTCATTATATGAAGACATTATTATTATTATTATTACTACCCCATGGAGTCAAAGACTCATCTAAGAGGTCCTTTTATCAAACACACAACTCATCATACCGTGCTTTAAACACGCTCAAATTCTCTGCAGACACCACACTCTCAGGCAAGGCATTCCAGTCATTCACAACTCTGCATGAAAAAAACCTGCTTCTCACTCCCCTACTCGCACCTTCCTTCAGCTTCCAGGGATGACCTCTGGTTCTCACCTGATCTCCCACTATTTTCTGTAGAACCTCTCCAGCATTGATCCTATATCCCATCCCAATGGCTTTAACAGGCCTTTAAGGCCCACAACCTTCCAAGCATGCTTGGATTTCGTAACCGAAATACGAGGATAGAATGGTCACTCCTATGCCTCAAGGTATTCTTGGCTGTATCCCTGTGTGTTCAAGGGACCGGTTTGCCTGCTTGCGGGATGAAAAACACCAGATAAACTGGCGGAAAAAACCCTACTGCCCGCGCCCAAGACCGGCTAACTTGGCTATGACTGAGGAAGATCCTTCAGCTCCTCACGTCTCCGACGGGAATCGAACCTAGGACACTCCTTCCCCAGGCATATGGTTGCAAAGCGCAAAGCCACTAGGCTAACCGCGCAGACATTGATCCTATAACAACCCCTTAATAACTTGTAGGTCAATCTTATCTCCCCTCCTTGTCCTCCTGTCCACCACACTCTGTAAGTTGCATCTTCTCATTCTTTCCTCATACTCAACATTCCAGAGGTTAGAAACTACCTTAGTCAGTTGCCTCTGGACCCTCTCCAACATCTCTTCAGCCTTCTGAAAACCAGTGACCAAATCTGGACCCAATAGTTTATGTGTGGCCTAATCAAAGCCCTATACAATGGAACAAGAATCTCTCTACTTCTAGAAGTCAGTGTCCTCTGCATCATTCCCAGAAGCTTTTGTGTTGTCTTCACAATTTTGGCTATGTGTCCACTAAATTTCAGATCCTCATCCACTATCACCCCCAGATCTCTTATTTCCTCCACTTCTGACAATATATCTTCATCAAGAATAAATTCTGCATCCCATCTTTGTTTTCCAAATTTTAAAACCTTACATTTTGAAACATTGAACTCATATCCCCATTCCCGTGCCCGATCACTCAATTTATTCAAGTCTTCTTGTAAGGCCACAACATCTTCTCTACTCTTCATGGTTCATCCAACTTTGCATCATCTGCAAACATCTGAATATCTCCATCCAAATCTGTGCTATTTAATGGTCACTACCCAGACCGGTTTCAACCAATAGAAAGACCGGGGTCAAAACCGGTCTGGTTAGTGACCTTCTCTCATAATGTTGAACAAAATATAGCTCCTAGGAGTTAAGTTCACATTATGGGTAAATATCAAGATTAGTGATCAGAGCTTGCTCCACCCTTTACATGAGTTGCCTCAGCTTGCACTACCTTCAAGGGTCAGGTGCTGCACTATCCAGGTATTTGCTTACGCTTGGAATCGCTGAACTTTATATAGTTTCTATATTCGGCATGAAACTCTTTAAGTTTCTTATTCGGCTAAGAAACAATGTTCATGTCGCCGAATTGATGCCTTTGGCTCTTCATTATTATTAATAAATTTCTCACTATTGCAGCCCATTGACCTCAAAGAAAGGGTATGTTTCGCTGCATGAAACGCAAACAAATCTTCTTGAGCTGCAAGATATTCACTTTCATCAGTTAATTTCCATTTTTCATGAAAAATGATGTAACATCTTTTTTCATGAAACAAAGGTATTTTTGCTTCGTCAAAAACATAAATTGGTTCTTCGTCTGTTTTATATCAGAGCGGCCTCCATATTCAATTGAAAAAATCAACGACATATTGCAACTTGTTTGTTGTTTTTGTTTGGTCTTTCAAGAAGGGATATTCTTCTTCTAAATCCCGAGTGAAACTGCACTTCCTTTTCGGCATGATAAAATCTGGATGAAATATCACCACTCACAGTGCATACTCACTTTAACTTTCACAATTACTAGTAGACCGGCATAAGAAGCACAAAACAATGGCATGGTAGACAAAGTAACCTTTTTACTGCCCAGATGCAGCAGTGCTACCACTGGTTGCAGCATTTTCCTCCTATCGCAGAGAGAGTGTGTTTATAATGGTTGATAATCATCATTGCATGCATGTTTTCGATCTCAAGCTATTACATGTCACCAGCAGAGACATTATCCTTTCCATATTGAAACATACAAGAATGAAGTCATTCCACAAATTCAAAAAAGGGACAAAAGGGGCTAAAGTTAATAAAAAGGGACAATTAGCATCCCATTAAGGTTTTGTCGGGACAACGAGACCAGGGTCTAAAAAAGGGGACAATCCCATTAAAAAAGGGACATCTGGTCACCCTACCATATTTCAAAGATTGCAAATACAACTCAAAATATTGCAATATTAAAACGAGTGTTCACATATAAAGATAAGGATGTCATTTTGCCTTTTTACAAGGCCTTGATAAGACCTCATTTGGACTATTGTGTGCTAGTCTGGTCTCCTAGTTTCCATTGTGAATCTGATATAGTGGAGAGAGAGAGAGGGGGGTGGGAGAGAGTGCATAAGAAAGTGTTAAAAATGATATCAGAATTGTGGAATACTTATTATGAAGACAGGGTGCTGTCTTCATAATCATTCCATACACAACCTGCTGATACTTATATGACAGCTAATCACCTATTCAACTTACTAGTCTGTTATCTAATTCCATCTATTTCAACTTAGCTACTGGCTTGTCCTGTGTCAGTCCACCAAAAGGCCTTTGAAAAATCTAAATATACCAATTTATATGCAACTCCTTTATCCAGTGAATTTGTCACCTTGTTGTAATACATAGGCAGATTTCTAAAGCATGACCTCCTCCTAACAATCCCATTGTAACCATCATAAAAAAATACTGCTACTATTAACCCATTTCTGAATCTTAGTCTCACCAACTGGAGGAAGATTACACACCCCATTTTGCAAGTTGTTCATCCTCTGATGATATGACCAAATCTAAAACTCTGATCCCTCATGTGCTCTCTGTTACATATTACCTAAATTAGTTGTCCTTTAATAACTCAAGAAATGTATTTTCCTTGTTCTCTGATTCTATCTTTTCATTCCAATCGATATTGCCATAATTAAAACCACTCATGATGACCACCTCACTCTTGCTAACTGAGCTGAGTTGCCTATACATTTCTTTGTGCCTGGTCTCAACTTTCGTCATCCTCTTCTTCTTCTTATGGTGCTATCTTCTATTGAAGGTCAGCAACCATTTTGGCAAACAAACTGCAGTCCTGTGTTAATCTGACCAGTGATACAAATATACAAAAGACAAGTGAGTTACATTTCACACAGTATGCTAAAGAGACAATGATTTGATCAAAAAAAAAAAAAAACAGATAAAATTAAAAATTAATTATTTAAAAACTACATCAAAGCTAAATTCTATTTAAGATAACATAAAAGAAACATTCTTTCATATAGATAGTTTTCAAAATTTCAAAATCTAATTTAAATTAGATTTAAGATTCTGGATTATCTACAGTCCTCTTTAGAGTTAACTCTTAGGAGTTAACTCTTTCTATCCACAAAACCTTTCTCCCTAAGAGAAAGGTTTTTTGGATAGAATATGTGCCTTCCATATGCTTGGGATTTTTTGATTATCATAATTGTTCAGATTAGGGTGGTTAATAAGAATCTCACAGGCTTCCTTAAATTTACGTTCATACCATGTTTTGGTGTGATGTAAACAACTGGTGCTTTTCCAGTCAATTCTATGTAAAGTGTTCAGGGCATGATCAGAAAGGCCAGCTTCACCATAGTTATTATATTTAATGTGTTCTTTATGTTCCTTTTGTCTGATAGGAATCGTGCATCCTGTTTCCTCTATATATGGTAGATTACAGGTGAAATAAATACAGTATACTCCAGTGTGGGCCAACAGGGGGGGGTCATTGGATGAGTTGTAAGCTTTTTAATTTTGCAGGAGATTTAAAGGTGGCTTTGAGGTTGTATTTCTGTAGTATTCTGTTTATTTTATCTGATGTCCCTTTAATGTAAGGAATGGTTATAGTTTTATTGTAGTCTGGTTTATCTTTGTTTTTTATTGAGGTCTTATAGAGAATTTTGTTAATAGTGTTTTGGCTGTAATCATTTTTTAGGTAATTATTGCTGATAACTCTAAATTTGTCTTTCAGTACAAGTTCATTGGAAAAAATCTTCAAAGTCCTGTTTTTTAGAGTATTAATGACACCTAGTTTTTGTGTTGTGTGGCAGTAGGAGTTTATGTGTATATAATTGGCCAGTATGTGTCAGTTTCTGGTAAACAGTGAAGGAAAGCCTGCCAGAAGGAAGACATGTGACAAGTGTATCTAGAAACGGAAGTGTGTTCTGCTTTTCAATCTCAGTTGTGAACTGTATGCATTTGTGTTGTTTGTTTAGGTGGCTAAGGAGTCTAGTGTCTGGCGGCCATGGGGCCAGATCGCGAAAACATCGTCAACGTACCTAAGCCAGACTTTGGATTTTAAAGGAGAGGAATCTAGAGCATGTTGCTCAAAATGTTCCATATAAAAGTTAGCAATGGGGGGGGATAATGGTGAGCCCATGACTGTGCCGTCTTTTTGTAGGTAGAAAGCATTTTGCCATACAAAATAACCAGAACGTAATACATGTGTGAAGAGCATCATGATATCTGGAGGGAATTTTTTCTGTAAAAGAAGGATTGTGTCATTGATTGAGACATTTGTAAAAAGGGCAGAGACATCAGAACTGACTGATAAATCATCTTTTTCTAATGTAATGTCTTTGATTATGTATATGAAATATTGCATGTTTCTGATATAGGAGGGAGAATGATCTACCAACTCCTTGAGTGTTACCGCTAATTTCTTGGCTAGGTGATAATTCGGGCTGTCTACACCTTTGACTATTGGCCGGAGCAGTGTGTTTTGTTTGTATATCTTTGGTAGACCATAAATTCTCAGAGAACGAGCGTAGTGTGGAAGTAATTTTTCGACTGTATCTTCTGGCCATGTAGTAACTGATTTAAGTAGTTTCTCTGTTTTCTTTTTCATTCTATTGGTTGGATCGTAGTTAACGTTGATATGTACTGTTGTCCGAGACTATCAGATTTATTTTTTCTACATATGTGGTTCGGTTTAGAATAATGGTGGCACTGCCTTTATCAGCTCTAGTTATTACGATGTCCCAATTTGATTTTAGTGATTTCACCACTGTTAACACGTTTGCAGCCACAGTCCTCGGGCATAGTTTGTTATCGCACACCAAGCACTTTCCTTTCTACAAGGTCAGTACGAGTTATCTCGTAACTAGCTTATCGGACATTTGTTTCATATGCCAACTATGAATAATCTTGTATCACTCACCACCTATGTCTTACATGTGTGGACGACTGTGTAACTTGAGTTCAGAGGCAGTGCCATTCAGCATTCAGTGCAGTAAAGTTTATTGCTTCTAGTCTTACAATTATTTAAAAAATTATCTAAATAAAAACCTTTAATTACTCCATGGCCAGTAAAAGAAAGCTTACTGATGAAGAATTAGAAGCTTACGCTAATATGAGCGATGATGAATGGAATGAATTATTTGGTTCCGGTTCCAAAGATGATTATAATCCTACAGACGACTCTAGCGATGACTCAGATGACGATATATCATATGTAAATATATGTATATGTTGAAAAATTTTCAAAAAATTGTTTTATTTGAATTAATAAATACACAGGTTACGCAACAATATCTCTTTTACTATACTTTTGCTGAAATTATTTTCCTTCTACCAAGCCTCCAGACCTGCTCTCCAGAAGTGTTTTTAAAATGCCACACTTGAACTGGATGATGATGTGATTGTTTATGTGGGTATCTTCTTGTGTATGTTGGCTTTCTGTAAATGGAAAAAGATAGTGTTCCATCTGAAAGGCAGGTGACTAATGTGTCAAGAAATGGTAAACAGTTATTTGATTCTTATTCTACTGTGAAGTGGATTTTGGGAGTGTTGGCTGTTTAGGTAGGTCACAAACACATCCAGGGTGTCAGCTAGTCCGATGGCAAGTGGGCCCCTTTAAACATTAGCAGTATGTTAAAAATGTTAATGACCTTTTAGTAGCTTGAAAATATAATAGAAGTTCCATTATTATTACTGTATGCAACTAAAATTTATGTTGTATTACTGTTTTAATAAACTTTGAAAACTTTATAAAGTCATCTGCACCCTATCAGTTACTCAAGTCCAATGTGAGAGGACATTTTCAAAGCTAAAGATCATAAATACAAGTGTAAGAAATTCACTGTCTGAGGAGAACTTGGAATTATACATGTTGCTGTCCATTGAAAAGAAGTTGTTAGATGAATTAGATGCAGAAGCAATTATTGACAGATTCGCACAATCATCTAGTGAATTCAAATGATTGCTCTTAATATAGTGGACTGCATGAAATATGCTTTTGAACTACCTGTTAATGTGTAAAATGTTCAGTACAAGCAAACTATTTAAAAATATCCACCATTTATTTAAAATTTAAAAAATAGTAATAATTTAAAAATTCAATTATAACAATCTGTATTTACATTTAGTATCTACTGTATACTGTATACATATATATATATTGTACATATATGTACAATATATGTAACACTGCAATTACTTAAAAATACACATTTATTTTGCAAAAATTTTAATTGTACCTTTTTTTTTCACTTATGTATTTTTTGAAAATGTTATTTATTTCTTATAAAAATTAAATATTAGCCTTATAGTTGTGGGTGGACCCCTTTGTCTTCTGGCAACCAACATTTTTAGACTCAGTCTGCCTCTGAGTACCACTATGGGTTTCACCCTCTTCCCCCTTTAGCAAACTTTTACATGGAACCCTTTGAAAACAAAGTACTTACCACAGCTACATACAAGCCACTAGTATGTGTATGCTATGCAGATGATGTTTGCCATTTGACCCCATGGACAAGACAGTTTTGGATGTGTTTGTCACCTACCTAAACAGCCAACATCCCAATATCCACTTCACAGTAGAAAAATAATCAAATAATTGTTTACCATTTCTTGACACATTAGTCACCCTCCTTTCAGATGGATCACTATCTTTTTTCCATTTACAGAAAGCCAACACACACCAGTATACAAGTACCTACATAAACAATCACATCATCATCATCATCCAGTTCAACAGTATGGCATTTTAAAAACACTTACACACAGAGCCAGAGCCATTTGTTCTAACGATACAGCTCTGTCCACAGAACTCAAATATCTGCACCATATGTTCTTGGCCAACAGCTACAATCCCTACAAAATAGATAAAATACTAGCCCCATTACCCCTCCCTCCCCTAATACACAGGAACACAATATTACCATTTCTGTTCCCTTTGTGAGAGGTACATCAGAAAGGATAGCCAAAGTACTGATGAAACATGGCCTTCACACCACATTCAAACCTCATGTTAAACTAGCAACTCTGATCCACTTACCTAAGGATAAACTTCACCACCCTCTAGCACACCTTGGAGTGTAAGAAGTTCCCTGTGACTTGACCTACTATGGACAAACAGGAAGATCAGTTAATATCTGCCTGGAAGAAAATAAAAAATATATTCGCTACTATTACTATGGTAACTCAGGACTAGCAGACCATGCATTGGATACCCATTCACATAGGATTAGATGGAAGAAAACGAATGTGCTATTTAGAAGCCACTATAGATCTGAAATTATTGTTTGAGTTGTTTGATTATTGTTTGAGTCAGCCATGACTTTGAAGAATTCTCCTAACCTAAACAAATATGGTTGCATTAATTTGCCAAAAATTTGGGAGACTGTCATTGTAAGAACAAATTCCACATAGCTGTAATGTTTTTTTTTTTTTTTACAACATTAGAAGGTGTCAAAACAGAACTTTAGATCTTTTGTCCATTGCAATACAATTGCAATGGACATCACATTGTTTCACTTACTCACTGCCGTGTATGCTAGCTATGTTGTGCTCTGATGATGCTGATTTAAAATTCAGTGAAATATAAGCAGTTAATAAAACATCTTTTGATAAAATTGTTTGGTGTTGTTAATACAATTAAAAATAAGTAATGATTAAGGAACATAATTATTCTCTTCTGTACAATGCAAAGGATTTTAAGTAGGCTTTTAAGCATACCATTTGAAATGTGAGCACAGTATTTGGTTGGATGGATGGATTTGTGATTTATAGAGAGTTAACAATTATTCAGAGGTGATCTGAGATTAAAGAGAAAAATTAATGTTTTGGATAGTAAGGAGCAGATCCTGAAAAAAAAAAATTTCAGATTCAAATCATCATGATCAAAGATTTGGATTTTGTTAAAAATGAAGAAATAAGATAGGACTGAGTTTTGCTAGAAATAACATTAATAAAATTACCAGAAACCCACTGAAAAATTGCATGGGATCTTATTTAGGATATCCTAGAATGTTTGGTTATTTATTATTATTATCATTATTATTATGCAGGCTTCTCCAAGGAGTGCAAAAATCCATTGAGTGAAGATTGATAGTCATTCATTCCAAAACACCTCTCTCTCTCTCTCTCCTTGAACACATTAACTGAAGATATACTGAAGACAGAAATGGCAGAGATAGAACCAAAGATTTGCACACATGGGACTCAATTCATTGTCTGACAGATGAGAAAGAAGATCTAATTGTGACTCATTCCCCACATTCAACACAAATCATGAGAAGAACTGAGACCTTATATGTTTCTTAACCTGACCCTTAGTTGGATTTGAGGGTTGGCTACAAGTTCTACTCCACCTGCCATAAGTTTCAAAATATCTTTTTATCTATAATATAAGCTCCTCTTACATTAGTGCCATATTGCATCTTATCTGTCTATGCCTCAGATTTTGAAGATCACATTCCCTCAGTTTGACATCATATGCCCATTCCCACATGCTAGTTATCATTTTGGTTACTGCTGTTGGATCTTATCAACTGTCTTCCTATCATCTCCAAATTCAAGTAACCATATCTGCACATAGTGTTCCAGATATGGTTTTATAAAGACCTTGTAAAGTGGAAAAATAACTTCATTTTTCTTAAAAGCTAGTTTTCTTCAATGATGCAGTCATTCGATGTGATAATTTAATCTCTTTTGCAATTTAGCCCTTAAACTTTAATCCTTTGTTCATTGTTACTCCAGGTCATTAATGTCATTGACTACTTACAGCAAATTCCCATTAATATAATAATGTGCTCGCAATGTCCTCTGTCTGAATCTGAATTGCATAACTTATACTTCTCAGCATTGAACCAGTATTTATTTTCATTAAGCTCATATGACTAGTCATTTCTAATCAACCTGCAGGTATTAATTTTCAAGTTACATTTCTTATTACTAACCCCAACATCATTATCACCATATAATTGGATAACACCCTCTTCACCATCCTCACATTTGCCAAAGTGCAAAATTCTGTGATACGCTACTTAGCATTTTCCTTCTCCTAGATACAGAACCCTCCATACATCATTTTCTGATATCTCTCACTCAGCTATTCTCCTATTTTAATTATGGTGATATCAATTGGAAGGAGGAAATATCATGTGGCAAAAAGGAAATGGAATTCATACACCTTCTAAGAGATAATTACTTGAAACAGCATAACTAAAGGGACTCGTGGTGTGGGTGTTGGATCTGGTCATAGGTTCAGAGGACATATGCATAAATGAGGAGTCCTCATTACCTCCAATTGGTGAAAGCGATCATGTGATATTGACTTGGGAAGTTGCAAAATTTGTGGATTTCTCTCTTAAGGAGTATGTATGGAACTACAGGTTAGTTAATTATAACAAGTTTTGGAGTGAGCTACAGCCATCCCATGGCAGAACATATTGCAGGGGAAAGATGTTAGCAGTGCATGTGATATAATCAGCTGGTGTCTGAGGAAGGCAATATCAGAATGTATTCCCACAGTCAAGAAGACAAACAAGGTAGGCATTAGTAGTATCAGGCTTGATCTGCAAAAAAAGTAAATGTTATGGAGAATTACAATGAGAAGGGGGATCAGTACACCCATGAGCTACAAGGCTCAAGCTAGGAAGGTTACCAGCATAGTAAGAAAAGCTGAATAAGATTATGAGAAGACCTTAGCCAAGGAGATCAAGGATAATCCCAAAGAGTTCTTCCGCTATGTGGCAAGTAAAAGGAAGAATGACTTTGGAAGGATAACCTTAGTGGGTGCTGATGGTATTGAGGTAACCAATTCAGATGTAATAGCAGAGTTACTGAGTGATCACTTTTTAAAAGTCTATCACCCAAGTGAGGATATCTCTGTACCTGTATCAATAACTAATGTGAGAATTGAAATTAATAAATAATTAAAAGAAACACACGTATTAACCACAGTGAAAATTATTTAATTGTAAATATTTCATCCTAAGTATCTTAGGACATCATCAGTACAGTAGTTTAAAATAAGAATAGGAATAACATACAGTTAGGGCACATGATTACAATAGAATCTCATTAAACGTGCGTAACGTGTTACACACATTACGTTGCGGTGTAAGTTTGGTCTGTGTAGTAGGGCTTCGGTACTTTCTTTGTATAAATGTTTATATAAAGATCTATGTAAAAGTTTAGACTTTTCCCAATGGATCCTATGGTTTGGATTTTCAATGCCATATTGAGAGAGGCCAGATTTCTGCGGTTTAAAAAGACGAATGTGGTCTTGATGTTCCAACATGCGTTTCTGAACAGACCTACCTGTCTGTCCAAAGTAAGACAATTTGCATGAGCATGGAATTTCATAAACACCAGGCAACATCAAAGGTGAGAGTTTGTCCTTAGGAGAAGGTAACAAGTTGTATGTAAATGGAAATAATACGAAAACAACTCAAAAAATCATCAGTCACTTCTCTACACATCAAACCAGACAGGAAGAAGTCCATAGGATTCCCATACCTTATGTCAAAGGGATCTCCGAATGTCTTTCTAAAATTATGAAGAAATACAATTTTGCCACTACTTACAAACCTGTCAACCAAATTTACAACTTGTTACCTTCTCCTAAGGACAAACTCTCACCTTTGATGCTGCCTGGTGTTTATGAAATTCCATGCTCATGCAAATTGTCTTACTTTGGATAGACAGGTAGGTCTATTCAGAAATGCATCTCGGAACATCAAGACCACATTCATCCGCAGAAATCTGGCCTCTCTCAACGCGGCATTGAAAATCCCAACCATAGGATCCATTGGGAAAAGTCTAAACTTTTACATAGATCTTTATATAAACATGAACGTTTATACAAAGAAAGTTCTGAAGCCCTACTACACAGACCAAACTTACATTGCAACGTAACGTGTGTAACATGTTACGCACGCTTAATGGGATTCTGTTGTAATCATGCGCCCTAACTGTATGTTATTCCTATTATTGTTTTAAACTACTGTACTGATGATGTTCCTAAGATACTTAGGATGAAATATTTACAATTAAATAATTTTCACTGTGGTTAATACGTGTGTTTCTTTTAATTATGACCGCACCAAGGTTTCGTTATTTAAAAACAAAATTAATAAATGAGAGGTACTTAGTATATTGCAGAATTTAAATGCAAACACTGCTGTAGGTTTAGATGGAATATCAGATTGGGTGTTGCGTGAATGTGCAAAGGAATTGTCAGTGCCTCTTACTTGGTTATTTAACTTAAGTTTGAACTCTGGTATGGTCCCTAGGGAGTGTAAGGAAGGCAAAATGGTTCCTTTGCATAAAGGTGACTCTAAGACTGCAGTAGTTAATTACAGACTAAATGCCATCTCTGGAGCAGTGGTAAAAGTATTGGAAAAGTTGGTTAAGGACAGAATTCAAGAATGGGTGGATCAGAATATGATACTCTTTAGGGGGCCAACATGGCTTTGTTAAAGGTCAATCCTGCCTTAGTAACTTTTTACAATAGAATGACATCTGAGTTGGAAAGGGGGAATGGGGATACTTCTGGATTTTTATAAGGCTTTTGACAGGATACCCCATAGAATACTGTTGCACAAATTAGAGCAGATGGGGATGGATACTAAACTGGTGATATGGATAAGAGAATGGCTCATGGAGAGATACTAGAAAGTACTGTATGGAGCAGAGTCCAGGATGAGGCAGGTGACCAGTAGTGTGTCTCAGGGCTTTGTGCTTGGGCCGGTATTGTTTAATTTGCACATAAATGATATAGGAAATGGCTTGAAGGGATATATTCAGTTGTTTGCTGATGATGCAAAGTTGGGTAGCACAATAAAAAAAATCAAGCTGCTGTTGAGAGTTTGCAGGATAATTTAAATAAGCTGGCAAAATGGGCAAAAGGTAATGGACGTCAGTTCAATGTGGAAAAGTGTAAAGTTATGCATTTTGGGATTAAAAGATTACCAGCTGTGTACCACATTGATGGAATGGAACTCCAAGAGATTGATGAAGCTAGGGACTTGGGGGTGTTGGTGGATAGGGAGATGAAGTTAAGAGGGCACATTGCTGAGGTGTCCAAAATTGCACATAGGATTACTTGTTTATTGATGAACACACACACTAACATCCAGAGATAAAGAGGATATTATTCCACTTTATAAGGTGTTGATACTTCACACCGTATCAACACCTTTGGATTATTGAACACAGTAATCCAAATTTGGATTACTGTGCTCAAGTCTGGTCACCTGGATTCCTTGGAGATGAGGAGGTTGTGGAAAGGGTTCAGAGGAGAGTGACTAAGTTGGTGAGTGATGTAAAAAATGCTCGCTACATGGATAGATTGAGAGCTTGTGGATTGCAGAGGTTGATTGATAGGCAGAGAAGTGGGGATATGGCAGAAACATATAAATTATTAAAAGGTTTTTATAAGATTGATGCAGGAGGAAATATTTCAGCTGTGTGATAGAAGAACAAGAGGTCATCCCTGGAAATTAAGGAAAAGTGTGGTTAACAAGGGTGTGAGAACTAGATTTTTTCCTTGGAGGGTGGTGAATGAGTGGAATGCATTGCCTGACTCAGTTGTGAGTTCTTTGTCTGTAAATGAATTCAAGAAGAAGTATGATAGATATTGTTTTGATAGTTTGGGTTTCCCACGATGAGTCTACTGATGCCATGGAGAAACCTGTGATAATAATCATATATCATAAGTTTATTTGGCACACCCATCCCTTTGAGTTTCACTAACCTCTCATGTGGAATCTTGTCAAAGGTCTTAGCAAAATTCTGAAATATTGTGGTATATCCATTTCCCCTTACCCAACTCTGCTGCCACTGTGTTATGGACAGTAGATTGCTGAAGTCAGCCTCTACCTTAAACAAGAATCACACTGTCCTCTGTAAAGGATCATAGTGCTATTTACCCATCTTTAGATACAATTTGGATATAATTCGATGGAAGCCACTTCTCCAGTATTTTGATGACCACCCAGGAGATAACGATTGGCCTATAATTCACTGCATTATTCTTAACTTCACTATTGTATAATGGATTTATCTTGCTCTCCTTCCATTCATTCAGAATTGCATACCTGCTGAGACTCAAACACAGATGAGGACAATTGTTAACTCTCTCATGCATTTCATCAGTACTTGTGCTGATATCTTATTCAGTCTTATTGTTGTGTTTGAATCAAGTTCTTGCAATAGCTTTAATAATTCTAACTCATCTGTTTCTATTGTTTACCTGGTTTCTCCTTGTCATCTAAAGATCTAATGGTTCCACCTGGAATGTATACCTTACTAAATTGAACAGTTAACAATTCAGCTATTTCTAATACATCTGAAACTTTCCTGTAGTCCACATACACTAACATTATTCTTCCATGGCCATGCTTTCTTTTGCTTGCTACATATGGATAAGATTATCTTAGATTCCTTTTGACCTATTTAGCTAACTTCGTTTTGTAATTCACTTTTTTATCTTCTTGACCATGGCTTTCACTCTTCTGGCTGCTCATTGTTATCACTTCTCCAATGATATTCAGTTTGAAACATTTTCTTTTTTTATATACAACTCTTGATTTAGAATATAATTTATCCATTGAACTCTCATTTGATTTGTTATTATTGTTATCATTATTAACATCTGATCTCCATGCAGTCAGAGACTCATCGTGGGAGGTACACACAATGCTCATCCAACCATGCCTTAAACTTATTCAATGTGTGTACATTCGCAACACACTCCAGCAATGCATTCCACTCTCCATGCAAAGAACCTGCTCCAAACTCCTCTGCTCACACCCTCCTTATATAATTTCCAGTGGTGGCCTCTTGTCCTGTCCCCTCTCCCATTCTATGAAAAATCTTTTCCATGTCAACCTGATAACAACCCCTGACTAAGCTTTTATGTCTCAATCTTATATTTATTATCATAACTCTGGGAATGCAGTCAGATATAACTTCTTTCAGATACCCTTTGAACACTTACCATACACTGCTTATTCCCTGTCATGCAGGTTCTTGTATGCCAATGTACTACTGCTCCATGTTGCATTCTCAGTTATTTAATTTCTTGCAGTATAGTTCCACTTATGTCCCTTCTTTACCTCAAATCTGAAGAATACTTTGATGAGCAGAGACAAGCAGGTTTTTGTTCCTCTTTATTGAGCCTTGATAAGACCCCATCTTGACTACTGCATGCAGATCTGGGTGCCAGGGCTTCTTGGTGATAAAGAGGAGGTGGAGAGGATCCAGAGACAAGTGACCAAGATGGTAGCAGGTCAATAGAATAAACCTTATGGTTTATTCCATGATTGAGACATACAAATTACTGAGGAGTTTTTACCAGATTAATTCAGAGGAAATTTTTCAGAACAGATGTGTTATTGGAAGAACTAGGGAGCATGCATGGAAACTGAGTAAGAGTGTAATATTAGCAAGGGTGTTAGAACTAGGTTTTTTGCTTGGAGAGTAGTGAATGAGTGGAATAAGTTGCCAGAGTCTGTTATGGGAACCATGACTGTGAATGAGTTCAAAGCAAAGTATCATAGATACTGTGCAAATGTTGGATAGTTCTTGACATGATGTTTAGCACCTCTCTAGCAATATCTGAGTCTAAGGACTCCATGGAGTTTTCCATAATAATAATTATAATAATCTCTAACATACAATTACTACTTCTTTCCAATTCAAATTACATGTTTACTCTTTCATTTGGATATGGAGAGATTCAGACTTAAGTATATGCAAGAATGTCTGCATAAGTGAGGCATAGATATGAATAGAGATCTGCAAGTTGTCTAACTGGGTCATACAAACTACAGAGGAAAGTATATAATAAAAGACTGGAGATAACTTATGTCTTAACAAAATGTCAGGAGTATCAACAACTAAGGTGTAGAGTTTGGGACCTTAGATTTTAGGTATTAGTGAGATCTTTTTCAGAAGCAGATTTACTAAGTGGTATTGAGTATAAAGGGTACAGTATTTTTAAGAAATCATGTTGGAGGCTTAATGGATTTTTTACAACACTCAAAAAGAATTAAAATAGACTTTAATACTTCCTATATTTCGTCCTAGTCACTAGGACATCTACGGGGATTACAAAAAAATTAATGTAACATATGCACAAATAACAAACAATACTAAGCCCAACCACGTGGGTGACACTAAAGTCCTATCTAGGTAGAGTGCCCTCTAAGGGCAGTAGTAGGTGGCCTGGAGTGTAAGGTGGGAACTCTGGTGATGAGTGTTTCCCAAATCTTCGGAAGCTTAATGCACCCATATTTATTGAGATTTGGTTGGTTTTTGAGAGCTGCTGCTGCTTCTAAGAAAAGTCTCTCTTTCTTGAATTTGCTGTGGTGGAGCATGGTGGTTTTCTTCCATGATACCCTGTGGGTGGTGTCCAAAACATGGTCAGCCAAGCCTGAATGGCCATAGTTGTGTTTGAAGATGTAAGACTTGTGTTCCTCTAGACGAATGGACTGATCTGCCTGTCTGTCCAAAGTACGCCAGCTTACAGGAACAGGGTGCTTTGTAAACTCCAGGCAGAGAGAGAGGAGGGGCTGATCTTTCGTAGAACGGATAAGGGTAGCAACCACATAAAACCAAATCAATGAATTAAAATAAACCTAAAATCGCATAAAAAAGTTTATAAAAATTCAGAAAAATAAGAATGCCTAAGTTTGTTTTAAAGCTTTATTCGTTTAATTTTATTGAAAATAATTTTTTTTTTTTTTACATTTTTTTCATCAGAATTATTGTCGCTATTAGACAATATTCGGCAACGTTTGTGAACTGGTGCAAAATCACTTTCATCACCAGACGATATAGTCAGCGCATCAGATCTGTATGTATGGTAAAGGTAGTGGTTTTTCACAAATAGAATTTGCTTCACCCTTGTTCCGTGCTGATTTTTTTCTTCTGACAATATAATCTCTTAGAAAACGTTTTTCCCTCTGACATCTTAGATCTCTTTTCCTTTGCCATTAACTCTGGGTATTTCTCTTGGAACAAAAAAATCTACAAGCAGATAGAGGGAACTGCCATGGGTTCCCCCCTCTCACCCCCCCTTGCCAATTTCTATATGGAAGATTTCTAAAAACGAGCCATAGACTCAGCCCCACTCAAACCTTCTATCTGGCTAAGATATGTAGATGATATGTTCTCTATTTGGCCTCATGGCCCAGACACGTTAGACTCCTTCCTCAGTCATCTCAATAGTCTACATCCAAGAATCCAGTTCACTATGGAAAAGGAAAAGAACAATTGTTTACCCTTCCTAGACACCTTAGTCACATGCCTGCCTAATGATACACTTACCTTCACCGTATACAGAAAACCCACACACACAGGCAGATACATTCACAAACTCTCCCACCACCACCCCTCTCAACAATATGGCATTATTAAAACTCTTACCAAGAGAGCCCACAATCTTTGTTCCAGTGGAACCGCCCTCACTAATGAGCTTAACCACATACACAGCACTTTCCTCTCCAATGGCTACAGCGATCACAGTATCAAAAAAATAATCAACTCCTCCCCCATTCCCCTTCCTTCTCATCAACAAGATTTTAAAAATGCCATCACCATACCCTACATCCGTGGCACATCTGAAAAAATAGCCAAGATACTAAAACAATACAATCTACACACAGCATATAAGCCCCACCGCAAGCTTGCTACCATTATCTGTTCTACGAAAGATCAGCTCCCTCCTCTCTCTCTGCCTGGAGTTTACAAAGTACCCTGTTCCTGTAAGCTGGCATACTTTGGACAGACAGGCAGATCAGCATCCATCCGTCTAGAGGAACACAAGTCTTACATCTTCAAACACAACTATGGCCATTCAGGCTTGGCTGACCATGTTTTGGACACCACCCACAGAGTATCATGGAAGAAAACCACCATGCTCCACCACAGCAAATTCAAGAAAGAGAGACTTTTCTTAGAAGCAGCAGCAGCTCTCAAAAACTAACCAAATCTCAATAAATATGGGTGCATTAAGCTTCCGAAGATTTGAGAAACACTCATCACCAGAGTTCCCACCTTACATTCCAGGCCACCTACTACTGCCCTTAGAGGGCGCTCTACCTAGATAGGACTTTAGTGTCACCCACGTGGTTGGGCTTAGTATTGTTTGTTATTTGTGCATATGTTACATTAATTTTTTTGTAATCCCCATAGATGTCCTAGTGACTAGGATGAAATATAGTAAGTATTAAAGTCTATTTTAATTCTTTTTGAGTGTTGTAAAAAATCCATTAAGCCTCCATCATGATGTCCTCACAGCACTTAAGCCTCTACACACATATTTTTAAGAAAGATAGCCAAGTTAGGAGAGAAGGGCGTGTGCTGCTAATGATATTGGATGATTTAAGTCTAATTACGGTGGAAAGCTATGGCTGTAATACTAGTAACAATTTTCCATGTAGCATGAGCTTGAAGTTATCTGGTGTGAGATAGAATCTTAAATATATAGTGGAGGTGTCATTACAGACCTAGTGGATCAGTTGGTGATGACAAAATGCTTTACTAAATCAACTTTATGGGTGCTGAACAAGTAATCATTATGGGTGACTTTAACTGTCTGAATATTTATTGAGTAGCAGTGAAATATCTTGGGAAGAATGAAACTGAATTTATCGAGCTGTTGAGACAACTTTCTCAAGCAATATGTGACAAAAGGTGCTCTAGGTCAAAGAGTATTAGATATGATTATAGTTCAGAGGGGGATTTAATTTAAAAATATGGCTGTGCTTACCTGTGAAATGACTAAATATAAGGATGTTCTATTTAGAAAAGGTTAAATGCTGAACTACAAAGTAGAAAATTATGACCAACTGAGAGGTGTACTAAGTTTGGTTTCATGGTATCATTTGTTAGATGGGAAGGATATTTTCAGTGAATGGAAGCATTTAGAAAATACTTAAATAATGCAGTATTGGAATGACTATTTATTCTTCAATCTCTTGAGTTTGAAGAATAAATAGTATAGGAGTGAAATGGATGCACAATCTCATTAAGTAGGAGATTCTTAAGAAAAAGGTGACATGAAAGGAATACCGTGTACATAAAATGATTCCAGCTATGAAAATTATAAGATGCAGGCTAGAACAGTTACAAGCATTCTATGGAAATCTAAGTCTGAGTATGAAAAGAAATTGGCTATACAAGCTAAAGATAATCCAAAAGAATTTTATCATTATGCTACAAGTAAAAAAAAAAAAAAAAAAAAGGAATGTAGAAGAATACTCAACATATCATATTCCTCATAGATGGTATGCATTTGATAGATGCAGAAGTGATTATTCAACTAATGAGTGTCCATTTTGCTAAGATCTAGCAGCCTGGCGTATGCAACATTCAACCTAATGCTACCTTTTCACTATATGATGAAACTTACAAGGAGAAGGAGGTACTACAGCTATTGCACAAACTGAATAAGAGTTTAGCAACAGGGACAGATTGGATATCAACACCAATGCTAAAAAAGTATGTGCGTTCAGCTAAACTGGCTGTACCATTGACTAAGTGGCATAATTTGAGTCTCAGCACAGGTTAGATTTCATTAGAGTAGAAAGAATGTATGATAATTTCTCTGCACAAGGGCAGAAAATTCAGTTTGTTTGGATTTTGAACTGAAGCAACTCAGGCTATGAGGCCTGTGTATTATGTCAGTTAATTGTGTGTGTTTTAATGGCATTAGTTTGTCTGCTTTTACCAGAAGGTAAAACTATGTCAGTCCCATATAAGACTGACTAACTCACCTTTAGTTGAAAATCACTGATAACGGTTCTTCATGTTCTAGATGGGATTCATATCCAGGTCTTCTCAACCATAGAGCATCATCAAAGCTAACTGAGCTATGGAGTTTTGGTGGTGCAAGGACTGATGTCTATCGCATATCACAAACTTGAGGAATGGTGGAGAAGATTTTGGAAATGTTTATAAGATCTTGCATACAGAACTGGATTGACAGAGAATGTTTACTTTGGAATAAACTGCATGGGTATACTAAGGGAAAGTCGTGTTTGAGCAACTTGCTCATATTATTTTTAATAATGTTACAGTTGAGTTAGATATGTGGGAACAGATACACCATGATACTTTTGAAATTTGCTAAGCCTTTTGACTGAATACAGCATGAAAAGCTGTTGTATAAGTTGGAGGGTATGATTGACATATCAAAAACTGATGTGCTAGGGAGGAATGAGCTGCAACATTTAAGTTGACTAATGGTATATATAGGGTGGGTAGGGGTACACAGCATGAGAAAGATGGATGCCCCAAGAGGAGGTGAGAGCATGTGTAGGCAGGAAAGGAATGGAACGACCAGGGATCAAGAGGAAACAGTTGGAATTGAAAAGGGTTCTAAAATAAAGAATCAGAAAGGGAAATAGTCCCGGTCAAGCATGAAGAGATCACATCGAGTGAGTGGTATCAGCGGAACTAGCTGTAGATCCAGAAATGAGCAATTGTGTTTGTATACAAATGCTAGAAGTATAAGAAACAAGGCAGATGAAATGGTTCCACTAATTGCGTCTGTTCACCCAAAGATTGTCAGAATAAGTGAGACATAGTTGGAAGAGGATGAAATCCTGACAGGAATAGAGATGGAAGGGTATGATGTGTTTCGTGAGGACAGAAGGAGTAAAAAGGGAGGGGGGGTGCTATTGATGATAGAGAAACAGTTATGTCTATACATAGTAGAGATGCAAGACGGAAATAGTGCCAGTGGTTTTGAGGCAGTATGGTGTGAGATAGAGGTGAATGGAATCAAATACTTGGTGGGATGTTGTTATAGACCAGTAATGTGGATGGTGGTGATAGTGAAATGTATAGTCAAATTAGCCAAGCAAATAAGAAAAGGGTGATCATTATGGGTGATTTTAATTTTGGCAATATAGACTGGAATGATGAGATAGCAACTGGAAGTAAAGAAAATTAGTTTCTTGTGTTTTTGAGATATAACTACCTCACACAGTATATAACAGAGTGCACACGAGAATTAAGGGTCTTGGATTTGGTCATCTCATCAGAGGATGTAATTATAAATGAGGTGTCCTGGTTTCATCAATCCCACCAATTCGTAAGAGTGACCATGAGGTGATTACCTGGTTGGTTGCCAGCAGTGTGAGGACCTTTATGAGAAAAAGGGTATATATGGAACTACAAGAGGGCAGGTGATTATGAAGAGATCAGGAGACAACTTGCGGGTGTAGCACGGAATGAGGAGTTAGCTGGAAAAGAGCTCAATGCAGCTTGGGGGATTTTCAAAAACTATCTGGTAGATGCAATGTCTAAATGTATTCCAAGGGTGAGAAGGTTAAATAAGGTAGGTGCGAGATGGATGAATAAAGAGATTAAGCATGCTATACAGAAAAAAAGGGCATTGTGGAGGCAGCATAAGAGAAGTAGAACTAACCAATTTCATGAGGTCTACAAAGACCAGGCAAGGAGGGTGACTTGGTTGGTGAGAGTAGCTAAAGAGAGGTATGAACAGCAGTTAGCTAATGAAGCCAAAAAAGAATCCTAGGGAGTTCTTTCGATATGTAGCCAGCAAAAGAAAGTATGATTATGGAAGGATGACATTGATTGGAGAAAATGAGATAGAGACAGCTGTTGCAGAATGTGTGGTGGAGATACTTCATGAGCAGTTTATAAAGATCTTTCAATCTTGTGAATGTGACTTCATGGAGAGATTGAGAGCAGTTGATGATGGGGAGGAGAGACTGACTGTGAGTGAGCAAGAGGTGTTTGGGGAGTTGATTAAACTAGATGTAAATAAGGCTGTGGGACTTGGTAATATATCACTGCGTATTCTGAAGGAATGTGCCAGGGAGTTGACACCTACCTTGACATATTTTTTTAATACGTGTCTTGCACTTGGTCAAGTTCCTAAGGAGTGGAAGGAGGGCAGGATTGTGCCACTTCATAAAGGAGGTGATTGATCTCACGCATCAGACTATAGACCTATCTGTATGTCAGATGTTGTGGTTAAGTTGTTGGAGAAGCTTCTGAGAACTAGGATCCAGAGTTGGGTTGACAACAATGGTATTATCTTTGATGGACAGCATGGATTTGCTAAAGGGAGGTCATGTTTTAGTAATCTACTTCTTCTTCTTTGAGTGCCATCTCCTATCGGAGGTCGGCAACCACCTTGGCAAATTTTGAGCGATTCTCAGCTATTCTGAGCAGTCTCTCAGAGTTCATACCAGTCCACTGTCTGATATCTGCCAGCCAAGATTTTCTTCGTCTTCCTTGTCCTCTTCTTCCATTTATCTTCCCTTTTATAATCAATTGAAGCATCTTATATTTTTCATTACGAAGTAAGTGACCAAGATATGCAGTTTTCCTTCTTTTTATGGTATCTAAAAGTTCACGTGATTTCCCCATTTGTTCCAGTACTTCCTGATTGGACGTTTTTGCTGCCCATGGGATTTTTAACATTCGTCTGTATAACCACATTTCAAAGGCTTCAAGTATTTTTATTGATGTTGTCTTCAAGGTCCAAGTTTCAGCACCGTACAGCAGTACAGACCATACATAGCATTTAACCATGCGTACTCTAAGCTCTAAGTTTAAACTGCGGTTACACAGTGTTGATTTCATCAAGAGAAAATTTTTTCTTGCCATTTCAATTCTAACTTTTATTTCCATTTCTGGATTGCAATCTTCATTTAACCAGCATCCAAGATATTTAAACTTTGTCACTCTTTCTATTTGTTTCCTATTTAAAGAAAGTGCTAAATTAAGAATTGGTTTCTTACTTATGACCATGAATTTTGTTTTGGTGATATTTATTTTTAATCCCATTTTTTCACTCTCTGAATTTATTAGCTCCAAAAGATTTTGAAGATCCTGAATATTGTCAGCCAGAAGAGCTGTATCATCAGCATATCGGATGTTACTGATGATTTCACCATTTACACTAATCCCTTCCTTTCTTCCTTCCAAGACTTTTTGAAATATGGCTTCTGAGTAGATGTTAAAAAGAAGAGGTGACAGCACACATCCTTTCCTTACTCCTTGTTTGATGTTAATGGAGTCTGTAATAATGTCATCAACTTGAACAGATGCCTTTTGGTTCCAATATAAGTTTTCAATGATCCTGATGTCTTTACCATCTAATCCAATTCTTTTTAATAGTATAATCATTTTAGCATGTTGGACTTTGTCAAATGCTTTCTCAAAATCGATGAAGCAAATGAATATTACCTTGTTTTGGTCAATACATTTTTGAAATAAGATCTGAGAACAGAAAAGGGCCTCTCTTATTCCCAAGCCATTTCTAAAGCCGAATTGAGTATCACTGATAGTGTCTTCACATTTTCTGTATATTCTTTTTTGAATTATTTTCAGAAACATTTTGAGAACATGACTCATTAGGCTGATCATTCTATAGTCATTACAAGTTTTTGCATTTACTTTTTTAGGTAGCATGATGAAGGTCGACTGTAACCAGTCTTGAGGGATTATGCCTGTATCGTAGATCTTATTAAATAGCTTTACTAATATGTTAATGTTGTCACCTTCTAATAACTTTACTATTTCTGCCGGTATTCTATCTGGTCCTAGGGCTTTACCATTTTTAGCTGAGTTCAATGCACATTCTACCTCTGATTTTAGAATGCATGGACCTTCCATATGTTCATAAGTATTTTCTGGGTTCTGTCTGTCATCAGTAAAGAGTTCTTCTATATATCACCCATTCTTGTATTTTGTCATCCTTTTTGGATATAATTTCTCCCTTTTTGTTTCGAAGGATACAGAATTGTTTTTTCTTATATATACCTGAGGTCTCTTTCATCTTTTTGTGTAGATTAAAATTGTCATGTTTTACCTGTAGAATTTCTATTTCTTTGCATTTTTCATTCATCCAGATTTCTTTTGCTTTTTTGATCTTGTGTTTAATAATTTTCTGAACCTCTGTATATTTTGTTGGATTATGATTTTTATATGATCTGCATTGATCCATGAGAGAAAGAATTTCATCAGTCATCCAATCTTTCTTTTTTACTGCTCTATTAGGACATAAGGTATTGGTACATTTCTCTATGAAGACAGATTTCAATTTGTCCTACGATTCATCAACCCTCATGATGTCATCATTCTTGATAAGTGCTAGCTCTTGATTCAGATCTTGACTCAATTTGCTTCTTATCTCTGTGTTTTTTAATTTTCCCAAATCAAACCTTTTTTGTTGAAGTTTCTTAACCATAGCTTTCAGTCTAAGTTGTAACTCTGCCACCAGTAGGTTATGATCAGAAGCAATATCTGCACTAGGATAGGTTTTTGTACTCTTTATAGAACTTTGAAATCATTTATTAATTAGTAAGTAATCAATTTGGTTTCTGACTATATTCCCATTATTATCCTGTGGTGATCGCCAAGTATACAATCTTCGAGGTAGTAGCTTAAACCATGTGTTTGTGATTATTAGCTCCTCTTCCTGGCAGAATTGAAAAAGACGGTCACCTCTCTCATTTCTTGTGCTCAGTCCATGTTCGCCAACTACATCTCCACTTCTACCTTTCCCAACTTTAGCATTGAAATCACCCATGACTATGTTAATATCATGCTTTTTTGTATTTTTAATTAGTTCTTTTAAAAAATCAGCTAACGTCTTTTTATTCCCGTATACGGGGAGTAGGCGAGGCCATTTAGCCCTATCTAACTTTTGGAGACTGAGTGTGCAGTTCAATCTCCACTGGTACCAATCAGAGATAGATGGCCCAAGGCTATCACTAATTAAGGGGTACTCTTAGTTCTTTTAATTGATCATAAAATTCTTCAATCTCTGTATCACTCTTGTCAGCAGTAGGGGCATAGACTTGTATAAGATTAACATTACCAAGTACCATTACCACATAACATTAACATATATAAGGCTTTGATTAAGCCACACATGGACTATTGTGCCCAGATTTGGTTACCGGGTTTTTCAGAAGGATCAAGAGATGTTGGAAAGGGTCCAAAGGCGACTGACTAAGGTAGTTTCTTACCTCTGGAATGTTGAGTATGAAAGTCACCAGTGGTGTGCCTCTGGGATCTGTTTTAGGGCTATTGGAGATATTCAATTGTTTGCAGATGATGCAAGGTTGGGAAGAACTGTGAGGAGTAGTAGATCTAAGCTAGTTTCTTACCTCTGGAATGTTGAGTATGAAAGTCACCAGTGGTGTGCCTCTGGGATCTGTTTTAGGGCTATTGGAGATATTCAATTGTTTGCAGATGATGCAAGGTTGGGAAGAACTGTGAGGAGTAAGTAATCTACTTACTTATTACAATAAAGTGACTGCTTCCTTGGACAGAGGAGAAGGATACACAGTAATATACTTGGATTTCGCAAAGGCTTTTGATGGAGTACCTCATGATAAGTTGACAGTCAAACGAGAGCAAATGGGGTTGGATATTATATTAGTGCAATGGATTGGAGACTGGCTATCTGATAGGTATCAACAAGTTGTGTATGGGGGTGCAATATCTAGGAAAAGGAACGTCACTAGTGGAGTGCCTCAGGGGTCTGTTTTAGGGCTATTACTATTTAACTTGTATATTAATGATATTGGTGAAGATTTGGATGGAGATATTCAGTTGTTTGCAGATGATGCAAAGTTGGGACGAACCATAAAGAGTAGTGAAGTTGTTGTGGCCTTGCAAGAAGACTTCAATAAATTGAGTGATTGGGCACGGAAATGGAGATGTGAGTTCAATGTTGCAAAATGTAAGGTTTGAAAAATTTGGAAAACAAAGATGGGATATAGTAGAGGAAATAAGAGATCTGGGGGTGATAGTGGATAAGGATCTAAAATTTAGGGGACACATCGCCAAAATTGTGAAGATAACACAAAGGCATCTAGGAATGATGCGAAGGACACTGACGTATAGAAGCAGGGAGATTCTTGTTCCGTTGTATAAGGCTTTGATTAGGCCACACATGGACTATTGTGCCCAGATTTGGTTACCGGGTTTTTCAGAAGGATCAAGAGATATTGGAAAGGGTCCAAAGGCGACTGACTAAGGTAGTTTCTACCTCTGGAATGTTGAGTATGAAAATCACCAGTGGTGTGCCTCTGGGATCTGTTTTAGGGCTATTGGAGATATTCAATTGTTTGCAGATGATGCAAGGTTGGGAAGAACTGTGAGGAGTAGTAGAGATGTTGTGGCCTTACAAGAAGACTTGAATAGACTGAATATAATGAATGGGTAAGGGAGTTGGATACCAGTTCAGTGATGCAAAATGCAAGGTTTTAAAATTTTGAAAACAAAGATGGGATGTAGAATTTACTCTTTATGGGGAGTATTGTTGGAGATGGTAGAAATCAGAGATTTTGGGTGATGGTGGATAGGGATCTAAAATTTATAAGGTACATTGCAAAAATTGTGAGTCCAACACAACAAATTCTGGCAATGATGCAGAGCACACTGATGTAAAGATGGAGATTCTAGTTCTATTGTATAAGGTGTTAATTAGTCCACTACTGTGCACAGCTTTGGTTTTCAAAAAGATGAGGAGATATTGGAAAGAGTACAGAGGCAATTGACTAAGGTAATTTCTGGTTTTTCTAGACTGCTGAGTGGAAAAAGTTTTAGAAGATGCAAATTGCAGAGCCTAGTGGATCGGAGCAATAGGGGTGATATGATAGAGATGTATAATTTGAGAAGGGATTGTTATAAGATTATTGTCGAAGAGGTTTTTCATAAAATGGTGGTAGATGTTGGAAGAACAAGAGGTCTTCCCTTCGAATCTATAAAAGAAAGGTGTGAGCAAGGGAATAAGAAGCAGATTTTTTGCATAGAGAATTGTGAATGATTAGAATGTATTCTCTGAGAGTGTGGTGTGTGCAGAGAATTTGAATGTATTTAAAAGCATGGCATGATGAACTGTGTCTATGGCAAAGGAACCTCCAGCAATCTTTGGCTCCATGGGAATCCTATGATAATAATAAGAATAAATTCCTTTTTTGACTCATCTTGCATGTTTTTGCCCCATCTCCAATGTACGTCCTCAAAATGATAGTTCTCTTTGTATCCATATGATTAATCTGTCTGTCTGTCCAATCATACTCCTCTTCGTATGATGCTGGTCTGTAACAGCACTCAATTATGTATTTTGTCCTGTTAATCTGTCTCATACCAAACAGCTTTGAACCTATTGCCTATATTACTCATACTCCAACTACTATTGGAGATTTGCTTCAGTCGGATATTATTCCTCTACAGTCATTAGCAATATTCTCCCATGCTTCCTATCTTGTCTGTCCTTACTGAATAATCCAAATCTCTCACATTCTCTTCTTGTAAAATTTTTTTACACCAACCTAGAAAACGTTTTTAACATCTATTAATAAAAGTAATGTGTGTGCTTCTGTTGTTGTTCCAAAAGATTGTGCAACAAGTACATTGCAGCTCTCTCATGTTTTATTTCATTCTGCTTCTTTGGGAGTTCTACATTTTGGTAAGTTTTCTGAGAATAGACCTTATCTGGTTTTGTTCAGCACCTGAAGATGCTTCTATTGCAACCCAACCTGGCTCAGTTATTAAAACCAAAGGGGTTATAGCATCCTTCTTTAAATTTTTTGGAACATCATTACTGTTCATCAGTTCTCATTTTACTGCTCATTAATGGAAACTGCAAGAAACACTCTCTGATCATGAAAATATATATGGCATGCTCTACCTTCCCAAACTTTTTTCTTTAAAGTCACAGTATCGAAGTAAAGATGTAACAGAGATGTTCAATTTTGCTATTTGTTGGCATGATTTGAACTTCAGACTTGTTCAGGAAAGACTTATAGTATTTTCATATGTGTAAGAAAAAGTAAATGAGGCTCATCCTTCATTTGATTCACTTTCAAGACATGACCAGCTTTATCAAGTAATGAATGAAAGTTTAGCTTTCCATGGTTTCCAGGAAGGACCCATATTATTCAGACCATCATATAAGTTCAATGCTGGCACAAGTTCCTCTGATACAGTAAAAAGAAGAGTACCTTCATATACAGACTGAGTTCTTTATAAGCACCAGAAAAATGACATGGTACAATATCTTCGTTACAATTTGGTGCCTTCAGTATTAACCTCTGATCATAAACCAGTTTATGCACTTGTGCAAGCAAAAATTTGTCCTGGAAGAGATAACATTCAACTGGAAGCAGGACTTTTTAATAGAGAAGTATACTTAGAAGCCAATCATGGGAAACCTACAGCTTTAGAAATCTGAACAAATGAGAAAGGAAGTTTGATATGTGGTGTTATGTAAAGCAGGCGGACATTTCTTAATGCACTGCTGGACATTTCCACTCCTGCCTTATAGTGATGTCATCAGAGAGTAGCATATGCTCAGTTTTGTAAAGTAGAAGATGCTGATTCTTCTTTGAGTGCCATCTCCTATTGGAGGTCAGCGACCACCTTGGCAAATTTTGAGCAATCCTCTGCCACTCTGAACAGTCCCTCAGAGCTCATGCCAGTCCACTGTCTGATGTTTACCAGCCAAGATTTTCTTCTTTGTCCTCTTCTTCCATTTATCTTCCCTTTTATAATCAATTTAAGTATCTTATATTTTTCATTATAAAGTAGGAGACCAATATATGCAGTTTTCCTTCTTTTTATGCTATCTAAAAGTTCATGTGATTTCCCCATTTGTTCCAGTACTTCTTGATTGGATGTTTTTGCTGTCCATGGGATTTTTAATATTATTCATCTCTATAACCACATCTCAAAGGCTTCAAGTTTTTTTATTGATGTTGTCTTCAAGGTCCAAGTTTCTGTATTGTACAGCAGTATAGACCATATATAGCATTTAACCATGCATACTCTAAACTCTAAATTTAAATTGCTGTTACACAGTATTAATTTCATCAGGAGAATTTTTTTGTTTCATGCGATTTCATCAGGAGAATTTTTTTGTTTCTTGCAATTTCAACTCTAACTTTTATTTACATTTCTGGATTGCATTCTTCAGTTGCTGATTATGTAAAAGTAATAAAATAATAATGCATTTTATACTAGAAATATTTGTTACATGTTTATTAGTCATCTCAAAAAAAGAAAATAAATTATGTATCTCTCAGAGTATGCATTTTGCTTGAAAAGAATGAGAATGTTTACTTTTTTATTGCTTGAATGTAATGTGTATGGCATTATCCAAAAACCCATTACATAAAAATTAACAATAAAAGTTATTATTCTGTATCCCATTGAGCAATGACTCATCATGGGAGGTCTGCCTGATACAACAAAAATCTTTCATACCACTTATTAAATAATTCACCATTTACACTCTCACCACTGTCTCAGGCAATGCATTCTTGGTTAAATATTTAGTAAAACTTGCTATATCCTATAAATATCTTTTTTTTTTTTAAATTCTGAATATATTCATATGATGTATATTTGTATTACAGAACTTAGGGAACCTCCTGAAATAAAAATCCTCAAAGATGAAAGCACTAATTCCACTGTGCCAGTCCTCCTCTTCATTAACAGCAGTTCTGATATTCTGTATGTATTTAATATTGTCTCTTTTATTGTGTTCCTTTATGTGTGTATATATTTATATTTTAATGTGATACATTAAAATATATACAAGGTAATTTAGGAAGAATGTGCCTTAACTTTAGCAGATTTGTTGAGTAAAAATCACTTCATACCAATAAATACACATCCCATACAGTTACAGAGCCAAATCTGTTTGAATTACAAAAAATAAATAAATAGATGTCTATAGAGTTTTAAAAAGTAAAAACAAGAATATGCAGATCCATGTATATTTGATAAAAATGGCTATTCAAAACATTGCGATTTGTTTTTATAATGGGTTCTCAAAATTGCTAACTTGGCCTTAACAGACAATGTAGTTCATATATGTGAGCCCCCCCCCCAACACACACACACACACACACACACACACACACACACACACACACACACACACACACACACACACACACACACACACACACACACGCACGCACGCACATGCTGGAAATACATGTAATACCTTGTAGCTAAACATACATAATCTAAAATTAATGACAATTCATCTAGCTGATATCATAGATAAATATTATTATCTATAAGATAATAGATAATAAACATATGTCTTATACAGCTCCTCACATTATGTGAATCCAAGACTCATCTGTTATTGTCATACTCTTCTTGAATTTAAGGTGATGTATCAAAACACTTTCCTAATAATGCTTGATGCTATTCAGAAATGGCAGTCTAGATGACTTCTCTCTCTCTCTCTCTGAGACTCACTTTGATCAATTCTCATGAGTGTTTAGTTTCTGCATTATGTCTTTTCTACAAGGTATGTTCATAGGTATTCCTCCACGTTCTTCTAAGCATGTGAGGATATCAGTGATTGTTGGTCACCATCCACGTATGGCTTTGGTTCAGAATTGCCTAAACTACTTCTAGGCCTTCTCTTTCATTCCATGCATGTATTCTTTGGAATGGCCTTCCTTATACTGTTTTCACTGGAGACTTCAGCTTCCAGCTGTTTAGGAAAACACACAAACGAAAGGGTCCTTCTTTCTCGTTAGCCACTTGCCCAGGTGTGATACTTTTGTGTTCCAAATTTTGTGACCTTTCATTAATTAATTAATTATTGCATGATGATACAATGGCCATGAGTCCCCTTTACGGGAAGGTGCAGCACCATCTCAGTCCCCCCCCCCCTCAAATTTTATCCAGGCTTGGAACCAGCATAGCTGATGAATCAGACCTATGGCTGGGTCAGTATTCTAGGCTGTAATCTGTGTGTGTGTGTTCACGGGACCGGTTTGCCTGCTTCCGGGATGAAAAACCCCAGATAAACTGGTGAAAAAGACCCTGCTGTCCATGCCCAAGACCTGTGACCTCTCATGTGTAGGGTTGATATAAAAATAAATAAATAAATTACAAAATGCCAGCTATCTGGCATTATTCCCAGTCCAAGGTACTAAATAGGCTGCATTTTCATTTGTAATAGGAAGATACTCTTTTCATGTTTTCTCATTCAGCCACATCTTTTTTAGCTGCTTGCTCAGATTAAATGTGTATGCCAGGAATTTCACTCTTTTGAATTTTTGGAAAACTTTGGTTAACACACTTCAGGTTACAGTTTTTTAATTTAGAAAATATGACTGGTATTCAGTAATAATGACATCAGACGCTGTTTTCTTCACAAAATTCATAAACTTGGCTTTATAAACAGTGGGAGGCATGCTGACTTTGGCATACAAAACATCAGCACCATGCCTAGAGACAATATAAACTACTGTGACTAGTTATAGTGATTTCGAATTCAAACACTTCCCTTTTTGTCAATGTTCTATCCTGTGCTGTGATTTTTTTACTCATCTTATACATATAGAACTCACTTAGAAAACACTGCTGACATAATTTTATCACAAGTCTCACTTTTCTCACACAAATTCTTCACTTTATGTGAATAACTTTCATGATTACATGCATTTCATTACATTCGCACAGTGCTGACCAAAATTTCTCATATTAAATTCACCTAACAGTGATGTCTTGATCACTGTTATTCTATTATGCATTGGTTCCATGTCGACAATATAGTATAATATAAAGAACATAGCATTTTCTTAACAGCCAAACAGTACACTCTGTCACATGCTTACAAAAAACAAGAAACTGTCTGAAATTAACATAGTATTAATAATTAAATTAAAAACATTAATTTTCTGTTACTTTCTAATCACCAGCCATTAACACACTAAATGCATTAGTAAAAAAATATTTCTGTACATCTTTTGTTTTCTGTCAACTTAAAGTATGCTTTAAAACAATAGTTTTTAAAAGTCTAACATTAATTTTTTATTTGTTTAAGAAGATTAAGTAGAGCTTTCTAATTTATAAATATGCTAACAAAAGATATTTGAAATAATTTTTATGGTATGAAAAACTTGCAGCAAATATCAACTGATAGTAGAAGATGCAAGAAATACCAATGACATAGATGAAAAGAGACTTACTAATTACCATTATGCTCTCAAGAACAATCTGTCATATTATATTGCTGCTGAACTGGATCCCAAAGATTTACCCGAAGAAACAACATATCGATTTATTGTTGGAGATGGGCACACATATGGAAATTATGTAAATATTCATTTGAATTCAGGGATCAAGTACAGGTTTCGAATTCGAACACTGACAGAACAAAATAAAGTAAGTGCATAATTGTTGCTTTTTAATTTTTATTGCATATTGAAAATGAAACTGTTCTGCTTACTGGTTTACTGTAACATCACATAAATTAAAGGTGACAAGAAACTATTTGCTTGGTGTTTCATCCTTTATCCAAGTGTAAACAAAGTTTGCACATGAAGTAACTTCATGACAGGGCATCTCATATATAGAGGCTGACTTCACATCAATTGCCTAAGTATCCCATAATACAAAGCACATATCCTTACAGACATGTATAATGCTATGCTTTATGGGAAGATCCACTACCTAGACTGGTTTCTACCTTTATTGAGGTGAAAAAGTAAAGGGTTGCTCATCATATGCCTAAAGTAGTTAGTATAGAGGTTCAAGAGAGCCTGATAGTGTTAGGAGAAAGAAAAGAAAGATAGATAGCATGAGAGATAGAGTAAAGGCCTCAGCTCTTTTATATCATCATACAGCCAAAGGCTATCAGTTTTCCTTTTTCACCAATCTCATATAGATGAACAAATAAAAGACTAATTGAAACTAAACCTCAAGGATGATTGATACCCAGGTAGTTAGCCCCATCTGAGTTATAACTGCCTCGAATTGGCCTTCTCTGCCTGGGATTTCTCTCCAGTCATCCCTGCAATTGACTAAAGGACCACATTGAATAATGAAGATCGAACTATTTAAAAAATTTCTCTTAGCAAGAAGACAGAATTTTATCTCTCTGTGGTGAATATTGCATAATGTGGGTAGTCTACACTATCTACTCATAAATTTGATATCTCCTAGAATGCTTCTTTCTAAATACAAAAATTGTCTGACTGAAAAATAAAATTTACACAATACAATATTATAAAGCATTTTGTTGTCATATTGCTGGTTTTCAAATCCGTGTTTCTTTCTAACCTTCCATAAATGGTGTTTTAATTCATTAATTATAAAAATCAAAATTCTCTTCCCATTGCTTATAGATGGTGGATATTACCTGTTCTGTTGTAACTAATGGAATGCCCAATACATTCCATAATCTGTTCCAAATATGCAGGGCAAGAGGGCAGCTGTAGAATGCATGTTCTACTGTTTTTAATTGGGATGGCACAGATTGGTTCTCCGATATTGAAATACCTCCATTGGATGGTGTTGACTGGAAGGCAGCCATATGCAATTCTCCAAGCAAGAACCCTCCTGTTAGGGTATCCTTAGAACTTTCAAAAATTGTGAAACAAGTATTGTTGTCAGTACCCAACTGTGGACTTTCACAGCAAAAGAGATTAAAGATTTCTTTATACCAAATTTTACTTTTTTTAAAGGAAAGAATGGCAAGCCATCTCTGCAACATCCCACCTGTGCAATTCTAGTTTTCCTGTCATGACACACACTTGCCCAGAAAATATCAGTTCCTCCAAATGCCTGTGCTCTTCTACATTCAAATGCAATCCATCTCTTGCATACAGCTCCCTTCTGTCCACCAAACGTACTCTGCACATCCACATACTCCAGATCCCTTTTCCTGCACATTCTAGCTGTCATCTCATTCTTCATCAGCAGTGATGATGAATGAGATGACTTCTAGCTATCAATCCCATTCATCATCACCGCTGTTTTCCTAATGTGAAATGAGGAGAAGAGCACTGATAATGAATGAGATAGCATTCTAGCTGCTATCTCATTCATCATCACTGTGTTATATTGTGATAGAGTGGAAATTTATGTATTCCTATCTTATCACAGTTTAACATGCTTTTCCAAACAAAAGAATGAGATAAATACAATAAATTGCCTCTAAGTGTAGAATAAGTATTATGCATATATAAATCAAGTGAGTTCTTTAATGGAAGGGTATTTTGTGCTGTTCATGAATGTGATTAAATTGATATTGAAGGTATAAAACATTAGCAGAGCATTATAAAATATGTATAAAAGAATTATGAATGTAAGCACATATTCAACAGTTGGGGGGGGGGGAGAGTCAAGTCCAAAGGTTATGGAGTTGTAACGTGAGAGAGCGGATCGTCCCGAGTAAACAATGACGTCAGTGTACGTGCGATTAGCGGCAGAGACGATGGACGCCATGAGGTAGTAGTTCACTGGACATCGAAAGGGGCGAGAAACGCCGAGAAAAAGGAGGGTAATATAAGGGTCATGTGATCCTGTAACAAGGCTTTTTTTCTCTTGGATCTCTGCTGTTGTTCCCCTCTCATGGCAAGGAAGGGTGCCAGTGCCCGGTACCGGCAGTCGCGGGTTTCGGCGACAGTATCTCTGCGGAAATGTTCAGCTGTCCACGGAAGGCCAGTTTCCTGTGAGCTTATGATGCCATAAAGAGCCATAAAGGAAAATAAGTAGACTTTATTTGTGTTTCACTGAATATGAATGAAAGATTTGTGCCACGTTAATATGTTATAAAAGGGAACTTTAATGATATAGGATAAGGTTGTATTGCTAGAACTTTAGAAGGATATTAAATTTATGTTTATTATCTGTCGTTGTGTTGAAGTTCGCCATTATATTGAGTGAAATCAAGGATATGTTTAGAGTAAAGAATTGGCATAATATTAAGAGATTGTGAAAGATATGAATGTTATCTTGTGTAGTCTGACAGAGCTGCGGAGTCTTAGATTGATTGTGATAATAGTACATGATTAATGCATTAGCGAAGGTTAATATAATTCTTACTTTAGGAAGCTACTGTATAATATTTTATAAGTGTAATAGTAGTGTTTGAATTTTATATATCTTGTCTGAAACTCCCTTAAGATGGGATTTGATTTAGTGTTATTATGTGTATCAACTTTTGAGGATAATAAACCTTGCTTTTGATTCTAACAAAGAGTTTCTGTAATTTCTGGAATCCGATGCACCGCTTATAAAATATTAATGCGAACCTATGCGGGATATTAAAAGGGATATTTGAAAAGGGTATATTTTGGCCACGTCTGCAGAGTTGATAGGTATCATTGAGTACTGTCCAGAGATTACCTCTTGGTTGTTAATGTTTAATGATCTAATAGCGCTAAGTGGCGCAGCGAAAGAAATAAATTTCTTGGCGTTTTACGAGAGGTAAATCTTAGACACTCTGATACTCTGGTACTGCCTCGATCTTGAGGAAATTCCATTGTCCCTCAGAAGTACCACGTGCTACCCGATAGTGTATTACGGAGATAAAGCAACAAAGGTTTAAAATAAGTGTGAATAAGAAGAAACGATACAACAACTGCTCTTCTCCTCATTTCACATTATCTTACAGGGACAACACACTCGCTATCTTTCCTCAGACACATTTCTGGTGCATTATGTATAACATCAACCTCAAATCTCGTGATACATAATTCACACTGCTCTTCAGGTCATTTGTCCCAACCAATTTATTATCATCTCCTCCACACTTTAACCTCTCTTCGCTGCCATTGCCACACTCTCTGTTATTTCACCTGGTAAGCACGTCCTGTGGCACTCTACTCTGCATGCCCCAAACCATTGAATTTACATACATGACACTCTGAATAGATCCTTTCATCATAATCTCACTTCCCTCTCACCTCTCTATCCCTTGTTTCCACATTTTCTCATCTTTCTGCAGTTTCTTCTCTTCCAGTGTCTCTCTCTCTCTCTCTCTCTCCTCCAAAGGAGAAGAGAGACACTGGAAGAGAAGAAACTACCATTCCCTTGCCTTTTTCTCTCCCTTTCTCTTTGATGCTGTTCTCTTACACTTACTCTCATACTAGATAACCTCTCCATCCTCCCAAGATCTTCATTCACCATTCTCAGCTGAGTCTTAATTCCTTTCATCTCCTTTCTTAGCAGTTTTGTTTCTTTCTCCATACATTCTGCTTTCATTTGCCATTCACACAAACACACAATCATGGCCATCAGACAAACTATCTGTGAAACTATCCAATACTAAATCTATATGTAATTCTTTAACATTCTCTCCCTCCTCAATCAGACTACTGTAACCTACAAACTGAAAATCATCCATTTCCTAAACATTATATCTGCAATTTCAGATTTTTAAATCTGAAAACACACCCCAACTCAACATCACCAGAGTTAAAGATCAGTATTATCAACATAAGAAGCCTGAATGGCAAAGAAATGGAGCTACCTGAGGATTAGATAAGCACTAGATCGACACAATAGCTAGTTTTGGGTGACTGAAACAAAAAAGACAAAAACTGGTGAGATCTTTCTGAGCAATAAATACAAAATGTTATATTCAGACAATGACAATCAAGGAAAAGAAGGAGTAGCCAGAGTATTCAACACAAAATACGAGGCTAATCTTCTTGAATGGCAGGCAGTCTCAAGTAGAGTGATGTGGACAAATATGAGAATGGGGAACTGGACAATGAGACTTATTTGTGCCTGTGGTCCCACAGAAGGTTCTACTAAGGTAGAAGTGGAGGACTTTTATGAAGCTTCAGAGAAAGCAACTGACACAATGAAAAATAAAAAGTTAGTCTTTGTTAGGGATCTAAATAGCAGAGCAGGAGATGATTATAAGACATACAAAAATATTTTGGGAAAATTTTGAGAAAAGAGCAAAGCTAATAATAATGGCAAATATTTGTTGGATTTCTGCTCAGGACATGGACTGGTTATTACTAACACAATGTTCCAACATAATAATGTGCACAAATTCACATGGAGAGAAGTGGCAAGGAATAAGAAAAGTCTCATTGACTATGTTATTGTTGATAGTAATGTTTTCCCACTGGTGCAGGACACCAGAGTGTACAGAGGATTTGAAATTGGAAGTGATCACCAGTTAGTCTTGAGCAGGATAAATTTGAATTTCATATTGAAAAGAATAACATGTAAGAAAGTTTTAAAGAGAATAGAAGTTGAGAAGCTCTCAGATGTGAACAGTTTGAGAACAGGAACCAAACATTGGTAGATTCAGTGGCAAGCCTTGAAGAAAACCCTGCTTGACTCAGCCAGTGAGATATGTGGTGAGGTTGTATGCAAGGATAGAAAAATCAGAACTCCATGTTGGACACAGGAAGTTAAAGAGGCAGTGAAGGAAAGAAAGAAAGCATATCAAAAGTTCCTGGCAAATAAGTCAGCTTGTACTCTTAGAGAATACAGAGACAAATGTAAGAAAGCTAAGCACTGTGTAAAACTAGCTAAACAAAAGTCATGGGAGGACTTTGGCAAGAACATAGAAAATAAATATCAAGACGGTGGCAAAATAGTCTGGAGGTTGTTGAAGAAGCTTAGAAATGGAGAAAAGAGTATTGTAAAAGGAGTTAGAGATGATAAAGGTGACATGAAAATGGAAGAAAAAAGATATCCTTGAAGTATGGAGTAATTACTTTGAAAAATTGCTAAATGAAACAAGCAGTGATAGCACAGTGGTAAACAACACTCAACAGGTATACAGTCAGGAATACATATCTATACTTGAAGTAGAAAAAGCCATCAAATGCTTGAAATGTGGAAAGACAGCAGGAGTAGATGATATTCACCAGAAATGCTGAAATATGGTGGTATAAAAGTCGTACAGTGGCCGCACTGCATATTTCAAAAGGCCTGGACAGAGGGATGAATTCCTGATGATTGGAGTTGAGATCTCATAGTACCTATATAAAAAGGGAAATAAAACTGAATGTGAGAATTACAGAGGTATATCCCTACTGAGTGTTCCTGGTAAGATTTATGCAAGTGTACTTGAGAAACAGTTGAGAAGAATTGTGGAAGAAAAGCTTGCTGAAGAACAAGCTGGATTCAGGTCAAATAGAGGCTGTCAAGATCAGATCTTCACTTGACAACAAATAGTATAGAAATCATGGGATAACAAAGATCTGTATTTAAGTTTTGTCGATCTGGAAAAGGCATAAGAGAGAAGCTATTCGAAATGTTACAGTTATATGGTGTCAATGGGGCATTATATCAAGCAATATTTAGTCTTTATTTGAGTTGTAAGTCAGCAGTTAGAACTGAAGAAAGTAAGGAAGACGGTTTAATGTTAAATCTGGTGTGAGACAAGGATGTACATTATCCCCTCTGCTATTCCTGTTATCCATTATCTATATGGATCACATTATGAAGGAAAGTGGTATTAAACATGATATCAAAACTGGAGATGTTAATGTCAGCTCTTTGCTTTATGTGGATGATGTTAAACTTCTAAATAAATCTGCTACAAGTCTGAAGATTCCCTGACTTAATTGAATAACTGTTGTAATAGGTATAGTATGAAGATTAGCAATAAAAGACAGACAATGAAAATAAGCAGAATTGTCGAAAATATCAACTGCGTTGTGAACGGAGCACCTGTGGAACAAGTAAAACATTTCAGCTACTTAGGCATGATTTTTAGTGAAAATGGTAAATTAAATATAGAAATAGACAACAGAATCAACAAAGCTGGTATGGTAGGAAGTCAATTGAATAAATTCATATGGAAGAAGAGAAAAATAGTCAGAACACTAAATTAGCTGTGTACAAGACAGTGTTCAAACCAGTTTTAACTTATGGATCTGGAAGCTGGGTCAGAAGTAAAACACTTGACCAAAGACTAGAGACAGCAGATATGAGAGTCCTGAGAAAGATTAGAGGTGTGAACTTTGGCAATATCATATTAAAAACGAGGATATTAGGAAAGAACTTGACATTGTCAGCATCCAGGAATGCATTAGCAGAGCTAATCTCAGGTGATATGGTCACTTAAACAGAGGAAAGATTAGCAAAACAAGTGTTCTCTTCAGGTTTGCAGGAAAATGATCTAGAGGAAAACCAAGATGTAGGTGGATTGATACAGTACAAAGTGTATTAGAAGATAGAAATATAAGATCTGATAATGTTGGAGTCTTGACAAGTAACAGACTGATTTGGAGGAAAATTGTAGATAGGAAGTTAGTAATGATGTAAATTTTTCATGTAGGAATTTGATGATGGTGGTGATATATATGCCATTGCTTAATCTGAAGATCGAGACACTCATGTTTCCCAATGCCTCCTGCTGCCTGCATTTCATGCACACATATATATTCCCGTTTTGCAACTGTCACATTCTTAAACATCAGGATGTATACACACTGCATGCACAGCAAGCTACAAAATCTTCAACTAGGTTAGGTCAGTTAGTCCTACTTGTGTGCAGTTCATTGTACATGGACTGCACGCAAGTAGGACTGTTAATAAAACTGGCAACTGCAATGATGATGAATATAATTACTACATTGGAGACAAAACTCATCATCATCATCATCATCATCATCAAATTCCTGCTTTGTACCCTCAAGGGGTGTACAGGATATGACAGTACTACATGAAAAAATTACATCATTACTAACTTCCTATCTACAATTTTCCTCCAAATCAGTCTGTTACTTGTCAAGACTCCAACATTATCAGATCTTATATTTCTATCGTCTAAGGCACTTTGTACCGTATCAATCCACCTATATCTTGGTCTTCCTCTGGGTCGTTTTCCTGCCAACCTGGCAGAGAACACTTGTTTTGCTAATCTTTCCTCTCCCATTCTATTTAAGTGACCATACCATCTGAGATTAGCTCTGCTAACGCATTCCTGGATGCTGACAATGTCAAGTTCTTTCCTAATATCCTCATTTTTAATATGATATTGCCATTGATGCCATCTGTTCACGCCTCTAATCTTTCTCAGGACTCTCATATCTGTGGTCTCTAGTCTTTGGTCAAGTGTTTTACTTCTGACCCAGCTCTCAGATCCATAAGTTAAAATTGGTTTGAACACAGTCTTGTATACAGCTAATTTAGTGTTCCGACTAATTTCTTTCTTATTCCATATGAATTTATTCAATTGACTTCCCACGATACCAGCTTTGCTGATTCTGTTGTCTATTTCTATATTTAGTTTACCATCTTCAGTAAAAATTGTGCCTAAGTAGCTGAAATGTTTTACTTGTACCACAGGTTCTCCATTCACAACACAGTTGACATTTTCAATGATTCTGCCTATTTTCATTGTCTTTGTCTTTTTATTGCTGACCTTCATACCATATTTATTACAACAGCTATTCAATTTAGTCAGAGAATCTTGCAGACTTGTAGTGGATTTATTTAGAAGTATAACATCATCCGCATAAAGCAAAGAGCTGACATTAACATCTCCAATTTTGATATCAGGTTTAATACCACATTCCTTCATAATGTGATCCATATAGATAATGAATAACAGAGGGGATAATGTACATCCTTGTCTCACACCAGATTTAACATTAAACCATCTTCCTGTACTTCCTTCAATTCTAACTGCTGACTCACAACTCAAATAAAGACTAAGTATTGCTTGATATAAAGCCCCATTGACACCATATAACTGCAGCGTATTGAATAGCTTCTCATTTGGCACCTTGTCATATGCCTTTTCCAAATCGACAAAACTTAAATACAGATCTTTGTTATATTCCCATGCTTTCTCGACTATTTGTCGTAAAGTGAAGATCTGATCCTGACAGCCTCTATTTGGCCTGAATCCAGCTTGTTCTTCACCAAGCTTTTCTTCCACAATTCTTCTCAACCGTTTCTCAAGTATACTTGCATAGATCTTGCCAGGAACACTCAGTAGGGAAATACCTCTGTAATTCTCACATTCAGTTTTATTTCCCTTTTTATATATGGGTACTATGAGAGCTCTACTCCAATCATCGGGAATTCGTCCCTCTGTCCAGGCTTTCTGAACTATGCAGTGCAGCCACTGTAAGACTCTTATACCACCATACTTCAGCATTTCTGGTCGAATATCATCTACTCCTGCTGCCTTTCCACATTTCAAGCCTTTGATGGCTTTTTCTACTTCAAGTATGGATATGTATTCCTGACTGCATGCCTGGTCAGTGTTTCTTATCACTGTGCTGTCATCACTGCTTGTTTCATTTAGCAGTTTTTCAAAGTAATTACTCCATACTTCAAGGATATCTTTTTCTCCTGTTTTCATTTCACCTTTATCATCTCTAATTCCTTTTACAGCACTCTTTCCTCCATTCCTAAGCTTCTTCAACAACCTCCAGAATATTTTGCCACCTTCTTGATATTTATTTTCTATATTCTTGCCAAAGTCCTCCCATGACTTGTTTAGCTAGTTTTACACACTGTTTAGCTTTCTTACATTTGTCTCTGTATTCTGTAAGAGTAAAAGCTGACTTATTTGCCAGGAACTTTTGATATGCTTTCTTCTTTTCCTTCACTGCCTCCTTAACTTCCTGTGTCCACCAGGAGTTCTGATTTTTTTATCCTTGCACACAACCTCACCACATGCCTCTCTGGCAGAATCAATCAATGTTTCCTTCAGAGTTTGCCAGTGAATCTCCAAGGTTTGATTCCTGTTCTCAAACTCTTTCATTTTATTTTCAATAATATTTCTGTATTTTAGTCTACAGTTCACATCTGAGAGCTGCTCAACTTTTATTCGCTTTAAAACTTTCTTACATGTTATTCTTTTCAATATGAAATTCAATTTTATCCTGCTCAAGACTAAATAGTGATCACTTCCAATTTCAAATCCTCTGTACACTCTGGTGTCCTGCACCAGAGAGAAAACATCACTATCAACAATAACATAGTCAATGAGACTTTTCTTATTCCTAGCCTCTTCTCTCCATGTGAATTTGTGCACATTTTTATGTTGGAACATGGTGTTAGTAATAACCAGTCCATGTCCTGAGCAGAAATCCAACAGATATTTGCCATTATTATTAGCTTTGCTCTTTTCTCCAAATTTTCCCAAAATATTTTTGTATGTCTCACAATCATTTCCTACTCTACTATTTAGATCCCCAACAAGGACCAACTTTTCCTTTTTCATTGTGTCAGTTGCTTTTTCTAAAGCCTCAAAAAATTCCTCCACTTCTACCTTAGTAGAACCTTCTGTGGGACCATAGGCACAAATAAGTCTCATTGTCCAGTTCCCCATTCTCATATTTGCCCACATTACTCTACTTGAGACTGACTGCCATTCAAGAAGATTAGCCTCGTATTTTGTGTTGAATACTATGGCTACTCCTTCTTTTTCTTGATTGTCATTGCCTGAATATAACATTTTGTATTTATTGCTCAGAAAGATCTCACCAGTTTTGGTCTTTTTTGTTTCAGTCACCCCTATTATTTCGATCTGGTACTTATCTAATTCCTCAGCTAGCTCCATTTCTTTGCCATTCAGGCTTCTTATGTTGATAGTACCGATCTTTAACTCTGGTGATGTTGAGTTTGGGTTTGTTTTCAGATTTGTTCCAGTAGCTGACTTTTCGCTGTTTGCACTGGTTCCCTGGCGAAAACAACGGGGGCCTTGTTTAACCGGGCGACACCGCAGCCGGCATGAAATTTTGTCATGTTGTACCATCATTTTTTATTTTGGTTTAACCAATAAGAATACAATTTGGTCAGCTAAATCCCAATCCTAAATTCCATGGAGACAAAACTTAGATTGTAAAATCCTAACAAATTGTCAATTTGAATAGCACAAACTTAAATACCAGTATTGTCAAGAATAAACACAATAATATCTTTCCTTACTACTAATTCTTATATTTTTTAAGAGATTGCGTCACTTGTTGCATCTGTCTTTGTGCACTACTAAATTATTCTTCTTATTATTATTATTAAGTTAAGGGGATAATAAATCTCTCATTATTTTAAAGCCGGATACGAAACTCAGAGATTGAAATCTAAGAGTTTCATGCCGAAGAACTATCGGCGAGTCCAAGCACAAGTCATCACCTGGGTGGTACAACACTAGGGCAACTCGTTGCAAAGGTGGGGCAAGTTCCGTCACTATCCTTATTATTTTCTCATAATGTAAAATGCAGCTCCTAGGAGATGTATTACTGTTTTACATTATAAGGAGAGATCACTACCCAGACCGGTTTTGACCTTTATTGAGGTCTGATCAGTGAGTAGGTAGACCTTGAATACCAAGGTTTAAGTGAACCGAACTTACCTATACCTCTACTAACGAATTGCCAGAAGGATGTACCCATATATTATTATTATTACTACGATAAAGAGCCAAGAGACTATTTTTTCCAGCGGCATAAATTAAGTTAAGGGGATAATAAATCCCTCATTATTGTAAAGCCTGATACGAAACTCAGCGATCGACATCTATTGAATAATGAGGGATTTATTATCCCCTTAACTTAATTTATACTGCCTGAAAAATAGCCTCTTGGCTATTTATCGTATTATTATTATTACCCCAAGACCTCATGGAGTCAAAGACTCATCTGGGAGGTCCTTTTATCACACACACAGCTCATCATACCATGCCGTGAACACATTCAAACTCCTTGCAGACACCACACTCTGAGGCAAGGCATTCCAATCATTTACAACTCTGCACGAAAAAGGTCAGAAACTTCTTTAGTCAATCACCTTTGGTCCCTTTCCAACATCTCTTCATCCTTCTGAAACCCCAGTGACCGAATCTGGGCACAATAGTCCATGTGTGGCCTAATCAAAGCCTTATACAACAGAACAAGAATCTCCCTACTTCTACACGTCAGTCCTTCGCAGAAGTCTTTTTGTTGTCTTCACAATTCTGGCTAAGTGTCCCCTAAATTTTAGATCCTTATCCACTATCACCCCCAGATCTCTTATTTCCTCTACTATATCCCATCTTTGTTTTCCAAATTTTAAAACCTTACATTTTGCAATATTAAACTCGCATCCCCATTTCCGTGCCCAATCACTCAATTTATTCAAATCTTCTTGTAAGACCATGACATCTTCACTACTCTTCATGGTTTGTCCCAACTTTGCATCATCTGCAAACAACTGAATATCTCCATCCAAATCTTCACCTATATCGTTAATATACAAGTTAACCTTCCTACCGGCTGAGGTGGATGAAATATCCATCCCACCATAGCATTCTGCATGGATCAAAACTTCATCGGCTTTGTACCTTTCATCATGCCATTACCTCCCTCCGCCGTTAATCCCTTTACGGCTATTTAAAACCATTCGTGATTCCTGGATTAACTGTTAGTGTCTGACTAACAGTTTGTGTCACCTGTCTTTACACACACTGTTTTACTTGGAATTTTCTTTACTGTCCTAAAATATTTGACTTTTTTGCCTCTAAAATTATTTGTTGTGTTTCTTCCCAAAAATTGAAACGAATTTCACATGTGCGAAAATAATCAATCCTGAAATGACCATCGATCAGCCTTGGTAATGAATCTATTTAATAGTACCAAATTTGCTATATTATAAATTTATTCTTCAAATCACTGCAACGGAACAGTTGCACTGGTTGTTCCAATATAGAAACAACTTTTTTTGCGAATTTTCAGATGTTTGCATTGAACATATTATGTCACATATTTATATTTTTAAATAATATTTATTGAAATAAATATGACCTTTTGCTTTCTTTCCTGGCAAAATACCGTTATATGGATTATGACATTTCAGTTCTAGAAATGAATTTTTTTTTTTGTTGTGTTTTATGAACAACAAATGATGTTATATTGCATAACTCGGTTTCTGATTGTGAATCTTTTTAGTATTGAAAATTTATATCCAATAATGTTTTAGCAGGAATTCTTCGCCTTTTTTTTTTTTTTTGTAGGATGCCCATTTCTATAATATCCAGTGCGTAACCACCGTAAATATGTTGAAAATATAATATGAAGGCTATCATATACAGAATAATTCAAAATTCATGCTCATTTTGAAGATTTGCTAATGCTTACCCCCCCCCCATCCTTATCCTCTCCTGGAATTCAATTACATAACCACTCTACCACTCTAAATTTCTACAGGTTTGAAAACGTTTCCAGACAGTATTCAAAATCTATTACTTCATTTTACCGTTTTGACAAAAGAAATAAGACAATAATATTGTTGTACCCTGAAGCTTCTAATTCTGTACTATTTCTTTGCAATCTAAAACCAGCTGTTCTACTGTCTGCTGAAATGATTTGAAATTTTAGAAATACTATGCTATATTTTCACCACATAAAATTGTTTATATGTTTATATGTTTATAATTGTTTATATATGTTTATACCACACACAAAAAAAGTTCAGTAGTATTATTTTAGTTTCTTTTTCTTAAAATAATCTAAATATTTTTACTTCTACTTATGCTTCTGTTGCTATTTCTGAAGTAATCTACGTCTTAGAAATACTTGTAGTAATCCTCTTAGCTGGAGGGAAAGGTAAAGGCTTAGATTACTCTCAGTGCTATTGAGGAAGAAAATTGAGAACGCTTAGCTAGAAGGGACACTAAAGTGCCTCAAGGTATAGTGCGAGATACATCAAGAATGTCGCGTTTCATTTTCAATTGTTGATTAGGAAACATCCTAACATAGAAAAAAATACAGACATTTCTTTTACAGGCTGATACAGTATTTATGCTGAAATAAGTTCTTAATTTATAATGATCAGTTTCATTTTTATTATCGAAAAAGTATAAATTATTTCATATAATTATCTTGAAAAAGAGGACTTGAATTATTTTTAAAGAAAAGGAGCATATACTTCACATAATCTTATTTTTTGGGGAGGGAAGGAAGGTTATATTGAAGACTTATTCAATTTGCAGATATTTCAGAGAATTTATTTTATAAATCGTTCGCAAGACAACTGTTATGAACGTAAATCACTTGGGGAACATGCCCATTCATTTTAGTGTAAATAGTAGCAAAGGTTTAGCTACTTCAACAATGCCACGTATCTAAACTAGAAGAAAATGTCGTTATATCTGCTGACGTTAGAGCTCTTACATAAATAATTTTTCTGGCATGAATTCTCTATCAGCTATAATGTAATCAATCTACAGATTTTTGCCCTTTTGTATTCTACTATCTTATGCGCACTGATTTCTTCTTTGTACTACAAGAAAAAAATCAGATAACACAAGAAAATTATGGAGTATTTTCTTTTTCATTGGGTGAATTTACAATGTTCTCTCTTTGTGTTTTGAAAAGAAAGTACAAATGAATTTTTTTTTTCTTACTATTTTTGCCATTATAACATCTGATACAATTACAAGAGTGGCATTTTATCGTTTTCCTCACACATGAGAAAAAGAAATATGACAATAATATTGCTGATTCTGTCGAACTTTTGTAGTGGAAATTTTTAATACAAAACTTTGTAATTTGTATATATATAACCAAAAGTATTGCTTATTATAAAATTGGAGCATAATATCTGAACTAGCAGAAAATATATACATATCAATTTAGATCATAACTGTTAATTTTATTTTGTAATGACCAATTATACATGGAAACCAAGAAGGTGAAAGTGGAAAGAACAGTAGATTACAATATAAAGAAAAAAATTTAGTGATATGTTTAAAGAATTTCATTATTCTGTATAAAGCAAAGTCGCTCAAGCAGGTCCTTCAGGAAATCTGTGAAGTATTCTTCGAATCATGATTTTGAACAAAAATATAACATAATCTCCAACGTTGGCATCCAGTTTTTTTAAATAATATTTCAAATAATTATCATGAATTAATTTCTTCAAGAACAAAGAAAATGTTTTGTGGAGTAAGCGATTAGAAAAAATTAGCAAAAAAATTAAAAATTAAATTGGTTCTGGAAGGTAACGCAATATTTAAGTGAAGAAATTAGGCAAGGATCTTTATTTTGTCCAGGCATTAAAATTGTATTGTACAATAAAAAGAGAAAATAAAAATAATTTCTGTATTTTTAATTTATCCAATATAACTAAAATTCAGTTACCCAGCATAGATCAAGGAACTGCATTTCTTGTTATGGGTAACTGAGTCATAGCTATGAGCCTGAGATAATCTGATTAAGTGCTCTCTTCAGCATGAGGGATTATCACACCTTCTAATGGACATGCTGGCCAAATTGCACTTCTTATCCATGTTCTTTCAACAGATAGCATGCATCGTATCCAGATTTTGCTGGACATCTATAGACGTCCTAGCCGGTTGGGAGGTTAAACAGTAATGACCCCAAAACAGATCCCTGAGGCACTCCACTAGTGACTTTCCTTTTCCTGGATATCGCTCCCCCATACACAACTTGTTGATACCTATCAGATAGCCAGTCTCCGATCCAATGCACTCATCTAATATCCAACCCCATCTGCTCTAGTTCGACTATCAATTTATTATGAGGTACTCTATCAAAAGCCTTTGTGAAATCTAAGTATATTACTGTGTATCCTTCTCCTCTGTCCAAGGAAGCAGTCACTTTATTGTAATAAGTAAGTAGATTACTAAAACATGACCTCCCTTTAGCAAATCCATGCTGTCCATCAAAGATAATATCGTTGTTGTCAACCCAATTCTGGATCCTAGTTCTCACAAGCTTCTCCAACAACTTAACCACAACACCTGACACTCAGATAGGCCTATAGTTTGATGCGTGAGTTCGATCTCCTCCTTTATGAAGTGGCACAATCTTGCCCTCCTTTCACTCCTTAGGGACTTGACCGAGTGAAAGACTCGTATTAAAAAAATATGTCAAGCCAGGTGAAACTCCATGGCACATTGCTTCGGAATACGTGGTGATATATTATCAAGTCCCACAGCTTTATTAATATCTAGTTTACTCAACTCCCCATTGTGTTTTCAGATTGCTCCCGAAAGCTAAGTATAATTTTGAGTGAAAATTAGAATATAGGTTAAAATCATAACGTAATATTGTCTAATTTTGGTAGCTTGTTGTGTCTGTGTGATTTTGATGTGAATTCCGTTATTTAATTTAGTATTTAACAATATGTTTCATAGATTTGAATATGGCGCCAATGCAACGCAAGATAATGGCGTCCAAAAATACGACGCCATTGTTCAAAAACTATGATGTGAGAGAGTTTGTCCAATGTGATGTGTGTGTGGGATGTATGCATTCCTGAATGAGACTAGAGTTTGGATTGAAAGTGATAGTGGTGGGAGAATGTGCAGACAGTGTAAGCAAAGTGAGGAGTTGAAGTATGTGTCAGGTTGTGAGACAGTTATGGTTGAAGAAAGCCAGAATGTGAGTGAAAATAGTGGCTTGATAGGGAATTGCGATGTACAAGATGGCAATGAGAGCAGTGCTCAAAGAAAGAGTGAAAGCAACTATACAGAGAGAGAAAATGGTTTGATTGATAAAAAAAATGAGGAATTATTTGTAGGAAGTGAGATCGCTGGATTGTGCGCAGTGATACAAAATGCGCAACGTGCAATTAGAGCACCTGCAAAACTCTTTCCAGAGTGATTCGGCTAACATAAATAAACAGCGGAAGAGTGGGAGAGTTTCTGAAATGAAGGAAAGAATGTTGTATGGTGACTCGTTATTAAGAGGAGTAATAGATGGGACTATAACTAAATCGTACTTACCGGATGCGAAATTTAAAGATGGAAGTGAGCGTATTGGAACGCAAAAACAGAGGGTGAAAGAATTAATAGTTGTGGCGGGTAAATGAATTGAAAGGTGATAAATTTTTTATGAGAGAGGACTTGAAAGTATTGTTAAAGGTAGTGAAAGAAAAGAGTGACAGAGTTAGAATGGTGAGTCTGTTGCTGCAGTATGACAGAGAGGAGTTTAGAAGGAGGGCCATAATCACAAATGACATTATGCGCAGGTTATGCAGATGGTGTGGTGTGGTGTGGAATGAGTTTGATGGGCAAAAGGACTTATACAAGATGGATGGCCTGCATTTAAATGGACTTGGTGTGCGCAGACTGGAAAAAGTGTTGCTGAATGAAGTGAAAATGGATGTGTGGAACCAGGGAAACTAGAACTACCAAGGGGGGGGGGGGATATGCGGACATCAGTGAGACAGTTGAGTGTATATATATATAATGTACATAATGTATATAATGAATCCGAACCAGCACTAAGGACAAAAAATGGGAATGGGACATTTAGAATAATGCATCAAGATAGGGGTGGGACAAAGGGATCGCTGCATTTCATGTATACTAATGCCAGGAGTATTAGGAACAAGAAGGAAGAATTTTTGGCCTTGATTGGCTCTTCCTGGCCACAGGTTATTGGCATTAGTGAAACATGGCTGATGGAAGATGATATAGTTTAGTGGGACAGAATGTGTAGGTTATAGTGTGTTTAGGAGGGACAGAAGAATAAAATGGGGGAAGCTGTGTTATTGATGATAGCTGATGAACTGCAGCCAAGGAGAATTGCAGTTGTATCACTGGATAGTGAAAGGAGCTCATTTGAGGCCATTTGGTGTGAGATTGAGACTGGCAGAATAAAATATACAGTTGGATGCTGCTATAGACCAGGTGATGGAATAGATCGTAGAGATAGTATGCATAAACAAATTGATGAAATGAGTGGAAGGAGGGTAATTATTATGGGGGATTCAACTATGGTAACATTGATTGGAAGGAGGAGGAGAGGACACATGTGAGGAAGGAAATGGATTTTATTCAATTATTAAGGGATAACTATATAAGACAGCATGTAATTGAAAATACTAGGGGGTGTGAGAGTGCTTGACCTGGTAATAGCATCTCAGAATTTGACTGTAATGAATATGACCATGTTGCCACTTATTGGTGAGAATGATCATAAGGTCTTGACCTGGGAGGTGGCTAAAGGTGTGCAATTTTCGATTAAGACAGGGTATATGTGGAATTACCATGCTGGCAAGTATGACAAGCTTAGGAGATTGCTTGGTTCAGTGCCATGGCATGTTCAACTGCAAGGGCTGGACGTCGATAGAGCATGGGAAGTGGTCAAGGAGCATTTACAGGAGGGTTTTGACTGATTGTATACCTAGGATCCGAATAGTAAAACAAATAGGGGTTAAATGGATGAATAACACCATTAAACTTGAGCTGCAAAAAAAAAAGAAACAACTGTGGAGGGAATTTAAACGGTGTAAAGTGCAGGCCAGAAGGGTAACGAGTGTGGTAAAAAAAGCAAAAGCGGATTATGAAAGGAAATTACCTATGCAAGCAAAAGAGAATCCCAAACAGTTCTTTCAATATGCTGCAAGCAAGAAAAAACTGTATACGGCAAAATGATTTTAAGGAATGACAATGGTAACGAGGTCACTGAATCAGTCGATATAGTGGAGTTACTGAGCACGCACATTGCAAAAGTATATCATCCAGGTGGTGACATTGAAGAAATGAAGGAACCATTAGTTTATACAGGAATTGTGATAAATGAAGTGGAGGTGAATAGTCTATTACAGAACCTTAATGTGAATACATCTGTGGGATTGGATGGTATACCGGCTTGGGTCTTGCGTGAAGCGGCTAAGGAATTATCAGTGCCCTTGACCATGTTGTTTAATCTGAGTCTTGGGTCTGGTTTAGTCCTGAAGGTGTGGAAAGAGGGGGAAAATAGTTTCACTGCATAAAGGAGGATTCAAGACTACGTTTGCAAATTACCGACTGATGAGCATATCAGGAGTTGTTTTCAAGGTCTTGGAGAAAGTAGTCAAGGGAAAAATACAGGATTGATGAAAATGAGATACTGTTCAGGGGACAGCATGGCTTTGTGAAGGGTAGATCATGCTTCAGTAACTTGCTCAAGTTTTATAACAAGGTGACGGCTGAACTGGATAAGGGTAATGGGTTTACAGTGATACTGCTGGACCTGGCAAAGGCGTTTGACAGGATACCACATGGGATTCTAATCCATAAACTACAACATATGGGAATGGATATAGGGTTGCTGAGATGGATAGGTGGGTGGTTGATGGAGAGATATCAAAGAGTAGTTTATTCAGGAGTAGAGTCCAAAAGACAGCCTGTGACTAGTGGTGTGCCGTAGGGTTCTGTTCTTGGACCACTGCTGTTTAATCTGTTCATTAACGATATAGGGAAGGATCTAAGTGGAACAGTTCATTTGTTCACCTATGATGCAAAGTTGGGTAGGGCCATAGTGAATGCAGAAGATGTCAAAAGCTTGCAAGATGACTTGGATAGATTGGAGTTCTGGGCTAAGGAGAATGGATGTCAATTTAATGTGACAAAATGTAAGGTTATGGATTTTGGGGTGAATAGATTAGCAGCAGTATACCACATTGGCGGAACTGTATTCCAGGAGATTGATGTGGCCAGGGACTTCGGAGTGTTGGTGGATAGGGAGATGAAGTTTAGGGGGCACATTGCAAAAGTAGTTAAATCAGCTCATCAACTCACTTGGTTGTTGAAAAATACCTTGACGACCAGAGACAAGCAAGTCTCTGCTTGTCAAGGTATTTATGTACCTTGTCGAGCAGAGACTTAATTTTTATATAATTAAATACCTCATCAAGGTATTTATGTACCGAGCCTTGATAAGACCTCGTCTCGACTACTGTGTCCAATTTGGTCATCTCGGTTCCTTCTTGATGGGGAGGAGGTGGAGAGGATCCAGAGGTGAGTGACTAAGATGATAGCAGGTCTATGGAATGAACCATATGAGAACAGGTTGAAGATTTGTGGGTTGCAGAAACTAGTTGATAGGCGGAATAGGAGAGATATTATTGAGACATTCAAATTGCTAAAGGGATTCTATAGGATTAATTCAGAGGATATTTTTGAGATCAGGCCTGGTGGTGGGAGAGCTAGGGGACACCTATAGAAACTGGGCAAGAGCGTGGTTAGTAGGGGTGTTAGAGCTGGGTTCTTTACTTTTAGAGTGGTAAATGAGTGGAATAAGCTGCCAGAGTCTGTTGTGGGTGCTGTGACGGTGAGCGAGTTCAAGGCAAGGTACGATAGATACTGTGAGAATGTCGTACAGTTGTGTGGACATGATGTTTAGGGCCTCCCTCAATGAGTCTAAGGACTCCCTGGAATTGCCCAAAAAAATAATAAGAATAATAATAATAATAAAGTCACATTCACAAGATTGAAAGACCTTTATGAATTGCTCATTACGTATCTCCACCACACATTCTACAACAGCTGTCTTTATATCATTTTCTGCTATCAATTTCATCCTCCCATAATCATTCTTTCTTTTTCTGGCTGCATATCGAAAGAACTCCTTAGGATTCTTTTTGGCTTCATTAGCTAACTGCTGTTCATACCTCTCTTTAGCTACCCTCACCAACCAAGTCACCCTCCTTGCCTGGTCTTTGTAAACCTCGTGGAATTGGTTATTTCCACTTCTCTTATGCTGCCTCCACAATGCCCTCTTTTTCTGTATTGCATGGTTAATCTCTTTATTCATCCATCTCACACCTACCTTATTTAACCTTCTCACCCTTGGAATACACTTAGACATTGCATCTACTAGATAGTTTTTGAAAATCCCCCAGGCTGCATTGATCTCTTTTCCAGCTAACTCCTCATTCCATGCTTCACGTGCAAGCTGTGTCCTAAGCTCTTCATAATCACCCCCCTTGTAGTTCCACATATACCCTTTTCTCACTGAGCTCCTCACACTGCTGACAACCACTCACGTAATCATCTAATGTTCACTCTCACCAATTGGTGGATGATTTGACACCAAATTTATAATTATATCCTCTGATGAGATGACCAAATCGAAGACCCTCAATCCTCGCGTGCCCTCTGTTACTTACTGTCTGAAGTAGTTATCCCTCAAAAACTCAAGAAACTCATTTTCTTTACTTCGAGTTGCTATCTCATCATTCCAGTCTGTATTGCCAAAATTAAAATCACCCATAATGATCAGCCTTTTCTTCTTATTTGCTTGGCTAATTTGATTATACATTTCATTATCACCACCATCCACATTACCTGGTCTATAACAACATCCAACCAAGTATTTGATTCCATTCACCTCTATCTCACACCATACTGCCTCAAAACCACTGGCACTATTTCCCTCTTGCATCTCTACTTTGTATGGATATAACTGTTTCTCTATCATCAATAGCACTCCCCCTCCCTTTTTACTCCTTCTGTCCTCACGAAACACATCATACCCGTCCATCTCTATTCCTGTCAGGATGTCGTCCTCTTCCAACAATGTCTCACTTATTCCAACAACATTTGGGTGAACAGACGCAATTAATGCAACCATTTCATCTGTCTTGTTTCTCATACTTCTAGCATTTGTATACAAACACAACAGCTCATTTCTGTATCTATAGCTAGTTCCACTGATACCACTCACTCGATGTGATCTCTCCATGCTCTACTGCAGCCATTTCCCTTTCTGTTTATTCATTTTAAAACCCTTTTCAATTCCTACTGTTTTCCTCTTGATCCCAGGTCATCCCATTTCTTTCCTGTCTACACATGCTCTCTCCTCCTCTTGGAGCATTCACCTTTCTCACGCTGTGTACCCCCTGTCCACCCTGAGCCTCCCCGTTTTCCCTGGTCCTCTTGCACACCCATTCTCTCATTTTCTATACTCATACCACTGACTTCTTCATTCATGAGCACCTCTTCAATCTCTCCTGTCTTACTCTCCTGCTTTTCCTCATCCCTTCCCCCTTATCTGATTCATTCTCTCTTACTACACTCAGTTCTCTACCTTACAGCAGCAGTCTCCTCAGACGACTCACACTATAACCACTCAAATGCAGTCCATCTATCCCATTCAGTTCACTTGTTCCTTCAAACTCATTCCACACATTAACAAACTATACTCCCATCTCCTCACACATTTCAGCCAGCATATCATTCTTAGTGTCCACTTGCTGTCCACCTCATCTCACTAGAATAAATAAATTATTCAATTTATTTAGCGAATCCTTGCAATGTGCACTGAACATCTTTAAGAGTACAGTATCATCTGTTTGAAATGAAGTGCTAAATTTAAAAAAAGATTTTCAATTTTAACTTGGTTATAATTTAAACTTAACTTCTTCAGAAATTATATTCTTGTTTAAATCTTTATCCAAGTCTTGTAAACAAAGGTTTTGCATGAGGTATCTTCACAACTGAGCTACTTGCATATTAAAAGGCTAATGACTTCATATCAGTTATCTTAGTATTCCATAATGCAAAGTACATCACATCCCTTTGGGACATGTGTAATGCTCTGCATTATTGAAAGAGCCATTACCCAGACTGGTTTTGATCTTTATCGAGGTCTCATCATTTGGAGTCAAACCCATATGAGATATCAAGATTGAATAAATGCAGAAGTTTTATATACAGGGTGTTCGGGATAAATTTGACAGTTTCATAAGGAAAAAGAAAATCTTCTTTGTATCTATTAAATTTAATGAATTGACAAAAAAACATTACGGGCAGAGTTAATTACAATACTATCAACAAGATTTACTCAAAATAACCACCATTAGCATCGATCACAGCTTCAATTCTGCTTCGGAACCTCGAACAAGCTGATGCTACAGTCTCCCTGGGAAGGGCCGCAAAAACTGTTTTAATTTTATCCATTAACTGGGCTTTTGTATTACTGGAAGTGCGATTGGTGTCTTTTTCAACTGCGCCCCATACAAAATAATCCATGGGGTTAAGGTCTGGGGAGTTTGGAGGCCAAACATTTGGACTGGTGAAGTCCTAGAAATTTTCAGACAACCATTTTTGACTTTTCCCAGAGGTGTGGCAAGGGGCCGAATCCTGCTGCCATACATACGGCCTACCATTGGCTACCCTTGTTATCCAGGGCTTGACTACAGTTAGCAACTCCACGAACAAAGCCCGAATTCCAATGCCAGGGTTCTTCAACACCTGTTCCTGCAGATTTGCGAGGAATTCTGCTGTACGAACGCAATCAGATCGTCTGCTAGGGATCTTTCTTCTTGCTACATCCTCGTAGTCACCATTGCAAGTCTCTAGTTCATGCCTGATTGTTTTTACTGTATTCAGGGAGCATTGGGCAGCAGTCGTAATATCCTTATTTTGATGGCGGGCACGAATCATCATGATACAAGTTATTCTCTTCCATGATTCAGGTGGGTTCCAGCTATCCATCCTTTCTGACATCTTGTATATGAATGAAGAAGGGTCCAAACTTTTAAATGAAGAGAAGTGTGTGTTAATACATGTAACTTACGGAAAAATATAATTAATTATAAATATGTCAAATTTATCCCGAACACCCTGTATATATAACTTCTGGAAAAATATATATTAAGATGATATTATCCGGCAAAAGGATAATTATTGTGACTTTTGTGATCTTTGACCGCACTATACTTTCAGAATAATTATTGACTTTTGTAATCCTTTTCCACACTATACTTTCATGATAATTACTGATTTTTGTGAGCTTCTCCTACACTATATTTTCAGTGGAGGTTTTGCTTCCTCCTCTCTCACATTGCAAGCCTTGAGTATAATATTTATGGTTATGCAAATTTTAGCAGTTATTTAGGTGTCATTTTGAGTTTTTGATATGCATATTATACTTGACAAGAAATTATATTCTTGATTTAATACTTTACCCAAACATAAGTAAATAAAGATTGCATGTGAAGCCAACTTATTATCTAGAGCCAACCAATTTTCTGTATTATCCACAGCTTTTCCTTTCAAAGAAAATTTAAAACTTCAAAGACTTTATTTGAAAGATATGCATCCTGATTGTCTCTCTTCTCTGACCTTTTTATGTAGTCATAATAGAAAATGTATACTAGTCGAAAAGTATGTGTTCATGAAACAGAGGGCTGCCATATTTCTGTAATTTTATTTCTTTGCTCTGTCATCGTAGCTAATGTTTTGAAGTCTGATGTTGTCTTAGTTATCTACCTTTTCAATATTTTAAAAGTTTCCTCGTCCTCTTCAAATCCTTGTGACCGCATCTGAGTGCAAATGTGATCACAGCTTTGTTTGATGAACCTGCTATATTTTTATCCCTTCTGGTCACTGTTTTTCTGTGTCTCCTGAACTTTGACTCTCTGCTGGCTGTCATTTCCAGATCTTGTGTTTCCTTCAGAATAGTCCTATCAGTTGGATACACAGCCTTCATCGGAATCCGAGATTTTAAAAATCATACAATTAGTTCTATTAAACTGGCATTGCCACTCAGTAGTACAGCTGCTTTCCAGTATATTCAGAGATATCAGAATAATCATATACATTTCTAATAACTTTCCTCAGCTTCATACCATCAGAAAATAACTGTATATTCTCCTGCAGTCCATGCACAATATCATTTTAATGGTAATGATTGAACAGTAATTATCTTAGTACTGAGCCTTGTAAAATCCTTAATGTTACGAATGTTGTGTTAATCTGATAGAACAGAACCCTTGCAAATGCAAGAATGATTGTACATTGCACCCTTTAATTTGATAAGAACTGAATTTGATTCTTGTCATGACGAGAGGATTCTTTATATGGGCTGTTTCAGTTGAGGATGAGTTAGCTGATCTTATACAGAGGTAGAAGGATTTTTTTCTCCCAGGAAAACACAAGTTTTTCATCCCACATACATTGAAATCCCACAGGAACACACACACAATTTACAGACAACATATACTAGTGGTGGTTGGCGATAAAAATGTGCTGTGTTGATGGTAGTAGTGTTGTAATGTGTGAGGATTAAGTAAGGAAGATGGCAAGTTATATTGTGCCCTCCCACAACGAATCCTTGGAACCCTTGGTGATGTCATGTAACAATAGTAATATATTATAATAAGACTGTTAAATAGAAGCAAAATTATCAGCTGTTTTTTGACTGTTTTCAGTAAATTTTTGATGAGTCAAACAAAACTGAATAACAGTTAAGAAAATTTTTTTAAAAGTGATGCTTGATTGTTAAAATAGAAGAAGAAAGTTCGATCATTATTACTATTAGATTCTAATGTTAATAATGATCGAACTTTTCTGGATAATTTTGTTGATAAAAAATAATAATTACTCATGAGTGAGGACTACTTAGTAACATTATTGCAAAACTAAAAAAGTTCACAATATACATTCTTAAGCTTCTGAGAAATGCTTGCAACTTTACTTCACTGAATAACAAAACTGTCAGTGGCCAGATCGGTTTGAAAGCACCAATTCTCGTCTGATCACTTAAGTTAACCAAACCTGAGTCCAGTTAGTACTTGGGAGGTGCCCACCTGGGAACCCTGAGTGCTGCTGAGTGCATTAATTATTTGGGAATGGAATTTCTAGAATTCTTGAGGGACAAATATCTTAGGCAACATGTAATAGAGAGAGCAAAAGGTTCAAGAGTTTTAGATTTGGTCATCAGAAGAGTTAATAATAACTGAGATTACATCTCTCCCACCAGTTGGAGAGAATGACCATGTGGTTTTGACTTGGAAGATGAGCAGACATACTGGAGTCGGGACATATATGACGGGAACATATGTGGAATTATAAGGCAGGTGATTATAATAGTCTTAGACATTAACTTCGGGAAGTTTCATGGAAGGAGGAATTGGAAGGCCGTGATATCATTAGTGCTTGGGAAATTGTGAAGAAATATTTGTTAGCAGTGATAGTAAGCTGTATTCCACAAGTGAAGAAGAGGACACAATTTCGTGTAAAGTGGATAACAAACAATATTAAACAGGAACTGCATATGAAAAGGAGGCTATGGAAGAGATATAAGGAGATAGGTGAAGAGCAGATGCATGAAGAATATAAGACACAGGCCAGGAGAGGGACTAGTATGGTAAGGAAGGTGAAACTGGAATATGAGAAGAGATTGCCCCTAAGATCCAAAGAAAATCCTACAGAATTTTTTTTCCTATGTGGCCAGTAGCTGGAGAAATGATTGTGGAAGAATGACATTGTGAGATAAAAATAGAAATAGAGCGACTGATGTAGAGAGTACATAGTGGAATTGTTTAATGAATGCTTTATTGGAGTATTTCATCCTGGAGGAGTAAATTTTAATACTAGAGGGATGGGGCAGGTTCGAGGTTTAGAGGTGCAGGAGGAGAGCATGTTCCAAATACTGAGTACTCTGGATGTCAGTAATGCTGTGGGACTGGATGGTATTTCACCATGAGTTTTATTAGAATATGCTAAGGAACTGACCACTCCTTTGACCTGGCTTTTCAGTTTAAGTCTGGCTACAGGAAAGGTGCCCAGGGAATGGAAGAAAGGTAAGATAGTGCCATTGCATAAGGGCAGTAGCAGACCGGAAGTGTCTAATTATAGGCCAGTTTTATATGTCATCAGTAGTTGTTAAGATCTTGGAGAAATTAGTTCGGGACCGTATACAACATTGGGAAGATGAGGGTAATGTTATCTGTGAGAGTCAACATGGATTTGTGAGGGGGGGGCGCTCTTGTTTTAGTAATATGCTAGCCTTTTATAATAAAGTTAAAATAGCAGTAGATGAGGGAAAGGCATATACTGTCATTTTCTTGGTTTTAGCGAAGGCATTTGACAGGGTGCCATATGATAAGCTGATATTTAAGTTGCAGCACATGGGTTTGGATTTCAGGTTAGTCAACTGGATTCTGGATCGGCTGTCCGATAGGTATCAGAGACTTGTATGGTCGGGTAGTTTCAAGGAGGCAGAGGGTTACAAGTCGGATCCCACAGGGCTCAGTACTGGGACCTATAGTGTTTAACCTTTATATAAATGACATTGTCAGTGGATTGCAGATTGCTATTCAGTTGTTTGCAGATGATGTGAAGCTGGGAAAGGTTATTAATAATAGTGCAGAAGTGGTAGCCCTGCAAGAATATTTAAATAAGCTAGACAGATGGGCAAATGAATGGGGATGTCGGTTTAATGCAGTAAAATGTAAGGTCTTGAGGTTTGGAACACATCGATGGGAGGCTGCATACTCGATTGGAGGAGCTGTACTGGAGAAGTAGTTAGATAAGAGCTCTAGGGTTAATGATTGATAGAAACCTGAAATTCAAGGGACATATTGCAAAGGTGGTGAAGGTAACACAGAGGATTGCTACAATAATGAGAGATAAAAGAGTTATCATTCCATTGTAAAGAGCCTGATAAGACCACACTTAGACTATTGTTCTCAGATTTGGTTCCCAGGATTTGAAGTGGATAAATTAACTGTAGAAAGGGTACAAAGATAACAAAGACAGTTTCTGGACTGTACAATGTTAGTCATGAGGATCGGCTGAGGGAATGTGGACTGCAGAGTTTTGTGGATTGAAGAAGGAGAGATGATGTTATTGAGACTTTTAAACTGTTGAGAAGTGGTTATACGGTTGATACTGGGGAATTCTTTTGCGTGGTTGAACAGCGGGAAGGAGTGATGACAAGAGGCTATCCCTGGAAGTTACGAAAGGAAATGGTGAGCAAGAGGGTGAGGAGTGGTTTCTTTGCATGGAGGGTGGTTGAACTGTGGAATGCATTGCCGGATAGAGTGGTGAGAGCGAGAACGGTCAATGAGTTTAAGGAGTGGTATGATAGACTTTGTGTTTCCTAGGAGGGACCTCCCATGATGAGTCTTGATAGACTTGTGTTTTCTAGGAAGGACCTCCCGTGATGAGTCTTTTGACTCCTTGGGGGCCTAAATAATAATAATAATAAAAATAATAATAACTCTAAGATAAAATATTAATTTCACACTACTCTACTAGTTTCCTGTACGCTCATGTACACTTCTTCAGGAGAGTTGGTTAGATACCAGTTAAACAAGAGACCATTATAGTATCAAAGTCGAAATGGAATGAAATAATTTTTGAAAATTGCTTTAACAATAGCTAATCTCTCTGGATCATCCTGTTTATCCTCCATAACATATGCCACATGAAAAACAGTACTACTTTACAAGCATGGTTCTTGGACAGAAGTCTCCAACTATAAACCAGTCTGTATAAATGCAGTTGGAGTCAAGGCATTGGAGAGATTAGTAAAAAATAGAATACAGGATTGGGTTGATGGACATAGCATTCTTTATGATGGTTGGCATAGATTTGTAAAGGGTAGGTCCTGTTTTAGCAATTTACTTGCATTTTATGATAAGGCCACAAGTGTATTAGATAAGGGAGAATCATATACAGAATAGATTACCACATGATTGTTCCAGGGAATTGGCAGTAGCATTGGCATGCCTGTTTAATAAGTCTTGTAACAGCATAGGTTACAAGGGAGTAGAAGGAGGGCAAGATTGTTCTACTGCATAAAGGTCGTGATAAGGCTGTAGCTTCAAATTATAGGCTAATCAGTATATTTAGAGTTGTGGTGAAGGGTACTGGAGAGAGAGAGAGAGAGAGAGAGAGAGAATGGTGAGAAGTAGGATACAGAAATGGGTTGATAACTGCAGTATTCTCTATGTCAGCATAAGTTTGTTAAAGGGAGATCATATTTCACTAACTTACTTATGCACTAAATAATGTGACAAATAACTTGGACACGGAGAGATGCATATACAGTGGTGAACTTGGATTTTGAAAAAGCTTTTGATAGACTACCACACGACAAGCCGGTAAATAAATTGAAACAGATGGGACTGGATAACAGACTTCTGAGCTGGATCAGTGATTGGATGTCAGATAGATATCAGAAAGTTGTATATGGGGGGTGTGGAATCACGAAAGAGAAAGGTTACTACTGGTGTACTGCAGGGATCATTTTTGGCACTGCTGTTGTTCAATTTGTATGTTAATGATATTGGGATGGGTTTAACTAGAAATATGCAGCGGTTTGCAGATGATGCAAAATTGGGGAGAGGAGAGCAATGCAAAGTCAAGTGGATGTTATGGCCTTACACGAGGACTTGAATAGATTGCATGAATGGGCATGTAAGGAACTGTCAGTTCAGTGTCACAAAGTGTAAGGTTTGAGATTTGGTAAGTAACGATGGAATAATGCCATTTAAAGTAATGGACAAGGTAGAGTTTGGAGTATGTAAAAATCTTGGGACCTGCATATTAAAATCTATGTTTATGTGCTTGTTGTTGAAGTATTTTAAAAATTTTATCTGCTCCTAGTGTTTAGGCTTATACATTGATTTTCCAGCATCGTGTATAATTTAAGGAAATTAATGTGGTATTTGTTAATAAATAAAATTATTTACTTATTATCTTATAATTTACTGATGTCAAATCAGCATCATCAGTCGTTAATACACTTTTATTAGACATGTGGTCCACGCGGTTAGCCTAGTGGCTGTGCGCTTCGCAGCCATATGACTGGGGGAGGAGTGTCCCAGGTTCGATTTCCATCGAAGACGTGAGGAATTTGAGGATCTTCCTCAGCCATAGCCAAGTTAGCCGGTCTTGGGCACGGGCAGTAGGGTTTTTTTCCCCACCAGTTTATCTGGCGTTTTTTCCGCAAGCAGGCAAACCAGCCCAGTGAACACACACGGATCTACAGCCATAAATATCCCCCCCCCCCCAATGAGAGGGCTCAACTCACCCCAATGGGGATGGGGGAGAAAGAGGGAGGAAACTCCATACGTATAAATAAATAAATTAGACATGTGCATGCAGGCACACATTGTAACAAAGATGATTCGATGCATTTAATCTACTATGCAGTGGATATAAGGATGGATTATAGCACATGTGTATTCTTGATTATTTATTGATTATCTTGGTGTATGTGTGCATGTGTGTAGAGAGCGTTAAGAGATCATGCCGATCATTTTTTACCCGTGTCCATTTTGAGATTTGGTGTATGCTGAGATATTTAAGTTCCTGATTCCTTCCTCTTCTTTACATTGCTAGAGATGCTGTATGTGCTCTCTCTCTCTCTCTCTCTCTCTCTCTCTCTCTCTCAGCATTTTAAATAATCCTATTTTATGTTGAGAGGTGGTTAGCTGGGACATGGAGATATCTTTCAATGAGAATAGGTTTTCAGTATGTCACAGAGCTGAGTTTGTTCTCTTTGGAGATCTCTACAAGTATATCCAGAAATGGCAGAGTACTTTGTTTTCAAGTTCAAAATGAGACATATGTGAAGATATAGGCTGTTCAGGTAGTTTATGAATTCTTTTAGTTATTCCATTGAACCTGGCAAGATAATGAATATATTATCCATATAATGTAACAAAATTTTGGGTATATATTGGTAGGATACTTCCATCATAAACTTTTTTTTTTGCGATAGATAAAAAAAGGACTTTGAGACTTATTGTAGGTTCTAGAGATTCACTGACTTCCAGCCTCTCATAGCTACTAGCTGAAACGGATGTCACAGCAAGGTGACATCCACACATACAAATAACAGAGTCCTTTAGTCCATTGCTGGCCTCATTGGCTGAATGGTTAGCATATCTGCTCTCTAGGAAAAAGTCTGTGGGTTTGAATCCTGCATAGGCGTGGATGTTTGTGATTGTTTGGAAAATACTAGTGGTGGTGGTGGGCAGTAGATGCTGTTGGTGTAGTTGCAGTTCATTGTTGGTGGATTGAGTGGTGAAGATGGAGAGTTGTAGAGTAGGTGTCTCCTCTCGATGAGTCTATGGACTCCCTATAGGTGTCATGTAATAATAATAATAGTAATAATAATAATTTATTTAAAAAAATAATAATAATAAAAAACAAAACTCTTCACATTAGAGAAAGTTGTTGGAAGTTTTTCCACTTGGTTATATCCTTTATCCAAGTGTAAGCAAACAAAGTTTGTGCCTGAAGTATTTTCAGGACTGGGGCAACTCATATATAGAAGCTAATGACTTGACATCACTTGCCTGAGTATCCCATAATGCAAAGCACATATCCTTGCAGACATGTATAATGCTATCCATTATGGGAAGGGTCACTACCCAGACCAGTTTCGACTATAATATCACCTCTGGGTCTGGCTCCCACTGATGAGACCTCAATAAAGATTGAAACAGGTCTGGGTAAGCCTTCCCATAATGCATAACATTATGCACTCATGAGCAGTTGAATTAGCGATACCTGCCATGTTGTCGAAATGATGCTGTGGTCACCCTGATGAATGGAATAGTGCCACATGTGATGGGGATGTCGTACTGACCGTCTGAGTAATAGTCGAGTACAGAATGGGGAAGACTCGAGATCTGAGTGAATTCGATCATGGCCAGATAGTCAAAGCCAGACATATGGAGCACTCCATCTCCGAAGTCGTGCAGGCACTGGGCTTTTCATGGGCCACTGTGTCAAGAGTGTGCCGTGAATACATGGAATCGGGTAAAACCACAGCCGCCAGGGAAAACTGCCATGGTGTACGTGTCAATGATAGGGGACACCGTCGGCTAGCTCAGATGGTAACAACGGATAGACAGGCCACAGTACTGCAGATTACTCGGCAATTCAATGCTGGACAATAATGACGTGTGAGCAGCCACACTATGCAGAACCATCTCCTCGCTATGGGGTACAGAAGCCACCGCCCGACTAGGGTACCTCTGCTCACCGCACGTCACAAGGCACAACGATTAGCACGGGTGCAGGAACACTGCCTTTGGACCCTCGATGCATGGAAAAAGGTCACCTGGACTGATGAGTATACACCGATGGCAGTACGAGTGCATCGCCAAGCACATGAAACGATGGATCCCTCATGCCAGCAGGGTACAGTTTATGTCGGTCGCGGTGATGGTATCCTCATATGGGGACTGTTTATGTGGAATGAAATGCCCCCCCCCCCCCGGTACATCTACCATCGTCCCTCACTGGCGAATGATACAGGGACCTGCTGTCAAATCACGTGCACCCATTTCTGCACCTACAGCACCCTGCAGGAGGTGCTGTAGGTGCAGAAATAAGGATGCTTGGCTGGCCCCTGAGGTCCCCTGACCTCAGTCCTATTGAACACATCTGGGATGCTGTCGAGAGAGAGATATACACGCCCTGGACCCTGCTCTGACCAATCTCTGTGCATTGTGGGAGGCTGTGCAGCGGTCATGGATCAGTTTGGCTCCCCAACGCTTCCGGTGCCTTGTGGAGTCCAAGCCACGCCACATCGCCACCATCATCAAGGCGAAAGGGGAGTGCTGCCCACTACTAGGCGGGTATCTCTAATTCAACTGCTCATGAGTGTACATGTCTGCAAAGATATGTGCTTTGCATTATGGGATACTATGGCAAGCAATGTGAAGTCATTAGCTTCTATGTACGAGTTGCCCCAGTCCCTGAAAATACTTCATGTGCAAACTTTGTTTGCTTACACTTATATAAAGGATTAAACCAAGTATATAATTTCTTGGTATCTTTAATTTATAAAACTCTTTGCAGTTCAGAATAAAGAATCAGTGATATCCATCAAACTTTCTACAAAGCATAGATATCAAAATTTGTGTATAAATGTCCTCAGAGAGGAAACTTTAGAACTGCTTCAAAATCTTGTTACACTGGACACCATCCAACTGTTCAAGCACTTCCTAAAAAACATGTTCTTCCAGTTTCAGAAAAAATAATTTAAACAAAAATTTCAGGGGCTAGGGGGATAAGCCTTAGGAAACTGCCATCATAATCTCAAAATTGGTTATGTGGATAATATCATGCCAGATTCAGTGGAATAATTAAAAGAATTCACAGACTACCTTGAACAGTCTACATTGATGCAGATATTTCATTTTTGAATTTAAAAACAACAGGACTCTGGTATATTTGGACACATTGGAAGACAACCTGAGCTTAAAACTCCTGCACAAGAAATAGATATAATTGAAGCATGAAGGAGAGAGAGACCATTTGACATCTCTAGAAATACAGAGAAGAATATAGGTATAAAATGACTAAAGCTCTTGCAACTTCCCTCCCCTTCCAGACAACAATTAATAAACAAGAATATACACACATGTAGTAACCCTTCTTTATTTCTTTATATTGATCGTATAACAGATGCAATTTCTGAAATAAATCTCTGAGATTTCAAGATCTTTATATCCTCCTAAACTATCCCATCCATCTCTTAAAATGCCAGTGGTCTATAAAATCCACTGTTCATGCGATACATTTTATGAAGCACAAACATAATATATACCTCATGAACATAATATAACAATCCCTGAAATGCATGTTGAAACCTGCTAAAGATGCATAAAAAGATAAAAAGACACAAATTAGGATTAGTTTTTCATACTACCAACCATCCTCTACTATGTCAGAAAGCAGAAATACTGTATATAGCCCTCTTTGTCAGAAAATTCATTTAAGCTACAGATATGCTATGCACACCTACTCAATGCATTAAGAAAACCAAGGCATCATCATCTTACATGAAGTTTCATCTGTTCATCAAGAATCTCATGCACATACCTAGGAAATTTTTTTGCTATGTGGCCAGTAAGAGAAGAAATGACTGTGGAAGTGATATTGTGGTATAAAAATGGAAATAGAGTGACTGATGCAGAGGATATAGTGGAATTGTTCAATGAACACTTTATTGGGGTATTTCATCCTAGAGGAATCAGTTTTAATGCCAGAGGGATAGGACAGGTTTGAGGTTTAGAGGTACAGGAGGAGAGTGTGTTTCAGATACTGAGTACTCTGGATGTCAGTAAAGGTTTGGGACTGGATGGTATTTCACCACGAGTTTTAAGAGAATGTGCTAGGGAACTGACAGTGCCTTTAATCTGGCTTTTCAATGAAAGTCTGGCTGCAGGAAAGGTGCCCAGGGAATGGAAGGAAGGAAGGTAAGATAGTGCCATTGCATAAGGGTGGTAACAGACTGAAAGTGTCTAATTATAGGCCAGTTTGTGTGTCATCAGTAATTGTTAAGATATTGGAGAAAGTAGTGAGGGACCGTATACAGCATTGGGCAGATGAGGGTAATGTTATCTGTGAGAGTCACCATGGATTTTTGAAAGGGCGCTCTTGTTTTAGCAATATGCTAGCCTTTTATAATAAAGTTACAAGAACATTAGATGAGTTAAAGGCATATACTGCAATTTTCTTAGACTTAGCAAAGGCATTTGACAGGGTGCCACATGATAAGCTGATATTTAAGTTGCAACACATGGGTCTGTATGTCAGATTGGTCAACTGGATTCAGGATTGGCTGTCTGATAGGTATCAGAGAGTTGTGTATGGTGGAGCAGTTTCAAGGAGGCAGAGGGTTACAAGTAGGGTCCCACAGGGCTCAGTACTAGAACCTATATTGTTTAACCTTTATATCAATCACATTGCCAGTGGATTGCAAGGGGATATTTGGTTGTTTGTGGATGATGCAAAGCTGGGAAGGATTATTAGTAATAGTGCAGATGTGGTAGCCCTGCAAGAGAATTTGAATAAGCTAGATAGATGGGCAAGTGAATAGGGTGTCAGTTTAATGCAGCAAAATGTAAGGTCTTGAGGTTTGGGAAACATCAACAGGATGCTGCATACTGTATGGAAGGAGTTATACTAGAGGAAGTAGGGGCTGACAAGACATCTGGGGTTGACAATTGATAGAAACCTGAAATTTAGGGGACATATGCAAAGGTGGTGAAGGTAACACAGAGGATTGTTGCAATTATGAGAAGGACACTGACCTGCAGAGATAAAAGAGTTATAATTCCGTTGTATAAGTCTCTGATCAGACCACACTTAGACTATTGTTCTCAGATTTGGTCCTCAGGATTTGAAGGGGATAAATTAACTGTGGAAAGGGTACAAAGACGGATCACAAAGATGGTTTCAGGACTGTGCAATTTTGGTTATGAGGATTGGCTGAGGGAATGTGGACTGCAGAGTTTAGTGGATAGAAGAAGGAGAGGTGGAATGATTGAGACTTTTAAACTATTGAGAGGTGGTTACAGGGTTGACACTGGGGAGTTCTTTTGCTTGGTTGAACAGCGGGAAAGAGTGATGACAAGAGGCCATCCCAGGAAGTTACGAAAGGAAACTGTGAGCAAGAGGGTGAGGAGTGGTTTCTTTCCATGGAGGGTGGTTGAACCATGGAATGCATTGCCTGATGGAGTGATGAGAACGAGAACAGTCAATGAGTTTAAGGAGTGGTATGATAAACTTTGTGTTTCTTAGGGCGGGGGTGAACCTCCCCTCGATGAGTCTTGATAGACTTTATGTCCTTAGAAAGACCTCCAACAACGAGTCTTTTGACTCCATGGAAGCATGAATAATAATAATAATAATAATAATAATAATAATAATCTTGGATATGATGCACATTATGTTTTAAAATGTGATAATTTCAGCTAGTGCATATATGTGTGTGTTGGCATATGTACTAGCATCACTTCTGTTGTTAACTTCCCAACCGGCTGGTGTGGATGATATAGTCAGCTCTCCCTAGCTTTTTTCATGGATCAAAACTTCGTCGGCATTCTACCTTTTATCATGCCATTACCTTCCTCCGCCGTTAATCTCGTTACGGCTATTCTATAGCCATTAGTGGATTAACTGTTGCTGAGTGACCTTTGTGTCCCCCTGTCTTTACGTCTATTATGTTGCTTAGAATTTCATTTACTGTCCTAAGTTATTTGACCTTTCTTGCCTCTAAAATGATTTATTATGTCTCTTCCCTAAAATTGAAACAAATTTCACGTATGCGAAAGAAATCAATCATGAAATGACCACTGATCAGCTTTTGCAATGAATCTATTTAGTGATAGTAAATTTGGTGTATTTTATTCTACAAATCAGTGCACCGGAAGAGTTGCACTGATTGTTCTTTCACTTTACGTATAATAATTGAATACTTTTTTTTCGAATTTCAGAATTTTCAAATGTTTGCTTTGAAAATATTATGTCAAATATTAATATTTTTAAATAATATTTATTGAAATAAATATGTCCTTTTGCTTTTGTTTCTAGCCAAATAACATTATATGGATCATCACATTTCAGTTTTATAAACGATTTTATGTTATTCATAAAGACAAAATAAAAAAAAATGTTAAAATGCTAAATTGCATTACTCTGTTTCCGATTGTGTCTTTTTGGTATCAAAAATTTATATTCAATGATATTTTAGCAGTGATTCTTCGCCTTCATCTTTTATTTATTTATTTATTTATTTGTATTATGCATATTACGATAATATCCAATGCATATCCTCGTAGATATGTTGAAAATATGTGAAAAATATCATATACAGAATGATTCAACATTTTTGCTCATTTTGAAGATTTTCTAATGCTTCCCCCCCCCACACCTCCTTATTCTCTCCTGGAACTGAATTGCATAACTACTCTAAATTTCTATACAGGTTTGAAAGCTTTTCTAAACATCATTCAAAATCAATTACTTCATTTTACCATTTTGACAAAAGATATACGGCAATCAGATTGTACCGTGAAACTTCTAATTCTGTTCTGTTTATTTGCAATCTAAAACCAGCTGTTCTACTGTCCACTGAAATTATGTGAAATTTTAGAAATAATATGCTATATTTTCACCATGCAAAATTGTTTATATGCATGCCACACAAAAGAAAGTTCAGTAGTATTATTTTTGTTTGTTTTTCTTTAAAAAAATCTAAATATTACTTCTGCTGCTGGAAGCTATTTCTGAAATAATCTACGTCTTATAAATACTTGGTAATATCCTCTTAGCTGGAGGAAAAGTTGAAGCTTATTACTCTCAGTGCTATTGAGAAGAAAGGGGAGAACACTCAAGCTGCACTGAAGTGCCTCAGGCTGTAGTGCAGAATACATCAAGAATGTCTCGTTTCCTTTTCGATTGTTGATTACATATATGTAGTGAAGATGTTGTGGCCTTGCAAGAAGACTTGAATAAATTGAGTGATTGGGCAAGCAAATGAGGATGCGAGTTCAATGTTGCAAAATGTAAGGTTTTAAAATTTCGAAAACAAAGATGGGATGCAGAATTTATGCTTGGTGAGAATATATTGTTGGAAGTAGAGGAAATAAGAGATCTGGGAGTGATAGTGGATAAGGATCTAAAATTTAGGGGACACATTGCCAAAATTGTGAAGACAACACAAAGACTTCTGGGAATGATGAGGAGGACACTGACGTGTAGAAGTAGGGAGATTCTTGTTCCATTGTATAAGGCTTTGATTAGGCCACACATGGACTATTGTGCCCAGATTTGGTCACCTGGTTTTCAGAAGGATGAAGAGATGTTGGAAAGGGTCCAAAGGCGACTGACTAAGGTAGTTTCTGACCTCTGGAATGTCGAGTATGAGGAAAGATTGAAAAGATGTAATTTGCAGAGTCTAGTGGAGAGAAGGAAGAGGGGAGATATGATAGAGACCTACAAGTTGGTAAAGGGTTGTTATAGGATCAATGGTGGAGAAGTTCTACAGAGAATAGTGGTAGATCAGGGGAGAACCAGAGGTCATACCTGGAAACTGTATAAAGAGGGTGTGAGTAGGGGAGTGAGAGGCAGGTTTTTTTCGTGCAGAGTTGTGAATGATTGGAATGCCTTGCCTGAGAGTGTGGTGTCTGCAAGGAGTTTGAATGTGTTTAAGACCCGGTATGATGAGATGTGTGTGAGATAAAAGGACCTCCTAGACTCCATGAGGTCTTGTTTAATAATAATAATAATAATAATATCCCAACAGAAATACTGACATTTCGTTTACATGCTTATACATTATTTATGCCAAAATAATTGCTTAATTTATAATGATCAGTTTCACTTTTATTATCAAAAATTAGAAATTAAATCATACAATTATCTTGAAAAAGAGGATTTGAATTATTTTCAAAGAAAAGGTGCATATGCGTTTCATAATCTTCTTTTTTTTTTGGGGGGGGGGTATAGACCTAATCAATCTGCTGATATTTCAGATAATTTATTTCATAAATCGTTCGCAAGCCAGCTGTTACAAACGTAAATCACTTGGGGAACATACCCATTCCTTTTCTATTCGTTATAATGTAACTAATTTCCAGATTTTTTCCCTCATGCAGACTCCATGTTATATGCAGTGATTTCTTCTTTGTACTACAAGAAAAAAAATCAGATAACAGAAGAAAAATATGTAGTATTTTCTTTTCAACTGGCTGAATTTACAATGTTCTTTCTTTGTATTTTGAAGAGAAAGTGCAAATGACTTTTTTTATACTATTTTTGCCATTATAACATTTCATATAATTATAAGAGTCACATTTTACCGTTTTTCTCCCACACGAGAAACAGAAATAAGGTAATAATAATATTGTTTTGATTATGTCAAACTTCATTGTAGCAGAAATTTTTATTACAAAATTTTGTAATATATATCTCTGAAAGAATATATCTCTGAAAGAATATCTCTGAAAGAATATTTCAAATAATTATCGTGAATTAATTTCTTTAAGAACAAAGAAAAATCTTTTGTCTAGTAAGCGATTAGAAAAAAATTAGCGCAAAAAAATAAAAAATTAAATTGGTTCTCCAAGGTAAGGCTTTGTTCACTTAAATATTTTTAAGTGAACAAATTATACAAGATCTTTATTTTGTCCAGATGTTAAAATTGCATTGTACAGTAAAAAGAGAAAACAAAAATATAAATAATTTCTCTATTTTTAGTCTCTATCCTATATAACTAAAATCCAGTTGACCAGCATGGAACAAGGAAGTGCGTTTCTTGTTATAGGCAACTGAGAGGCAGCTACGAACGCGAGATAATCCAATTAACCGTTCTCTTCAGCATGAGGGTTTATCACACTTTCTAATAGACAAGAGGGTCAAATTGCACTTCTTATCCAGGTTCTTTAAACAGGTGGGCTGAAACATATCCAGTATTTATAGTCTATAGATGTCCTAGCCGTTTGGAAGGTTAAACTAGTTTTCAGCTGTTGATTTAATCCCTTCTCCTTTTGTACCCATCTCCTCCTGAAGAAATGCACAAAAAGGTATACAAAACAAGTAGAGGAGTGTGAAACTAATAAAATTTCTCTTAGAAATATGCAGTCTTTTTAATGGAACCCACAAAAATATAAATAAATGTGTGTGTGTGTGTGTGTGCGTGTGCGTGTGTGTGTGTGTGTGTGTGTGTGTGTGTGTGTGTGTGTGTGTGTGTGTGTGTGTGTGTGTGTGTGTGTGTGTGTCAGGGGCGAATATTCAGGGTGTACTAGGTGTGCAGTGCTCATATACAAAATATCAGTATCACCGATATCATATTTTTGCATTTATTCCCGTTAAAGACTCCCCTAATTGTTTGCAGACTTTGCGTGATTACTAAAATTAAACACGATATACTAAAGTTTCATGAAGAGGACACTTTTCGACATGTAAACATTGCATTATATTCGAGTTAATAGCATTGGTGTGCTTTCAAAATGCATACACCTTTGCACCCTTTGAAAATATGTAAAGAAGGCGCAGCAGGTCAAATTCTTAGCGTTGTAGTATTTTTAAACTACTGAGAAGGTGTGGCTAGGTGAGCTAACATTTTGTGCTCACCCAGCACCTAGTGTTTGTGATTGGTTATTGTGTCAACCAATCCAATAGAACATTGTCACTTGTCATGAGTTGAGCACTTTCTGTATAATGATGCTGTATTACAAACAGCTGTTACACATGTTTTCTAGAATTTGAAAGTGGATGTTAGGAGAAAAAAACCTAAATGTTTCTCTTGCTATGCAGTATAGCATCTGTTAAGGTTGCAAAGTTTTTTAATAGTATACGGGCATTATTATTCTAGTCTTCATAAACAACAGACAGTAAAAAATATCTCTTCCTGAATAAAAATGAATATGCTGTGTATTATAAGACTTGTTGATCTACAAAAAAATATCAGCAAATGTGAGATTGATAAGATAGACGAACCGCTGATACTAAAAAAAAAAAAAAACTAAGGAATGTAGGATTCCCGAAAGTGTGGATAATTCTGATAATGATCGGATGTTATGTACTTTGAGTCTCAGTAAACAAAAGAAAATTCTTGGAAAATGGAGCGAAATATACACAAACCAGAGAAATACACATGATATGGGCAGCAAATTTTACAAAATGATTGGCTGCTCCATCAAACCATATTTTTTCCTGCCATACTCTGTCTCCTCGTGAGTTTTTTTTTTTTTTAATTATGCCATCATAAATTCACTTATTCACATCTAGACTTTATAGGCTCGTGCTATTCACTGTACCCAGCAACTTATAGGACACACATATCACATATGTTAATTATTAATAATTCATTTAGCATTAATGAAAGTATTTCTACTCACACTTATTCTCTCCTTTCATTTCCTATTCTCACATGTCTTATAAATGATGGTTCACATATTTTCATCTTTGAGTATTTCAAATATACCAACCAAATATAGCATTCTCCTTCATTGCTGTTTTCTAATAAATCCTAAAACAAACCGATTGTTCCCCCACTACAGAAGTATTCAAAGTTATGCTGCAATTAATTGCATTGGACCAATTAAGATGAGCACTGATGTGCTATACACTCTCAAAACTTTCACACATCAATAAAAATGCAATCATACGTTGTCTCCCCACCCTCTGAGTCTGCAGAGGGTGGGGGGACAATGGAGAACTTCCCCCCCACACACACAAACACACACCTGGGATCGAGTAAAAAATTCCACAAATTATAATTGTAAAAGTGATTGAGATATGTAACCTTACACCCTCAATCATGGGACACTTTTTCTGTCTTAAAATTTTATTATGGGTTGGCCTGTTTCGGCCCACAGCCAGGTAGCCATAGAACATGTGTTTTATTGGAGCAATAAAGCACGTGTTCCTTTTTTTTGGTTCATCTTTTTCTGATTTGTGAAAAAATGAACTGTTGTGAACAGCGAACAGTGTTCGTTGTTTCTAGTGAATCTAGAAACAACGAATTTTGTTGTTTCTAGATTTGTTGAATCTAGAACCAACAAAATTAACAAGGAATGGGTTGAGTGCAATTGTAAATTTATAGTGAAATAAATTTAAACAGAAAAATACATTTTTAGTGTATGTAATTTAATATTATTTTACTTGTTAGTTTTATGATTTTTTTTTTTTGCTTTTAAACTGAAACAATTTGATTTAGGATTTTGGGATTAATTAGTTGATTTTTAATAAAATATGCCGGTCGGTTTTTTATATATGAAATTGTGCTAAAAACTGTATTAATTCCGAATACTTTGTATTTGATGTAAAATGAAAATAATGTATTTATAGTTTACATCGACAAAGAATTACATAAAAAAATGCTAAAAGACGTTTATTGATGTAATTATTTAATTACATCAGTATTTATAAAAATTTATTGATGTAATTATTTGTCTCCAAGCTCTCCCCCCGGAAAAATTCTGCAGGCACCCATGCATAAGGTGAAATTGATGTGAAATTTGTAGCGCGGGTTGCATAATCCACACAACAGCACACCCAACCGAAACGGGCACGCGACGCCACTGAAATTAATCAGGTAATAATTATAAACATGTCATTTAACCAAGGAATTAACTCGGTTAAATGACATGTTTATAATTATTACCCGACTCAAAAAATATAAGAGATTTAATAAGGTTTCACTACTAGTTTCATCAGAAATGCCGACTTCGTCAGGTGAATACAGTACCATGGAGAAAACAACATATTAAAAATATATTGTACTTTAACAAACACAGAGTTTAGAAAAGTAGTTGTGTTTGAAATTGAGTCAGCATTAGTTCTGGCATGAAGCACTGTGTGTGTGTGAATGTTATCATGAGTATGCCAAAACTAGATTACAGCGCTATGTGAATCAGACAGGCTGTAACTCAGATTGCTGTTTAGATTTTTAGAATTCCTTTGGATTCCAAGACATATCTTGGAATCCAAAGGAATAACTCTCGACCTTTTCCATCTAAACAGCAATCTCAGTTACAGCCTGCCTGATTCACATAGCGCTGTAATCCAGTTTTGGCATACTTATGATGTCGTTGTACTGTATTCACCTGACGATGTCGACATTTCTGATGAAACTAATAGTAAAACTTTATTAAATCTGTTATATTTTTTTCTCGGTATGTGAGTTCACAAGAAGAAGGAACCTAATAGACTCCTGGAATGGAAAACAAATCAAATTAGTTTTTAGGAAAAATATGGGAAACATGCACATCCCACAATGGATAGTTGGAGACTTGTTTTATTCTGGACATTTTTTCTGATAATCTTTTGATGTATAAGATAAAGACCGTATGAATGTCTTCTTGCAGAGATCAAGAATAAAGGCCACAGTTGTTCAGGTCTGGTAGTTTTATGATCTGGTATATAATCTAGCAGTTTCCTCTCCAATATCCTTTGGAGAAAGATGTCATTTAATGTGTTACTTTAATGATTTTCTGTTGTAAAAGTATTTCTATGGAGCATAAGATATGAGCATGATGAACCAATTTTGGTAGTGTTCAAGTTTTGATAAGAATTATGTGTGGCCTATAATTTTCTTGCTGTATACTGATAACTATGGACTGCCATATAGTTTCTTAAATGAGCAAATCTAGGAACATAATGAGTTTCTATTTCCAGATTAAACTAGAATGTAGATTGCTTGATGTGTTAAGTTAATTTTTTGATAATGAAGTGTTCCAAACTGCAAAAATGTTATCTACAAAGCAGAACACTATGGAAAGATGGGAAGTAAAGGCACTTAAGCTGTGCAATTCATTGTACTCCTTGTAAGAGTTAGCAAGTAGAGATTGAAGAACCATTGATGTACTTGCATTCTGTTCATAAAGTTTACTTCTGTCTAATAACAGGCATTAATGGCAAAATGAAAAATTAATGGTTAAATCAAATAATTTAATGATATCTGAAAGAAAAATCTTCTTTAGTAATTTTATTATATCAATCAATAGAATATTGTGAAAAGAGAGAGAGAGAGAAAGAAACTCTAATTTCTCCTACACTTTTCAGTTTTGCAAGGAGTATTTTGAAATTGGCCTGATAACAGCAGGATTCTCTGGTCATCAGCATTAGTTCATTGGTGGGGGGAAGGGGGGAAGAAGTTTGTGGTTTAGTAGTATCAATTCATTAAAATTAAATTAATTCATATCATTAGCTGGTTCCTTTTGATAAATCAATAATAATTTTTTATTCGCACAAAGTAACTATAACAAGTAGTTATATGTTCTTATTTCTTGTTTAGGAAATGAAGAGTTCTTTGTCTCTTCCTGGAAATAATACTATAAGTAAGTTAACCAAACCATTTTAAATAGAATTTACACTATATTCATGTGTAGGTTTCTGTGGTTAAGAAGTTCAATAGAAATATTCCGGTTTTGTGACCACATGTTTATTAGAGAACTGCTTTTAAAATGCTAAACAAGTACTAAAAATAACCCAACAAATTTCGTTAGTCGTAAGACTAAAATCTTCAGGGGTAAAGAGAACTAACAGTTTAAAGCACAAACTATAAGAAATTACAAAAAAACAAGTTCATTTGTTGGTATTATGAACATCAAAAAGTTCGTTATTAACCTTTCTTCAAGAGCTCTAACAAGAGATGAAACAAATCTTCTTCTTATGAAAGGCTTTAATTTTGCTGTAACCTCAACAAGTCCCAAAAATCGATATCATAGCACAAATTGAAAAAGTTTTCAGGAGATATAGCAGACCTGATCCACATTAAAAGTACAGCACTACTATTAAATTGCAAATTACCACCAAAAAACCCACAAAAAACAGAATTCGCAGCCCCTAAACTCAAATCAGATAAAAACATGGTCATAATAAAAGCAGACAAAGGCAATGCAACAGTGATTTTGAACTCAGAAGATTATAACAACAAAATGAAAAACCTCCTTGAAGATTCCAATACCTACACAGCATTTAGACAGAGACCCCACTTGGCGAACTCACAACAAAACTAATGAGCTTATCAAGAATATACCAAACTGGTCAGAAGAACTAAATAGAAATTTACAATCAAAACACCCACCAGTGCCTAGAATATATGGAGTTCCTAAAATTCATGAAAAAGGTATACCACTAAGACCGATAGTAGACGGAAGGGATTCTCCTACCTCAAATCTGGCAAAACATCTTACAAACTTGATTTTACCACATAGGAAAAACAAGATCATTCATTAAGAACTGCACAGACTTCATAGAGAAAGTAAAAGATATACAGATAGATCCTTCATACATATTAGCAAGTTTAGATGTTGTCAGCCTTTTCACAATTATTCCAAGAAATGAAACAGTAAACATCCTGGAGAATCTCTTTCCACCGGACATTGTACAGCTCTACAAACATTGCATAAAAAAACACGTTCTTCCTTTATCAAGACAAACTCTGGGAACAAAAAGAAGGACTAGCAATGGATTCACCCCTCTCGTCAGCTCTAGCAAACCTCTACATGGAAAATTTTGAAAATAATGCTTTACAAAACTGGCATATAAAACCAAAAATATGGCTCCACTATATGGATGATATCTTCATCATTTGGGCAGGAATAGCACTAGAATTGACTGCATTTAAAGACTATCTTAATAACTTACATCCAAACATAAAAATTCACTCTGGAACTAGAGGAAAATAAAAAACTTCCTTTCTTAGACATTCTTATAGAAATAAATGAAAGAAAAAACAGGTTATCATTCTCCATCTATAGATAACCAACAAACACAGGAAGATTTCTTCATGCTACCTCACACCACCACTCCAAACAAAAAATAGGCCTAATAAAAACCTTAAGGGATAAAGCATACAACATCCCCAGTACAGAAGAAAAGCGGAAAGAAGAAATATAATATTTAACACAGCTCCTACAACTGAATGGTTACACAACTAAGATAATTAAGAAAATTCTCATCACAGCACCTACAAAAAACTTAACAGGACTTCAAGAACACAGTCACCCTTCCTTATATCAAGAATGTAACAGATAAATTAGCCAAATTACTCTACAAGTACAACATAAAAGTGACTTTCCTGCTACTTGAAAAAATATCAAGATCTCTTCATCCTCTGAAACCTCCACATCACAAAATGAAAAAAAAAACAGGAGTTTATAATATTCATTGTTCCTGTAGCATCTGCTACATAGGCCAGACAGAGAGATTGGGGGAAATCTGCATGAGCAGATATCAAAAGGACATACAAAAGAAGAGTGAACATAAATCTGACTAAGCATATCACACAGCTTCTATCAGTCGTGATATACTCTGGGATTGAACAAACATGTCCTATATTCATAAGAATTGTTTCACAAGAAAATTCAAATATGCCTACTACAAATATGTGCCTCTTTGAACTTAAATATGATTAAAATTCCTATGCAATGCAACAAAAACCAAGGTTTGATTTTAAATCAAATTTGGCCATCGTTTATTAACCCGGTTCAGACCTCGGAGAGAGGAAAGCGAACCACTGAAAGCGACAACAAATAGCATTACCTCCAACTAACATGCATTAATGGTTGTATAGATCTGTTATTCGGTTTTTTTAATGAACTTTTTTGATTTTCATGATACCAACAAATTAACTTGTTTTTTTGTAATTTCTTATAGTTTGTGCTTTAAACTTAGTTCTCTTTATCCCTGAAGACGTTAGTCTTACGACTAATGAAACTTGTCTGGTTATTTTTAGTACTTGTTTAAAGTTTATTTTCCACTTGGTTAGAGTATAATAAATTTAGTTTAATCCTTTATCCAAGTGTGAGCAAACAAAGTTTGCGCCTGAAAGTATCTTCAGGACTGGGTTAAGGTGGTACACACCAGGGCAACTCGTTGCAAAGGTGGAGCAAGCTACCAACACTCCTATCCTAGTATCTCCTATAATGCAAAACACATCTCCTTGCGGATATGTCTATTGTTATGCATTAAGGGAAGGGCCACTACCCAGACCGGTTTCGACCTTTATTGAGGTCTCTTCAGTGGGAGCCAGGCCCAAGTCGAGATATCAGGCAGAAGCATTAGCAGGTCATCTCCACCTATAGGAATTGCCAATTGGTGTGCCACCCTTTTTTAATAAGTTACTTGCAACGAGTTGCCCTGGTGTGTACCACCTTAACCCAGTCCTGAAGATACTTTCAGGCGCAAACTTTGTTTGCTCACACTTGGATAAAGGATTAAACTAAATTTATTATACTCTAACCAAGTGGAAAATAAACTTTCAACATCTTTCTCTAAATCCAGAGTAACTTATTAAAAAAGGGTGGCACACCAATTGGCAATTCCTATAGGTGGAGATGACCTGCTAATGCTTCTGCCTGATATCTCGACTTGGGCCTGGCTCCCACTGAAGAGACCTCAATAAAGGTCGAAACCGGTCTGGGTAGTGGCCCTTCCCTTAATGCATAACAATAGACATATCCGCAAGGAGATGTGTTTTGCATTATAGGAGATACTAGGATAGGAGTGTTGGTAGCTTGCTCCACCTTTGCAACGAGTTGCCCTGGTGTGTACCACCTTAACCCAGTCCTGAAGATACTTTCAGGCGCAAACTTTGTTTGCTCACACTTGGATAAAGGATTAAACTAAATTTATTATACTCTAACCAAGTGGAAAATAAACTTTCAACATCTTTCTCTAAATCCAGAGTAACTTATTAAAAAAGGGTGGCACACCAATTGGCAATTCCTATAGGTGGAGATGACCTGCTAATGCTTCTGCCTGATATCTCGACTTGGGCCTGGCTCCCACTGAAGAGACCTCAATAAAGGTCGAAACCGGTCTGGGTAGTGGCCCTTCCCTTAATGCATAACAATAGACATATCCGCAAGGAGATGTGTTTTGCATTATAGGAGATACTAGGATAGGAGTGTTGGTAGCTTGCTCCACCTTTGCAACGAGTTGCCCTGGTGTGTACCACCTTAACCCAGTCCTGAAGATACTTTCAGGCGCAAACTTTGTTTGCTCACACTTGGATAAAGGATTAAACTAAATTTATTATAGTACTTGTTTAGTATTTTAAAAACAGTTCTCTAATAAACGTGGTTACAAAACCAGAATATTCCTATAGAGTTTCCCTTTTCTTTTTTTAAATAAATGATTTAAAAAAATTTAATGCCTCTTAGGCAGAGCATAAAGTGTTAAAAAAGTGTGTAAGATCTAATTAGTATTGTTTCTCTTTGCAGTATCCCTATCTATGATGTATAATTTTTGTGATTTTTCTATATCTATTATCAGAGCCGGTGCTAGGGTCTTTGCCGCCCACATGCAATGTCTATCTAAGCGCCCCTGTAATGATCCAGGCGTGTGTGGTTCTTTTACGATAATAAAAATTTAAATCATTTGAAATTTCTTAAATAAATTTTGACAGAACAGCCACACGTTGGTTCGCTAAATGTGACGAACCGGGGGTGTTGGCTAGGCAGGATAATCGTTAAAAATCAGAATATTCAAAAAATTCTCAAAAGTTAAAGCAAATTTTGATAAAGCCACTTCACTTTAATCGTTGAATAATACAGGGATTATAGCCTTCTCACCAACCCGAATCGCTAACAAAATTACAATGAATTTTAATTAAAGTTAAAATTTATTTGAACTAAAGTTTAAAAAATTCTTGCATTTTACTAAATTCTTAGTAAGTTGTAAAATTTTTTAATAATTTTTATAAGTGGAACTATCTTTTAGGAAAATAAAAGAAACTCAGGATAGATGAGAAAATAAGAAAAGAATTCAGAAATAATAATTAGAACATTTTATTAATATTAATATAAGTATTCAAAAAATAAAATCTTTACAGAATAACAGAAAATAAATTAAATTACATAAATATACTTGAAATTTTTTTATTAAAATTTTAGGGTTCTTGATTTCATATTCACCAAATAAGAAATAATGGTCTTAACATCTAATTCCGCACATACATCATTTTCAATAGCTATTAACACCAAACTAACAAGTCTTTTTTGTGACATACTTGTTCTTAAGTAGGTTTTAATCAATTTCAACTTGGAAAAGGAACGTTCACCACTCGCTACACTAACAGGTAAGGTTAATAGTATTCTTAATGCAATTGAAAAGTTAGGGAAAGATAAACTATTGGACACAATAAAATTAAGAATATCGAAAGGGCTTTTGAATATTTAAATTATCCTTCCGAAAAATATCCTGGAAAGCACATAACTCGTCATATAGTTGTATTGCATTTACATCTTTATTGTCGCCATCCATCAAGAGAATCTCTAAATCGCCGTAAATCTTCATTATTAATTTGTAATAATCTATACAATAAATTGAAATTATCATAATATGTGTTTAGTTATTCAAAACGTTCTATTAACAAACACATTGCAACGTCGAGAAGTGTATAAAACACATTCACTCTAAATTTATCTTCTGGTGATTGTGGCGTTTCGCCATGATGCTCATAGTCAAATTGTTGTGTATTCTTTCGTCGTCAAACTTCCGTACCAGTTTTAAATTCTTGTTTTCCGTCCACCTCTTCACTCAGTTCTTTTGCCGTTTTTAGAACTTCTTTAGAATTTGTATCTGATCGATACTCTTGTAAGAATATTTTTATGTTTTCGATAGATTCTAAAGCAAGTGTAATGTTCATATTTTTGTCTTGAAGCATTTTACTCACAGGCTTTATTCTGTTAAGTTAATCATGCCAAATTATAAGAGAACAAATAAATTTGTAGTCCTTCATTTTAGCACATAATGTTTGTGCTTCATGCTGAGTTTCTTTATTAAAATTTTCATTATTTAAAATTTCAAAAAGTGCATCGTAAATTTTTCCTAACTGACATCGTAGAGGGCAGATTGCATTAATTTTACTTTCCCATCACGTTTTGGCTGTTTCAATGTTAAATTTTTTACAAACTTTAAAAGGATTGCCCAACGTTTGTAAGAGAATGAAAATAAATTATATATTTCTTGAATAATTGCAAAGAAACTAATTGTATCCGCATTCACTTTGGCTACATCATTAATGATTAAATTTAGAGTATGAGCAGCACATGACATGTAAAAAGCTCGGATTTTTGTTCAAAAGCAAATTTTGGAGCCCATATTTTTTCCCTTTCATATTTGCCCCATTGTCATACCCTTGACCTCGCATGTCTTCGATGGGAATATTCCATTTTTCCAGTTGTTCCATTATTGTTGCACATAAACCATGTCCTGTGGAATCTGATATAATCTGCATAACCTAAAAAGTTTTCACTGATCTTGACAATTCCATTGTCACAAGAAACAAAGCAAATAATAATGGTCATTTTTTCTGTTTTACTTGCATCAGGTGTGCAGTCTAAAATTATCGAATAATATTTAGATTTTCGAATTGATAATAAAATTGTATTCCTGATTGTGTTACTTAAAGTTTCCAATATTTCATTTTGACTGTCTTTACTCAAATAGTGTACTCTGTTGTTTCCTTGTAGGGTGCTTTCAACATGATTTTCCATAACGGGATCAAACATAGCAAACAGTTCGACTAATTTTAAGAAATTTCTGTTATTCCTTTCATATAATTTATCAGATGATCTGCGAATAGCTAAATTATGGCTACCAAGGAATTTTATAATTTCAATCAAGTGTTCTAAAACACTCGTCCAATGTTTCTTTTCCATTTCATACACGCTTTGAGTCTGGCAATCAATAGAGTTTTGTTTTTTAAATTTTTATCAAGTTCCTTCCATTTTAAGAAATTTTTCATGTGAGCTAAACTAGTCTCATGTCTCTGCAAAGTTGTACTTACATTTCTCCAAACGTTATAACCTTCTACAAGACTACTTGATTCAGTAGGTGCAAAAAGTTTGCAACAAAAACAAAAAACAGAATTTAAAGTTTTGGAATAAATGAGCCATGTTCTTGGCACGAGCTCCCCGTTTTCCATTTTTCTATTATAATACGTGTCGCCAAATTTACAACCATATATGTATCTCTGGGATATTTTATATTTTTCTTTTGAACAGGCCCCATTTCAATTAAAACAACTCATAATTTTTCATCAATATTTCCCCATTCACCTGGATCTTCTAAATTTACAGAGACTAACTGTGTTAGTTTCATGGTCAACTACAACTAAATCTTCTAACTGTTTTTCACTTAAATCCTGTGTCTTGTTATTTTGTTCAACAGTTGTAATAGTACGTTCATTCAAACTGGATGATGTGCATGGTTCGTCAACTCTGATTTCCGATGTATCGAGTTGGTTACAATCTGCATCAGAATATTTTAATATTTTAACAAATTTATTAAGAGTCCCAGTTTGTTTCTTAATATCTGCTTCTTTCGCCGCATGACGCTTATGATTTTGTGTACCAGATAACTTTTTTAATTTTTGATTTCATTTCTGTTTTATCCCCACAAGAAATTATTACACAACATGACACAGAGACGAAACAATAGTACTCACTGCAGTACTGTCAGTAGCCTACTGAGATGCGTACTGTTATAAATCTACTGTTGCTATCCTGTCATCACTGCGACATTGTAAAATTTCATTATTATTTTAACTTTGTATACTTGTAATTCCTATTAATTACTTGTGATGTCTTTTTTCTTTACTTTATACTTTATTCTCCGTTATTCTAATTTAGCTGTGCACGCTTTCTCTCGCTCAGAATCCCTCTTGTTTATATTATTATGTGCTATGTTTACAAGAAAGTCAAATAACATCTATTTACATTACTATGAAATGTACACAAGTTTATACATTAGGGAGATTGCTTTCTCTATCCTATAAAAACTCTTTAGCAAAATTTAGAACCTTTTTTCTTCAACTTTAAAATACTTTCTTTAACACAAAACGTTATCTACTCTCAGTTTACAAATTTATTTATTAAACTCCAAGCTTACTCGCAAAGAGGTTACCTAAATCTCTCTGTTAAGTTATCTTTAAAAATTTGATATCAACTTCTAACATGCCAATTGATTCTTTTAAGGACACCTCTTAACCTTATTAAGCCTTAAACATATATCTTAAAAGTCTTTCTAATACAACTATAAGAGAAATTATATAAAAGTTTTGACCTTACAAAGGCTCTGTATCTCACAATTAGTCAAAAGTCTTTCACTAAAAGTTCTATGGCAATTCTTGCATCTCAGATCTTTATCTGGAATTTTAGCTTCGGCTATATTCAATTGAGAATGTAGCTGGACTCGTACAGTTCCGGAAAAATGTTATTCTCCCATGGCAAAAAGAAAAACTTACGAGCGAACGTACTTCAGGAAATTTGCCTCGCCTTTTCTCCTCTACTTGGGCTCGCCGAAAATGCCTGGATGACTGCCATCTCAAGTAGCTTGAATTGCCGCCTCTAAGAAACTGAAAATGCCGCCTCCAAGAAAAATGAAGCTGTTGTCAACTGTCAATCAGGATCCCTCTGGACTGGAAACTTTTCTCTTCTATGGCGTTTGGGACCTCCTTTCGGCAATTTGAAAGCCCTGTCTGTGGCCTAGAAGTCGTTTCTCTCTAGCAACGTCTCGAACCGAGAAGTTCGTTTCTGGAAGCGGAAAACTCCTCTCTCAACCAACGTCTGGATCTGGGATGCTCTCTGATGATGTCTGGAACCGAGCAGCTGTGTCTCTCTTTGGCAATGTCTGGGACCGGGCAGCTTTAACAATGTCTGGAACCAAGCTGCCTCCTCTTTGACAGCGTCTGGAACCGGGCAGCCTCTCATGTCTCTCTGTGGACGTCTCTGGAACCGGGCCCCCTCTACTTCTGCAGCAATCTCTGGATCCATGCAGCCCCTTCTGTTTGCTTCAGTCCCTTTTTATTATACCTCCTCTGAGACCTTGTATGAAGTTTGGCAATCCCCAAAGAATCAGTATGATTCTTTCATCTTAAGTTTCAAGTTCGGCATGCCTTTTATTCTCCTCCGTTTTCTTTTAATTGTAAGTTGCCGGCCATTGGAAAGTTGTTTGGACCTTTCTGACTGACTTAGCAGATGTTTACACTTAGAGCCTGCAAGCCTTTCTCATACAAACAAATTTTAATAACAATCTTTCTAATGCCGCTTTGTGGATCTATTACATGTAGCTTCGGCGATATAAACTTTGCATTTGTTTTTAACACTCTAACATATTCTTATTAAAGCAGTATATATATAGTTAACTTCCAGAGTGTTATTTACAATAACATCTAAAACAAACTATACAGAGACAAACAAAGTTTATTTTTACAATATTCACATGGGACTTAACCTAAGTAAACAATTGAATGTAATGTGCTTTGTAATATTTAAGCTACAATCGAGTTTTTACAGTACCATATGACTGGTTACGTAGCAACAAATGTTTTGTAAGAAAATTCGTTTCTGCGCATAAAAACCGTTCACCGTTTCACTTTAGATTCTGGAGGCAAGCATTTAGCCTGCTCTCGCTGCAAAATTGTAAACAGCCGACAATATACAATTTTTTTTTAATTTTTATTCGGTGTATCCGGCCTTATTTATTTTAATATTGATCATTCTAAGAATTTTTTGTTTTTATGATAAAAATTTTGTTTCTTAAAAAAGAACTTATGACCTGCACCCTGACACCCGCATGCTCTGCATGCCCGCTTCTGCCGGCCCTGTCTATTATGGTGAATTATTTTGCATAAAAATTTTAAAAAGCACAATATATCATCATAAGTAATCATTTTCCTAAAATCTGTGGAGACTGAAGTTTTAACTCCTCTCCTGCAAAAGGTTATAAACTTTGTGCCTTTAGTGCCATGGGCTAAGGATTAGATAACAGTTTTCCTGTCCTCTTTCTTTCTTTTTTTTTTAAAGTCGATTCAGGCCCCCAGTAAACAACGTGATCGTCTCATAATGGATGATTAAAATCACGTACCATTCACTTAGAGAGAAGAGATAGTATATACCAGGGGTGGCCACAACGTGGCTCACATCCACACGGCACGCAGCTCTTCACGATCTAACAGGGAAAAATAAACGAAAAGAAAAGAGGAGATGACAAAAAAAGAGGAACAAAAAAAAATTTAACTCTCTTACTCCCGTACCATTGCATTGGTCAAAGGTTGTGACTCTTTTTTAAGTCTTACTGGAATTATTTTGGCTCCAAAAGGACACATAATAGGCCACCCCTGGTTTATGCTATTCCACCCAGGATAACATACTCAATATGAGCCAGATCTTCAACTGTGTATGTGTGTGTGTTTGAAAATATAGGAATTATAGAATATTTTAAATATAATAATTTAAAATATATTTTATGATATTCACTATGAAAGGATTTGATTGAATGATAAATACCATGTTTTAACTCATATACGTTTTTTGTTTATACTAGATGTATTGCCTCTACATGTTTCACAGTCGACATGGCTAACAGCATCATTGGGAGGTTGCTTAACATAAGCAACCTCCTGATGATGATGTTGTTAGCCATATTGACAGTGAAACATGTAGACGAAATGCATCTTCCTGATGATGATGCTGTTATCCACATAGCAAAACATGTGGAGGAATACAACTAGTATAAATAATAAACATATACAAGTTTCAAACCTGGTATTTATCATTCAAGTAAATTTAAAATGTAGAAATACATAAAGATAGAAACTTCTAAAAATATGAAAGGAGTTTTGTAAAATTGATGCCGAGGAAATTTTTCAATATATGGCAATTAGTCAGACAATTATGCATCATCCATAAAAGTTGTGTAAGAAGACAGTTAGTAAGGATGTGTGGACTAGATTTTTTTTCATGGAGAGTGTAATGGATTACCAAATTTCATTATAAGCGCTCTGACAGAAAATGAGTTTAAAGAGAGGTATGAGGTTTTGTGTGTAAAAATATTAGTGTGGGTCTCACAATGAGTCTCAAGACTCCATGGAGATAATTATAATAATAATAATATATTCTGTAATTATTATAATTATTATCTTAATCATCATCTTTATCATCACCATTAGACCTTAACAGAGTCAAAATATTTGTCACCTGAAGCCCATTCACTCTGTCATAGTAGACCCTTAAATTTACTTCCTGTCAACATCTAATAATTTGTTCAACCACCTTCACCATGCAAAAAATTTCATCATTCCTATTCTCTCTACATTGTTACACAACTTTCGTTGATAGTTAACCCATTGCTGTGTCTTTTGCCATGTTTATCCCTTTAGAAAATCCTTCAATACAGATCCAGTAAACTCCTCTCAGCAACTTATATACATGTAAGTTATCTAAGTTGTTTTTTCTCCTTTTAACCAGGCTCTGCAATTTTATTTTCTTCACTTATTCCTCATGGCATATTATTATTATGTGACACCTCCAGGGAGTCCAAAGACTCATGGAGGGAGAGTGTACCAACAGCATCGAACGATTGAACCCCGTCCAACTACTAATCGCTCTCAAACTTGGTTAACTTTTTGCGAGCCATTAGTAGCAGAGGCTCTACCAATCGACCAACCTCTACAGCCCTCATGTCACACATGTTAGTTGCCTGTTAACTATATCTCACTCTCTCTTCATAGATTTGTTATCTTTCCATAATCTAGGAATCTGCAGTAATTCATAAGTGAAGATATCAGTGTTGCATGGCGGAACAACTTTTGCATGTTTGTTTTTACATATAAGTATCATTTTTACTTGACTTCTTTTAACAGTGCTCTTCAATTCAGAACTTTTCAGTATCTAACTACCAGTTCCTAATTTACACTAAAAATTGATTTTGTAATCCTATTTGTTTCCATTTATATGTCAATTTTTCATTTTAACAATAGTCTTTGAAATATGTCACATTCCAGAAATACATATTACCAAGGACTCTCCTCATCAATTCTGCATGGGAGAACTACTGAGGAGACCTTAGCAATATAAGGCTGTCTGCCTCTATGGATAGTTATGGTATCTGATAGATTGTCTTCTTTTAGAGCAAAAACCATTGCCCTATGGATAATCACATGGAGAGTTTTGTGGATGTTCTGCTTGCATATACAGGGTGTCCCATAAGTCCCAAAATATTTCAGTAATTCATAAAAATCAGAAAAATTGGTATATTAAAGTGTGGTTTGCATGAAAGTGAATCACAAGGTAAGGGATTATTTTTGGCGGGGAGAAAAAATTGAGTTCAAATTTTCACCAATAGAGGATGAAAGCAGCGATGACAGTCAGAATAGCATTGAAAACTTATAATACTTATAATCATATGCAGGAACCCCATTACATATCATTACAGTAATTGTTAAACCTGTCTGCCGGCACAAGCAATTACATTCTGCAAGCGGGTGAGAACACCGTTTACAGAAGCATACAGCATATTCAGGAGGATGCAAGCAACTTCATGTCAAATAGCATCTTTTAAATGGGCTTCTCAGGTATACTCAGGACTTTAAATAGTCCCAGCCAAAAATCTACTGGTGTCAAATCTGGGGACCAAGGGAACCATGTGGAGTTGCAATTACAGCTGATGAGTCATTCTTCACCAAATATGCTGATGAGAAACTGCTTCACAGGAACTATGATACAAGGTAGCAACCCATCCTGCATGAATGTGACTGTGTGAAGAACATTTTTTTTCCCTCAAACATGGTACCACCTTTTTGCATACAGTTGCAAGTAGCACTGAGCATTTACTGAGCACATATTCCAATTCCTTATTGCACATGACTCAACTGTCCCATGCAACGAAAAATGTGCTTCATCTGTCCAGAAGATGTTGTACAGCCAACGTGTCAAAGCCCACGTTGCAAACTCCTCCTTCTTAGTGGTATCACTTGGTAACAGCTAGTGAAGAGATTGCAGCGTTATGGATTCAATTTAACATGCCATGAAGGATGCTGAATATGGATGTTTTTGCTATGCCTGTGATTCTTGGAGCTTTCCATGCACTGCTTACACTGCTTGTTGATTGTGCCGCTAGGGCATTCATTTGCGATACTACCAGGCTGCTTTGGATAACACTGATCTGCCAGTGTTATCAATGTTATCCATTGTCAGATGATCTGACAAATTTCTGGTTTCCTTGAAATGTCAGATTAGAGACTTAAGTCTGGCAGTGATAGGACCTCGATCTTTCTTCATTCTTTTCTGCATTTGAAACTTCTGTAAAGCTTCCACTACCAATTCCCCACTCACATAAAACAACTTCATTAACAATGCCTTATCTACAATGTAAGCATCACAGCAACAATTTTTTTTTTTCACAAAAATAATTTTGTTTGCCCCAGTGATTGAGAATTCGCACGAATTCATTACAAGCTGCCAGCGGTACACTCTGTGTTTTATAGAACTCTCATTTGCAAGTATTTGCAAATGAGGTATGTGGTACAGCACCCTCTATCAGTGAAAAATTGAACTAATTTTTTTCTTCCTGCCAAAAAAAAAATCCTCCTTGTGATTAATTTTCGTGCAAACTGCACTCTAATATAATTTTCTGATTTTTATGAATTATTGAAATATCTCAGGACTTATGGAACCTGTATATGTCATTAACTCTTTTTCAGGTTGTAGCTGGAGATTTACATCTCAGAATGATTTTTTTCTAATTTTTATTTTGATAAAACACATAGAAACCAAATAAATATTCTGGATAAAAGTATCTAAAATAAATATTGACTTTCACATATTTTTATTTCATAACAGTAAATAAATATTTTTCAGAAAAGTAAAATAAATAAAGAAATATATTTTTGATATTGTATGTATTCTGGACTCTTATTCTAATAGCCTTTAAGAACGTTTTTTGCCTGGAGGGTGGTGAATGAGTGGAATTCATTGCCTGACTTAGTTGTGAGCTCTTCGTTTGTAAATGAATTCAAGAAGAGATATGACAGATATCGTTTTGCTAGTTTGGGTCTCCCATGATGAGTCTACTGACTCCATGGAGATACCCATAATAATAATAATAATATATTCAATTAATGGCTTCCTTTCAGATTAAAGTTCACATGAGTGCACAGCTTTATCTTGACTAATTTTTGAATTGTATGTATAAAGGTGTATATCAATATTTATTATTATTATTATTATTATTATTATTATTATTACCAGATCTCCATGGAGTCAAAAAAATCATTAACAATACACACTATTACTCATTAAATTCCAATTGAAAAGTGCTTTAAACTCATTCAGATAATCACCTAACTACTCAGCCAACCAAGCCGGCCTGATCGGCTGAGTAGTTAGCATACCCACTCTCAAGCCAAAAGGCTGCAAGTTTGAATCCCACCATGGGCATGGATGTTTGCGATTGTCTCTGAAAATACTAGTTGCAGTGGTGGACAGTAGAAGGCATTGATGTAGATGATGCGGTTCACTGTAGTTAGTGGAGTGATTGGTGCAGATGGAGAGTTGTAGAGTAGGTGCTCCTCCCCAATGAGTCATTTGACTCCTTGGAGATGTCTAATAATAATAATAATAATAATAATATGGTATTATCCCTGCAGAGGTCATGGCTGATCTGACAGATACAAACAAATTGTTTAATATTAATATTCTTACACATACCCAGTATATATATATATATAGCTTGGAGGTTATGACTAGCTGCGCATGCATATATTATGAGTGATATTCCACACTGTTTATGCAGTCAGTTTTGGTTTAACACGTGTTATGTAAAGGTGTGTGATATTTGATAGTAAATTGTATCTGAGAGATACCGTGAACTCCAATGTCAGTAAGTATTGGATTTTTACTGTTGAACATGGTAAATTCACAAGGCTTTTGAAAAAATATATCAGTTGGATAATCCATTAGATGTTGAAGAGATTCAGTGAATGTTACTCGAGTCTGATGATGAGAATGATAGACTCGAATCCGAAAGTTAAAGTGATACTTGATAGTAAATTGTATCTTAGAGATACCACGAACTCCAATGTCAGTATAGTATTGGTTTAGTTGTTTTTTTGTTTCTTTGTTCAATAATTTCTAGATTGTAACTGAAAATAAATAAACCATCAATTATATTTGCAGTGATTTTTTTTTAAGTTTTATCACATTTTAGCACATACTAGTAATGAATGTATCTCTCAGATACATGCGACCTAAGCTGCAATTTTTTTGACTGCGACCTTTGCAGGGTTATTATCATTCTTATTATTATTAACACCAGACCTCCATGGAGTCAAAGTCTCATTGTAAGAGGTACACACACTGTTAGACACAAAACCCATCAAACCATGCTGTGGCAATGTATCTGCATTCACCACACTGTCAAGCAATGTATTCTACTTGTCAACCACTCTCCAAGCAAAGAACCTGCTCCTTATTCCTTGTTCACAACCTCCTTATACAGCTTCCAGGGATGTACCCTTGTTCTCTCCCCTTTACTGATTCAATGAAATATTTTTTCTAGATTAACCTGTAACAAACTTTATCAACTTAAAAGTCTCATTCATATCTCCATAACCTGCTATTCACATTAACTGATTGTGGGATGCTATTCACAAGGCTTTGTAAACAGCATCCCATCAATATGCTTTCATATCCCAAAGACCGGTTATCACCTTAGTCAGTCTTCTCTGAACCCTTTCCAGTATATCCTGATCACTATGAAAAACAGAGGACCTAATCTAGGCAGAATAATCCATACAAAGTCTGATCATGGCCTTATACAATGGAACCAAAACCTTTTTTTTTTCTGCACATTAAGGTCCTCCATATGATTGCCATAATCTGATGTGATGACCTCATAACTTGTGCATTGTGACCCCTGAACTTCGAATCCTTGTTTACCACCACTCTAAGTTATCTTGTCTCCTCAACTTCCTCCATAATTTTCCCACCAAGTTTATATTTTATATCCCATTGTTGCCTACCAAATTTCAGGATCTTACAACATTGATTGACAGTACCATACTGTTGTCTACTCATACAGTCTATTCAAACCTTTTTGTAAGGCTACAACATCTACTTGATTCCCTTATTACTCTACCCAGATAAACTGATACAAATATCATTAATATGCTGATTATTGAGGTGATTACCTGAGTAGTTGCCAGCTTGCAGAGTGTAGCATGAAATGAGGAGTTAGCTGGAAAAGAGATCAATGCAGCTTGGGAGATTTTCAAAAACTATCTAGTAGATGCAATGTCTAAATGTATTCCAAGGGTGAGAAGGTTAAATAAGGTAGGTGTGAAATGGATGAATAAAGATATTAAGCATGCAATACAGAGAAAAAGGGCATTATGGAGGCAGCATAAGAGAATTGAAAATAACCAATTCCATGAGGACTACAAAGACAAGGCAAGTCAGGTGTCGTGGTAGGTGAGGATAGCTAAAGAGATGTGTGACCAGCAGTTAGTTAATGAAGCCAAAAAGAATCCTAAGGAGTTCTTTCGATATGTAGCCAGCAAAAGAAAGAATGATTATGGAAGGATGACATTGATTGGAGAAAATGGTATAAAGACAGCTGTTGCAGAAGGTGTGGTGGAGATACTTAATGAGTAGTTCATAAAGGTCTTTCAATCCTGTGAATGTGACTTCATGGAGCGATTGAGAGCAGTAGATGAAGGGGAGGAGAGCCTGACTGCAAGTGAGCAAGAGGTGTATGGGAAGACTAAACTAGATGTTAATAAGGCTGTGGGAGTTGATAATATATCACAACGTATTCTTAAGGAATGTGCCAGGGAGTTGACGCCATCCTTGACATATTTTTTTCATACGAGTCTTGCACTTGGTCAAGTCCCTAAAGAGTGGAAGGAGGGCAAGATTGTGCCACTTCATAAAGGAGGTGATCGAACTCAAGCATCAAACTATAGGCCTATCTGTGTGTCGGGTGTTGTGGTTAAGTTGTTGGAGAAGCTTGTGAGAACTAGAATCCAGACTTGAGTTGTCAACAATGGTATTGTCTTTGATGGACAGCATGGATTTGCTAAAGGGATGCTACTTCCACGGACAGAGGAGAAGGATATGCAGTAATATACTTAGATTTCACAAAGGCTTTTGATAGATTACCACATGATAAGTTGATACTCAAACTAGAGTGGATGGAGATGGATATTAGATTGGTGCATTGGATTGGAGACTGGCTATCTGATAGGTATCAACAAGTTGTGTATGGGGAGGGGGGGGAGTGATATCCAGGAAAAGGAAGGTTACTAGTGGTGTGCCTCGGGGATTTGTTTTAGGGCCATTGCTGTTTAACTTGTATATTGATGATATTGGTGAAGATTTGGATGGAGATATTCAGTTGTTTGCAGATGATGCAAAGTTGGGACATACCATGAAGAGTAAAGAAGATGTTGTGGCCTTACAAGAAGACTTGAATAAATTGAGTGATTGGGCACGGGAATGGGGATGTGAGTTCAACGTTGCAAAATGTAAGGTTTTAAATTTTGGAAAACAAAAATGGGATTCAGAATTTATGCTTGGTGAGAATATATTATCTGAAGTGGAGGAAATAAGAGATCTGGGGGGGGGGGGTTGTTGGTGGATAAGGCTTCTGGGAATGATGTGGAGGACACTGACTTGTAGAAGTAGAGAGATTCTTGTTCCATTGTATACGACTTTGATTAGGCCACACATGGACTATTGTGCCCAGATTTGGTTACCTGGTTTTCAGAAGGATGAAGAGATGTTGGAGAGAGTCCAGAGGCGACTAACAAGGTAGTTTTTGACCTCTGGAATTTCAAATATGAGGAAAGACTGAAAAGATGTAATTTATAGGGTCTGTTGGATAGGGGAAGAGGTGAGATATGATACAGACCTACCAGTTATTAAGGGGTTGTTATAGGATCAATGCTGGAGAGGTTCTACAGAAAATAGTGGGAGATCAGGGGAGAACCAGAGGTCATCCCTGGAAGCTGTATAAGGAGGGTGGGAGTAGGGTAGTGAGAAACAGGTTTTTTTCATGCAGAGTTGTGAATGATTGAAATGCTTTGTCTGAGAGTATGGTGTCTGCAGAGAATTTGAGTGTGTTTAAAGCATGGTATGATGAGCTGTGTGTTTGATAAAAGGACCTCCTAGATGAGTCTTTGACTCCATGGGTCTTCGGTAATAATAATTATAATAATAATAATAATATAATACGAATTAAGACACGTTACTTCTATCTAGCAAAACTTTCTCCAGTTCACTCACTCAACAGCCATTCAAATGCAATCTAACACTTCTGCAATGAATTGCATTCATTATTATTATTATTATCCCGGCCTCCATGGAGTCAAAAGACTCATCGTGGGAGGTCGTTTTTAGGAAATACAAAGTCTATCATACCACTCCTTGAACCCATTAGCTGTCCGCACTCCAACCACTCTCTCAGCAATGCATTCCAAGGTTCAACCACCCTCCATGCAAAGAAACCACTCCTCATCCTCTTATGCACAGCCTCTTTTCGTAACTTCCAGGGATGGCCTCTTGTCATCGCTCCTTCCCGCCATTCCACCAAGTGAAAGAACTATCCAATGTCTACCCTGTAACTGCCTCTCAACAGTTTAAAAGTCTCAATCATATCATCTCTCCTTCTTCAATCCACCAAACTCTGCAGTCCACATTCCTTCAGTTGATCCTCATAACTCACATTGTACAGTCCTGAAATCCTTCTTTGTTATCCACCTCTGTACCTCTCCACAGTCAATTTATCCCCTTCAAATCCTGGGGACCAAATCTGAGAAGAATAGTCTAAGTGTGGTCTGATCAGGGCCTTATGCAATGGAATGATAACTCTTTTATCTCTGCAGGTTAGCATCCTTCTCAGTATTGCAACAATCCTCTGGGTTACCCTCACCACCTTTGCAATATGCTCCCTCAATTTCAGTTTTCTATCAATCATCATCCCCAGATCTCTTGTCTCCCTTACCTCCTCCAATCGAGTACTCATCCTCCCATCGATGGATCCCAAACCTTAAGACTTTACATTTTGCTGCATTGAACCGATAACTCCATTTATTTGCCCATCTGTCTAGTTTATTCAAATCCTCTTGCAGGGCTGCCACATCTGCACTATTACTGATCACCCTTCCCAACTTCATATCATCAGCAAACAACTCATTGTTCCCTTGCAATCCATTGACAATATCATTGATATATAATTGAACAATACAGGTACCAGTACTGAGCCCTGTGGAACCCCACTTGTAACTTTCTGCTTCTTTGATAATGCCCCATCATACACAACTCTCTGATAACTATCAGTCAGCCAATCCTGAATCCATTTGACTAACCCGACATCTAAACCCGTGTGCTGCAACTTAAATATCAGCTTATCATGTGGCACCGGTTCAAATACCTTTGTGAAACCCAGAAAATGGCAGTATATGCCTTTCCCTCATCAACTGCTCTTGTCACTTTATAATAAAAGACAATCATATTACTAAAGCAAGAGTACCCCTTAAAAAATCCATGTTGATTCTCACAGATAACATTACCCTCATCTACCCAACGCTATATATTGCTCCTTGCTAATTTCTCCAAGACCTTAACAACTGCTGATGACACATAAATAGGCCTATAATTAGTCCCTTCCAGTCTGCTACCGCCCTTATGCAGCAGCATTATCTTACCTTCCATCCATTCCCTGGGTACCTTTCCTTCAGCCAGACTTTTATTGAAAAGCCAAGTCAATGGAGCTGTCAGTTCTTTAGCACATTCTCTGAAAATCCGTGGTGAAATACCATCCAGTCCAACAGCTTTATTGATATCCAGAGTACTCAGTATTTGGAACACACTCTCCTCTTGCACCTCTAAACCCTGATCCTGCCCTATCCCTCTAGTATTAAAACCTCATCCAGGATGAAATATTCCAATAAAGTGCTCATTGAACAATTACACTATGTCCTCTGCATCAGTCACTCTATTCCTATTTTTATCCCGCAATGTCATTCTTTCACAATCGTTTCTCTGCCTACTGGCCACATAGTTAAAAAATTCCCTAGGATTTTCTTGGGATCTTAGTGCCAATCTCTACTCATATTCCAATTTTGCCTTCCTCACCATTCTGGTCACTCTCCTGGCCTGTGTCTTATATTCTTCGTATATCTGTCCTTTACCCCTCTCCTTGTATATCTTCCATAATCTCTTTTTCAACTGCAGTTCCTGTTTGATATCGTTTGTCATCCACTTTACACCAAATTGTGTCCACTTCTTCATTCATATTTATTTTCATTTCATTAATATTTTTATATTTATATTAATTTTCATTTCATTCGTATTTTCATATTGATATTCATTTATCATATTCATTTTTTCACATTCGTTTCATATTTATTTTTATTCTCTTCAAAAATAATTTTTTTCATTTTTTATTTGCACCGTGTTTTGATGTATTATAAATTATGATTAGTTATGAAATAATAAAATTGCATTCAACAGCAATATGTAATTCAAGCTTTTAGATAAATCAGAGGGGTGTTCAATAAAAGACTGAATTTTTTAAATAGTTTGTCAACCGACCCATAGAGCTTGCTGCAGCTACTGAACACGCTTAGTGGCAGGTTTTGACAACAAACTGCTACTTGCCTCATTCGGCTAAAAGTATTAGTCATCGAGTTGCATCCACTGAAATGAGCACATGCATAAGCTGTTCATCGGATTAGTGACAAAGTAACAACAAAAGAGTTGAAAAACAACATGTGTGTGTGAAATTTTGCTGCAAACTTGGTAAAAATTTTACATAGATATTTCAATAGCTTAATTGGTTGGTGACAGTTATCATGCTGTACTCACTTGGGAAGTGATTAGGTTTATAAATATTCCATTCAGGAAAGGTTACGTGTGGAACTTCAAAGAAGGAAATTATGACCAACTAAGGAGTATACTGAGTTCAGTGGAATGGGATTGGCTGATGGATAGGAAGAATATTGACAGTGCATGGGAAGCATTTAAACAATACTTAAATAATGCAATATCACAGTGTGTCCTGAGAGTTCGAAGAATAAATAAGGTAGGAGTCAAATGTATGCGATTTGTAAATGCAAGAGATTCGTAAGAAAATGATGATGCAGAAGGAATACCGTGTGCATAAGGATGATGACTCATTATGAAAATTATAAACAGCAGGCTAGAATAGTCACAACTGTTGTACGGAAATCAAAGTCTGAGTATGAAAAGAAACTGGCTCTGCATGCTAAAGACAACCCAGAAGAATTGTATTGATATGCTGCAAGTAAAATTAAGAATGAATATGAAAGAATAACTCTTCTAAATCCAGATAGCATGAGGGTTACAGATGCAGAAGAGGTCGATCAACTAATGAGTGTGCAATTTGTTAAAAGCTATCAACCTGGTATAAGCAAGATTGAGCTCACTGCTAACTCTTCACTGAATGAAGAAATTCAGGTGTATAAGGACAAGATATTCGAGCTATTTCACCAACTGAATAAGAATTCAGCAATAAGAACTGATGGAATATCTGCACATTTGCTAAAAGAGTGTTTGGCTGAACTGGCTATTCATTTGAGGAGGCTGTTTGATATGAATCTCAGAACATTGAAGATTCCACAGGAATGGAGAGAATATATGGTAATTCCATTGCATAATGGTGGTACAAAGACCGATGTATCCAACTATTGACCAATTAGTATCTCAGGAGTGGTGGTGGTGGTGAAGATTTTGGAAAAATTGGTTAGGCCTCACATTCAGAAATGTTGACAGTGAATCTCTACTTTGCAATGAGCAACATGGGTTTATTAAATAAGGTCATGTTTTAGAAACTTGCTCACATTCTATAACAATGGGAATGGATACACCATGATACTTTTGGATTTTGCTAAGACTTTTGACAGAATACAGCATGGAAGACTGTTGCATAAATTGGAGAATATGGGTTTGGATTATAGAATATTAACATGGATAAGAGGATAGCAGGTATCAAAAAGTGGTATATGAGGGATCTGAGTCTGCAAGGTTTAAGGTAACAAGTAGTGTACTACAAGGATCAGTGCTCGGTCCACTGTTATTTAATCTGTACATTAATGATCTTGGGAAGGATTTGATAAGCGACATACAGCTATTTGCTAATGATGCAAAGATAGGTAGGGTAATCAGGAATACTGCTGATATGCAGTACTTGCAGAATGATTTCAATAGGTTGTAATTGTGGGCATAGGAAATTGGATGTCAGTTCGATGTCAGTAAATGTAAAGTCATGCACTTTGGCATGATTAGATATCCAATGTCATATTACATTGGTGGGATTATGCTAGTAGAAACTGATGAGGCTAGGAATCTTGCAGTGTTAATAGATAGGAAGTTGAAGTTCAGGGACCATGTAGCAAAGATTGCAAATACAACTCAAAAGATAATTGCAATGCTGAAATTAACATTCACCTGTAAAGATAAGGATGTCATTTTGCCTCTTTACAAGGCCTTGATAAGACCTCACTTGGACTATTGTGCATAGGTCTGTTCTCCTGGTTTCCATTGCAATTCTGATAAAGTGGAGAGAGAGAGAGAGAGAGAGAGAGAGAGAGAGAGTGTGCAAAAGAGCGTGTTAAAAATGATATCAGAATTGAGCAATACTGATTTTGAAGACAGATTGAGAATTTGTAGACTGCAGACACTAGCACACAGGAGAAGGAGGGGGTGATATGATTGAGACTTACACATTTCTGAAAGGATCATACAGGATTTCAGTTGATGGAATTTTTCAATTTATTTAGGGTGGGGAAAGGACAAGAGGACATCCTTGGAAGCTGAGAATGAATGCTGCTAAGAAGGGGGGTGAGGACTAGATTTTTCTTTCGTTGGGTGGCTCATGATTGGAATTGATTGCCATTTGATGTTGTGAGTGCAAGCAGTGTGAATGAATTCAAGAATAAGATAGCTGGTGCGTGTAGTATGTGGCCTCCCTCGATGAGTTCCTGATTCACTGGAGGTCTTTCTTAATAATAATAATAAAGCAAGCATACAGGGAGGACTGTTTGAGCCAAACACAGTGCTATGAGTGGTGTAAGCATTGATGGATGAGTCGGTCAAAGATCGAGGTGATGTTGGTTGTGTTTTTTGATTGGAAAGGCATTGTTTATTATGAATTTGTATCACATGGTCAGATGATAAACAAAGAGTTGTAACAGGAAGTTGTAACAGGAAGCACATTTGAGAGATTCTGTGTGCAGGAAGAGACCTGAATTGTGGAAAAACCAGACGGATGCACCATGACAATGCTCCAGCTTACATGTTGCTCCTCATCCGCAGTTATATGGCAAAATGTCAGACATCCATTGTGCTGCATTACCCTATTCTCCAGACATAACCCCCAGCAGAGTTTTTTCTTATTTCCCAAACTTAATACGACTTGAAAGGACATCATTTCCAAACCATACAGGAGATTCAGGAAGATGCGATAATAGAACTGTGTGCATCACAGAAAGTGCTTTCCAGGAAGCATTCCAACAAATCAAGAAATGTTGAGAACAGTGTATTACCAATAGAGGCAACTACTTTCAAGGGGACAGCTCTTAAAATGTTGTAAAATGAGCAATAAAGTCTTTATAGCAAAAGTGTTCAGTCTTTTTTTGAACCCGGCATGTATTTCAATTTGAAAAAAAAATTTGATTTACAAATAAAAACAAGCTTCTTTTATGTGAATAGTGATTACAAAATAATTTTATTTTGTTTTTTTTTTTAATTATAGTAACAGCTGTATACCAACAAGAAAAAGATATCAAGAGAGCCATATTTGGAATGCATTTAGTATATTTCATTCTCATCCTCTTAGCTGTCTTGGTGATGCTTATAATTTTCACATTCTTTATTATACTGAAAGTTTATAGGCAAAGGTAATAATATGCTTCTAATCTTTCTTTATATCAATATTATAATAAATTGTGTATTCTGTTCTAGTCTTTTTTTTTTTATGAAACTGAATCGAAAAAAAAGACTTGAACAGAATATACAGTTTACTAGAACAGAAAAAGCTGTCCAAGATGCTGTAAATGATACATTATATCAAATAATACATAGTCTGTATTTGAGATGGAAATCAGAATTAAAAAATGTACAAGAAGAGGCATCTCTACTATTGTTGATCATCTATATTGGATCACATTATGAAGGAAAGTGGTATTAAACCTGATATCAAAATTGGAGATATTAATCTCAGTTCTTTATTGCATGCAGATTATGTACTAAATATTTCCATGAGAAGTCTGGAAGTTTTTCCACTTGGTTATACTATAAATTAAAGACACCAAGAAATTATATACTTGTTTAATGGTTTAATATGGGGGGGGGGGGTCTTCAACTTTTCAGACAGTGCAGGCTGCATTAAAAATTTCAATGAAACCCACGGGCCACTAAGCTATACTGCGCTATTTAGAATTGTAAGATGCTTTCCAGATTCACAAGGAATACTGTGCATTTGATACTTTACATAAAATCCTATAAAAATGAACAAACTCAGCTTTAAGAGCGTAGGTAGGAGTCAGGTTCATGATAAGTAAATACAATCAATACTTGAAAAAAGATAATTTAATAAAGAAAACATTCATTTTTTACAATGTCAATGAGCAACTTGGCAATGTTTTTCCTTGACCAGCTTGTCGATGTTTGCATCAATGTTGGAAGTCACTATGCACAGAGTATTCTGGAGATGTCGGTTCGTAATCTGAGTTATTGTCTTGGACTTCACATGCTACATTCTGGAGAAGAACTAAGTATGTGCTTCCTAACAAAGCACACATCTTCAAAGCATGCTGGCGAAGATTAGGGAATGTGTCCTCAGAAATGTAGTCTTTGTAAAATGTAAGCATCGGCACATTGAATAAATTTTCTCTCAAAGAAGAGTTGTTTTGGAGTTCGAGCAGCTCCATTTGTACTGAGCCTGGCATTCCGGCAGCATTGACACTGAATGGCATTGAAAATAAATCTAAAGAAGACTGTTGGTTATGAAAATCACTAAATCTCTCTTCAAACTCACTTCGCAACACGGCTAATTTTGTAGTGTATTTATCAAGAGACAAACAGTTGGACTTGGCGAGAAGCTGAAAATGAATTAAGTCTTTTTTTGCGAGTTGTGTCTCCCAAAGTTTGAGCTTGGCCACAAAAGCTTTAATGTGATTAAACAGAGTATGCACTACTTGATCTTTGGATTGTAACCACATATTTAGGTCATTCATATGCAACGAGATGTCGGTCACAAAGGCAAAAATCTGTCATCCACTTCGGATCGTTAAAGTCCACAATTGGATTCCCCTTGGTTTGCATGAACTGCTGTATTTTGCTCCTTAAGTCAAAGACTCTTTTAAGAACTTCCCTTTGCTCAACCAACACACACACATCACTATAATAAACCACATCGCCATGATTTTTTGTCAAAAACTCTTGGAATTGACCATGATTCAATCCTCTTGCCCTAGTAATGTTGACAACAGTCACAATAACATTCATGACATCCAATAGTTTTTGTGCACAAATTCTCCTGGTGGATTAAACAGTGGTAATGGATGAAATCTTTTCCTTCTAGTTCCGGTTCTTTCCATAGCAGTGCAACAAACCCTTCATTCTTTCCCACCATAGCAGGGGTTATGATGGGAAATCCAAATCCAAAACTCTTGAACCTCTTGTTTCCTCTATTACTTGTTGCCTAAGACATCTGTCCCTCAAGAATTCCAGAAATTCCATTCCCTTATTACTAATGCATTTTCCTCTTCCCAACTTATACTGCTGTAGTTAAAATCTCCCATAACAATCATTCTTCTTGCACTTGCCAATCTCAACTGACTAAACATCTCCTGCTCCCCCACCCTCTGTGCTCCTTGGCTTATGGCAACATCTCACTAAATATCCTATCTTGCCCACCTCTCCCTCACACCATATGCTTTCAAAACTATTATTGTCACTGCCTTCCAAAAACTCCACTCTTAGAGGACATAAGTCATCACTTATCATAAGCAGTATTCCACCACTCCGTTTTCCCTTCCTATCCTGCCAAAAATTCTGTACCCTGCTACTTTTATTACTGTTATTATATCATCTTCCTTCAATCACATCTCAGAGATACCAATAATCTTTGGCCAGACTGATGCTATCAACGCCACCAATTCCTCTCCTTTATTCTGGATACTCCTGGCATTAGTGTAAAGCATAAAAATGTCACTGTTTCTATAGCTATCATTATCTCCTCCAGATCCCACTTGACTCAGTGTCACCTGATGTCATCCTCCTTCCCCCAAGCATCCATTCCTACAAGAGACCACCCCTGCTATCATCCACCCTGGAAATTCTAGTTTCCCTGCATTGACACACCAACTCGTTCAGAAAACGGCAGTCTCTCCAGATGCCTACGTCCTTCCTCATTCAAATGCAAGCAGTCTCTCGCATACAGTTCCTTTCTGTCCTCAAATGCTCTCCAAGCATCCACATGTTCCGATCCTCTCTTTTGACACATTCTGGCTATTATGCTATTCATTATTACTGCTCTTCTGCTGAGCTCGTTATCATACTTGGGTAACATACACAAACACTATCTTTCCTCTCTGCATTTTCTTTTGTACAACCTCAAGCATGAATCTGAGATCTCTCGTCACCCGATTTACAGTGCCTCTCAAGTCATTAGTGCCCACCATCACAATCATCTCATGCATGCTTTTATTCCCCCCCCCCCCACACACACACTTAATTGCCATAGCCACACTTTCTATTGTTCCTACAGGCAAACACTCCTCTGGCATCCTATCTTGAACTTCCAGTTTGCAAAGCCTATTCAATAGGATGAGAAAGGATATGATTGAAAGATTTAAGTTGATAAGAGGTTGGTACGAGTTAAATGCAGAAGAAATTTTTCATAGAATAGGAGAGGGGGTTAGAAATAGGGGCCATCCTGGGAAACTGTATAAGCAGGGTGTAAGCAAGGGCATAAAGAACAGGTTCTTTGAATGGAAAGTGGTTGGTGAATGGACTGCATTGTCTGATAGTATGGTGAATGCAGACACATTGAATGAGTTTTCAGCACAGTTTGATAAGTTTTGTCTGTCTAAAGTGTGCAAACCTTCTGTGATGAATCTTTTGTCTCCATGGAAGTCTGGTGTTAATAATAATACTAATATTTTTCAGTTTAATGTAGCAAAGAAGGTTATTGCTTTGGTATGAGAAGATTGCATATTATGTATTATGTTGATGGTAATTAGGTTTTGCTGGACAGAGATTTGAAGTTCAGAAGGCATATTGTAAATGTTGGCAAAATATCTCAAAGGATTATTTGTTTGTTAAAGAACACATTAACAGGTAGAGATAAGGAGGATGTTATCTAAGACCAGCATCATCTTGATGTCTGTGCACAGATTTGATTGCTGATTTTTCCTGGGGATGAAGAGGTGGTGGAGAGGATCTGGAGACAAGACCAAACTCATGATTGGTCTGTGGAATGCACCTCCCACTCCCCTATGAGGACTGATAACTGGAGCCCTGTGGATTGCAAAATTTAGCTGATAAGCAGAGAATAGGGCACATGGTAGAAACCTATTAGTTTCTAAAAGGATCGCGTATGATTGATACAAAAGAAATTTTTAGGACTTGATGAGTAAGTAGAGAACTTGGAATCGCCTCAGTAAGAGTATGATTAGTAGAGGTACAAGGACCAGATATTTGCTTGGATATTGGGGAATGACTGTAATGGTTATCAGAGGTGGTTGTGAATGTTCTGACAGTGAATGTGTTTAAGGAGAGGTATGATAACTGTTGTGTGGATAATGGTTAGTGTACAATTCCCACTATGAGTCTTTGTTCTATGGAGGTGCCTGTAATGATAATAATAATATAAACTAGCATATCTGCTGATGCAATTAATAGTAATGAAATGCATATTTATACTATTAAAACAAACAGTAATAAATATACAGGTTCATTTTTATAGGCAAGTAAATTTGAAATTGAAATTTATTAAGACTAAAAAAGAACAAACAATAACATATTACAACAGTGATGCTTGTTTACAGCAATACAAGTGATAATAGAACATAAAAAAATACTATATATATATATATTATATAGTTATATTATAAATATAACATAACCACTTGAAATATAATATCACCACTTGAAATATAATATCACCACTTGAACAGTAAAGTAATGCAGAGACTGATATATTAAGGCTAAGACTTATGATGACAAACAGGAAAAGGAAATATAAGGATCTGTATCCTTTCTTTTAGGATACAGGCATAAGGATCTGTACAGCTTAAGTAACCAAGAGCGATAGCCATACTGGTTACTAGAAAAATGAAATTCAGGTGATACAGTCACTACAGATCAAATAATCGTATCTATGAGAGCCCATGTAACAATACTTATCATAATCTATTAGAGCTATAATTAGACATAATATATAAGCTACCATGATGTCTTATAATATATGTTTAAAATAAAAGTTAACATCATTTAGTCCCATGAGATAGTCTCTGAGTCCTTTTCTGAAAGATATTCCGAGGTTATTTATTGACTTTATTTCATTTGGCTGTTTATTATAGTTGCTTTTTGCTAGCTATTCAAAAGATTTATGAAAAATTTCTGTTTGCATTGGAAACTATAAGCAAGTAGCAAAACATTGGTTACCGTTGGAATCGAATGCATAATGGTGAAAAGACAAAACGAAGCTAAGTTTTCATTACTGTATTTAGTTATATTTCATTTTATTTAATTATATTTAGTACTTAAATGTTTTTTGCTTGTAATTGTTTGTATTTTTTTCTTATGTATTTAACGGAATTTATTAATTGAATAATTATTAAAGATTACGATACTCAGCAGTAAGGAATGATGATGGATTTAGCAGCAGTCGCAAGTGACGTATCGCCAAGTCCTCTGCCATTTAAGAACTCAGTTATTAGCAATATCATAAGGGACTTTGTGGCATGCAGTACTTGCGGCATGTATGCGTCTCGGGAATTAGATATGTGGCTTGTGAAAGAGAGCGGAGAGCGTATATGCACAAAATGCAGGCAGTTGGAGGAAATAAGTGCATTAGAAATATCGATATCCGACTTTGTTGCTCCAGGAATGGGGAATGAATGTAGGAAGACAAGTAGTGTGATAGGAGAGAACGAAAAAAAGATATATATGAATGAGAAAATAATAGTTGATAGTGTGGAAGGTGTGAGTGACTGTGAAAGTTTAGGAGATGGTTTTGTTTGGGAGAGTGAATTTAGATTAAGAGTGACTGACCTGCAGAGAGAGATAGATGAGTTGAAAGAGGAGGTGGAATGTCTTGTGAATGAGAGCAGATGTATGAAAGATAAGATTAGGAGAATGGAAGAGATAAATGCAAGGCGAATAAGAGTAGGAGAGAGAGAGAATTTAGGGAGTATGAGTGAGAGGTATGGGGGTGCTAGAAGACGAGAGAATGGAAACAGTAGAAGAGAGGGAATGAGAGAGAGGTATGGGAATGCTAGCAGATGAGAGAATGGAAACAGTAGGAGAGATGGAATGAGAGAGAGATATGGAAGTGCTAGAAGAGGAGAGAATGGAAATGGTTGGAGAGATGGAATGAGAGAGAGGTATGGGAATGCTAGAAGACGAGAGGATGGAAACAGTAGGAGAGACAGAATGAGAGAGGGATATGGAAGTACTAGAAGTGGAGAAAATGGAAACAGTAGGAGAGAGGGAATGAGAGAGATGTATGGGAGTGCTAGAAGAGGAGAGAATGGAAACAGTAGGAGAAAGGGAATGGTAAGAGGTATAATGTATGGCAACTCAATGATCCATGGTGTTCAAGATAGGATGCGTGAGGAGTGTTTGCCAGGAGGAACAATAGAAAGGGTGGCTATGGCAATTAAGAGAGGTGAAAGGGTGGATGGGATGATTGTGATGGTAGGAACGAATGACTTCAGTGGTAACGTAAGTCGGGCAGTGAGAGATATGAGATTTTTGTTTGAGACTGTACAGAAGAAGACAGAGAGAGGAAAAATAGTGTGTGTGTTGCCTAGGTATGATAACGATGAGCTGAGCAGAAGAGCGGTGATATTGAATGGTATAATAGCGAGAATGTGTGACAAGAGAGGACTGGTATATGTGGATGCTTGGAGTGCGTTTGAGAAAAGAGAGGAATTGTATGCGAGAGACCATTTACATTTGAATGAGGAAGGATGTAGGCATCTGGAGAGATTGCTGTTCTGAATGAGTCAGTGTGTCCCTGGGAGGATGATAGCAGGGGTGGCCTGTTGTGGGAATTGATACTTGGGAGAATGGAGACGATGTCAGGTAACACTCCCTTATTCCAGGAGTATCTGGAATAAGGGAGAGGAATTGGTGGCACAGACAGCATCAGCCTGGCCAAAAATTATAGGGATCACTGAGATGTGGTTGACAGAAGGGGATATAATAACAAGAATAGAAGTCGCTGGGTATAGCATTTTTCGTCAGGATAGGAGGGGAAAGCGTTGTGGTGGGGTACTGCTTATGATAAGTGATGACCTATGTCCTCTAAGCGTGTAGGCTTTGGAAGGAAGTGAGACAAATGATTTTGAGAGCATATGGTGTGAGGTAGAGGTAGGCAAGACAAGATATTTAGTGGGGTGTTGCTACAGACTCAGGAGCACGGAGGATGGGGACCAGGAGATGTTTAGACAGCTAAGTTTGGCAAGTGCAAGAAGAATGATTGTTTTGGGAGATTTTGACTACAGTAATATAAATTGGAGAGAGGAAGATGCACGTAGCAATAATGGAATGGAATTTCTAGAATTCTTGAGGGACAAATGTCCTAGGCAACATGTAACAGAGGGAACAAGTGGTTCAAGAGGTTTGGATTTGGTTATAGCATCAGAAGAGTTGATAATAACTGAGATGACATCTCTCAAACCAGTTGGAGAGAGTGACCATATGGTTTTGACTTGGAAAATGAATAGACATGCAAGAGTATCAAAGAGACTGGAACTTATGTGGAATTATAATGCAGGTGATTATAATAGTCTTAGAAGTCAACTTCGGGAAGTTTCATGGAGGGAGGAATTGGAAGGCCGGGATATCGTTAGTGCGTGGGAAATTGTGAAAGAATATTTGTTAGCAGCAATGGTAAGTTGTATACCACGAGTGAAGAAGAGGACACAATTTGGAGTAAAGTGGATGACAAACAATATTAAACAGGAATTGCATGTGAAAAAGAGGCTATGAAAGAGATATAAGGAGACAGGTGAAGAGAGGATGTGTGAAGAATATAAGACACATGCCAGAAGAGTGACTAGTTTGGTAAGGAAAGCGAAACTGGAATATGAGAGGAGATTGGCCCTAAGATCCAAAGAAAATCCTAGGGAATTTTTTAGCTATGTGGCCAGTAGGAGGAGAAATGACTGTGGAAGAATGATATTGTGGGATAAAAATGGGAATAGAGTGACTGATGCACAGGATATAGTGGAATTGTTCAATGACCACTTTATTGGAGTATTTCATCCTGGAGGAGTCAGTTTTAATGCTAGAGGGATAGGGCAGGTTCGAGGTTTATAGGTACAGGAGGAGAGTGTGTTTCAGATACTGAGAACTCTTGATGTCAATAAAGCTTTGGGACTGGATGGTATTTCACCACAAGTTTTGAGAGAATGTGCTGGGGAACTGACAGTGCCTTTAACCTGGCTATTCAATGAAAGTCTGGCTTCGGCAATGGAAGGGAATGGAGAGGGAAAGTCTGTTACCACCTCTATGCAATGCCCAGGGAATGGAAGGAAGGTAAGATAGTGCCATTGCATAGGGGTGGTAACAGACTGGAAGTGTCTAATTATAGACCAATCTGTGTGTTGTCAGTAGTTGTTAAGATCTTGGAGAAAGTGGTGAGGGATCGTATACAGCATTGGGCAGATGAGGGTAATGTTATCCGTGAGAGTCACCATGGATTTTTGAAAGGGCGCTCTTGTTTTAGCAATATGCTAGCCTTTTATAATAAAGTTACAAGAACATTAGATGAGTTAAAGGCATATACTGCAATTTTCTTAGACTTAGCAAAGGCATTTGACAGGGTGCCACATGATAAGCTGATATTTAAGTTGCAACACATGGGTCTGTATGTCAGATTGGTCAACTGGATTCAGGATTGGCTGTGTGATAGGTATCAGAGAGTTGTGTATGGTGGAGCAGTTTCAAGGAGACAAAGGGTTACAAGTGGGGTCCCACAGGGCTAAGTACTAGGACCTATATTGTTTAACCTTTATATCAATGACATAGCCAGTGGATTGCAGGGGGATATTCGGTTGTTTGCGGATGATACGAAGCTGGGAAGGATTATTAGTAATAGTGCAGATGTGGTAGCCTTGCAAGAGGATTTAAATAAGCTAGATATATGGGCAAATGAATGGGGGTTGTCAGTTTAATGCAGCAAAATGTAAGGTTTTGAGGTTTGGGCAACATCGATGGGATGCTGCATACTCTATGGGAGGAGTTATACTGGAGGAAGTTGGGGAGATAAGAAATCTGGGGTTGATGATTGATAGAAACCTGAAGTTTAGGGGACATATTGCAAAGGTGGTGCAGGTAACACAGAGGATTGCTGCAATTATGAGAAGGACACTGACCTGCAGAGATAAGAGGGTTATCATTCCGTTGTATAAGTCTCTGATCAGAACACACTTGGATTATTGTTCTCAGATTTGGTCCTAAGGATTTGAAAGGGATAAATTAACTGTGGAAATGATACAAAGATGGTTTCAGGACTGTACAAGGATTGTTATGAGAATCGGCTGAGGGAATGTGACTGCGGAATTTGGCGGATAGAAGAAGGAGGGGTGATATGATTGAGACTTTTAAACTGTTGAGAGGTGGTTACAGGGTTGACACCGGGGAGTTCTTTCACTTGGTTGAACAGCGGGAAGGAGTGATGACAAGAGGCCATCCCTGGAAGTTACGAAAGGAAACTGTGAGCAAGAGGGTGAGGAGTGGTTTCTTTGTATCGAAGGTGGTTAAGCCATGGACTGCATTGCCTGATAGAGTGGTGAGGGCGAAAATGGTAAATGAGTTTAAAGAGTGGTATGATAGACTTTGTGTTTCTTAGGGCGGGGGGGCTCCCCTCGATGAGGCTTGACAGACTTTATGTTCTTAGGAAGGACCTCCCACGAAGAGTCTTTTGACTCCATTGAGGCCTGAATAATAATAATATTAATAATAATAATAACATTGTTTGGTATTGAAACTAAAAAGCTTCTATAATGACCAAATGCTTACAAGAATACAATCTTCAACTTACTGAAGTGAATGAGTTTACATTTCAGGAGTTTGCAGATTATTATTATGATTATTATTATTATACTTCCAAGGGTTAAATGAAAATATTCTTTCTATAGTACTTTTGGTGTTTCACCAGCTTGAATTCTGTTTTGAGCTTTTGGTTTTTGTCTGCTACCAAGCAGAAATCTTATGAAGCAGGCAGGAATCCTGTTCTCAGTACTATGTAATTTCATGTTGTATTTTCCATAAGAGGACTCTCAGTCAGTGCTTTAAGATATAAGTGTAAAATAAACGATTTTTGCTATACAATACTTATGCATATCATGAGTAACCTGTAGTAGAATATTGCATGTGATAGGTTTGTGTTTTTTATTAAATGTCATCACTTATAAAAATTTTACAATTACAAATTCCATGAAAATTTTTTTGGCATTACTTCTCAAGTAGCTGGTAATTAATTTACGGAATTAACAAAGCATATGAAGTATATTAATTAAAGATACTTTAATGAATCACTTCTACATTTCGGCAATGTCACATTGCCATCTTCGAGAACATAAAGATAGCAATGTGACATTGCCAAAATATAGAAGTGATTCATTAAAGTATCTTTAATTAATATACTTCATATGCGTTGTTAATTCCGTAAATTAATTACCAGTTATGTCTAACCAACGTATAAGTCTTACTACTAGAATCTTTCTCGAGTAGCATATTGAACAAACACAAAATATATAATTTAGATTATCAGGACAGATTACGAATATGTGGATTGTAGACTGATTAACAGGAGAAACAGGAGTGATACGATAGAGGTCTATAAACTTTTAAATGGGTGTTATAGAATATCAACTGATCAAATTTTTCGTTATATGGCAGGTGGAGAGAGAACACGGGTGGGGGGCATCCATGGAAGTTAAATTTATTTGCAGTCAAGAAAGGGATAAGAGCTAGGTTTTTTCTCTCAGAGAGCAGTGAGTGGGGGAATAGTTTGCCCTTAGGAGTAGTGAGTGCATCTAGTGTGAATGAATTTAAGGGAAGGTATGATAGCTGGTTTGGGTGATTTATAGCCTCTCTTGATGAGTCCTTGACTCCCTAGAGGTCTCAGATAATAATAATAATATAGTTTTTTTCTTAAAAGCTAAGCAGTACTATGTATCACACTCATAAAAAACAAAAAAACTACAACAAATTAACCTGATATTATTAACTAAATTTGAAAAATTATTTATTTTTCTACACTGCTGTAATCACATGCACTACAAATGCTGCCCACTAGTCATATGATTCAAGTTATATAGGAGTGTATTGCAGAAAATGTAATCTTGGAAGAAAAAGCTTGATGGCTAGATAACTTACTTGGCAAATGGTGATTTGGTACAATGGGTTGAGAGAATCAGTCATGAACGAGTTTAAGAAGAAGTATTATTATTATCATTTGGCATCTATTTAGTCAAAAGCTCATCATGAGAGGTCCATGGTTTCATGAGTCATACATGTATCTAATGAAACCATGCCTTGAATTCATTCCCATCTCTGCACTCAGGGCACTCTTTGGTAACACATTCCAATCACCCATCTCTCTCCATGGAAAAAACTTTTTCCTCATTCTCACCTCTTTCTGTTGGGAGAGAGAGAGAGAGAAGAGTAGCTTGATCGAGAGTGAGGAAATTGAGCTGCACCTGAATACAAATATAAAAGTAGAATGTAGTAGCTTTGATAGATGGTGTAGTTTTGGAGGCTGTGTTAATTGGGAGGATGAATGTCAAGAGAGAAAGAGAGAGAGAGATACACTGAAAGAAGAATAAAATGTATCAGGAACAGATTGAGAAGTGTGAAAGGAGAGATTAGATGCAAAACGAATCAGAGTAAGAATGTGAGAGTTATGGGAATGATAGAAATGGAGAGAATAGGTGAACCATTGAAAGAGAGCGAATGAGAGAAAGATGAAACAGTGGTGGAGGAGGAGGATCACAGGACTGCAGAGAAGTGGGAGAACAAGGAAAGAAAGTATCAGAGGAGACAAAGTGAGAAATGCAGGTGAGCAAGGAAGAAACACAGTGGTGAGAGTTGTGATGTATGATGACTCGATGATTTGCAGTGTCAAGGATAGAATGCCAGAGCATTGTCTACTGGAAAAATGATAGATAGTATGACTGTGACAATTAAGCAAATTGAAACAGTGGCTGAGATGATTGTTATGATGAGCACAAATGATATGAGAGCCAGTGGGAATTGAGTGGTCAGAGATCTGAGGTTCATGCTAGAAGTTGTATGGGAGAAGACAGAGGGAAGATAGTGAGTGTGTTGTCCATGTATGATAATTCAGAGGCTAAGGAGAAGAGCATCAATAATGAAAAGCATGATAGCCAGAATGAGTTGAAAGAGTATGCGAGAGTCGGGCTTGCATATGACTTGGCTTTTCAGTGAGAGTCTGACCAGTGGAAAGATTCCCAAGGAGTTTAAGGAGGGTAATACCATTGTATAAATGGAGAGATAGAATGGAAGTGTCGCGCTATAGGCCAGTTTGTATTTCTTCTGTAGTTGTTAAGATTTTGTAGAAATTAGTGATTTATCATATACAGCATTTGACAAATGAAGGTAATGTTATCTTTTAAAGGGATGCTCTTCTTTTAGTAATCTGATTGCCTTTTATAATAAAGTGACAAGAGCAGTTGATGAGGGAAAGGCATATTCTGCCTTTTTTTTAAATTTTTTTATTATTTATAAAGGTATTTGATAGGGTGTCACATTATAAGCTGATATTTAAGTTGCAGCACATGGGTTTGGATGTTAGGTTAATGAATTTGATTAGGAATTAGCTGTCTGATAAAGAGTTGTGTATGAGGAGGCTGTATCAAGGAAGCAGAAGATTAGAAGTGAAAATCCCACAGGGCTCATTACTATGATCTGTATTGTTTACCCTTTATATCAATGCCTTTGTCAATGAATTGCAGGGGAGATATTCATTTGTTTGCAGATAATGTGAAGCTAGGAAAGGTTATTAGTAATAGTGCAGATATGGTAGCTCTTCAGGAGGATTTGAATAAAATGAACAGATAGGAAAATGAATGGAGGTATCAGTTTAATTCAGCTAAATGTAAAGTCTTGAAAGTTTTTTCAAGGGTGCCAAGATGCCAAAAATATGCCAAAAAATTATATCCTTGGTTTAATCCTTTATTCAAGTATAAGGAAACAAAGTCTGCATGTGAAGTATCTTCATGACTGGGCAACTACACTACCCAGACCTGTTTCGATTTTTTATTGGCCTCATCAGTGGGAACCAGACCCAGAATGGATACCAAGGTTGAAGTAATGCAGAAGTCATATAGTTTCCATATACAAATAGTGAAAAGGTGTATCAACTTATTATTAATTTACTCTAAATCAGAGAGAGAGAGAGATGTTGAAATAGTGCATAGCATTATGCATACCAATAATGCATAGCATTATGCACACCCAAAGGATTTGTGTGCTTTGCATCATAGGATTATTATTATTATTATTATTGTTCCGGGCAACTCCAAGAAGTCAACAGACTCATCAAGGGAGGCCCTAACATCATGTCAAGAACAACTATTCGACATTCACAAAGTATTTATCATACCTTGCCTTGAACTCATTCACGGTTGTAGCACCCACAACAGACTCTGGAAGCTTATTCCACTCATTCACTACTCTCCAAGTAAAAAACCTAGCTCTAACACCCTTGTCAACCATGCTCTTGCCCAGCTTCCATTCATGGCCCCTAGTCCTCCCACCACCAGTCATATTTTCAAAAATATCTTCTGGATCAATCTTGTAGAAACCCTTCAGTAATTTGAATGTCTCAATCATATCACCCCCTCCTTCGCCTATCGACCACTTTCTGCAACCCACAAATCTTCAACCTATTCTCATAAGGTTCATTCCACAGACCTGCTATCATCTTGGTCACTCGTCTCTGGATCCTCTCCACTTCCTCCCCATCACGAAGAAACCCTGGTGCCCATAACTGGGCAGAGTAGTCCAGATGGGGTCTTATCAAGGCTCGATACAGAAGAACAACAACTTGTTTGTCTCTGCTTGTTAAAGTATTTTTCAGAAGCCAAGTGATTTGGTGAGCTGTTTTAGTCACTATTGCAATGTGCCCCCTAAACTTCAATTCTCTATCCAACAACACTCCCAAATCCCTGGCCTCATCAATCTCCTGGAGTACGGTTCCACCAATGCGATATACTGCTGCTATTCTTTTCACCCCAAAGTGCATAACCTTACACTTTGCCACATTAAATTGACATCCATTTTTCCTAGCCCAGTCCTCCAAACTATCCAAATCATCCTGTAAAATTTTGACATCCTGTGCACTCATAATTGCTCTACCCAACTTTGCATCATCAGCAAACAAGTGAACACTTCCTCTCAAATCCTTTCCTATATCATTGATGAACAAATTGAAAAGCAGTGGTCCAAGAACAGAGCCCTGTGGCACTCCACTAGTCAAAAGCCGTCTTTTAGACTCCACTCCTGAATAAACCACTCTCTGGTATCTCTCCTTCAACCACCCTCCTATCCATCTCACCAACCCTATATCTATCCCCTTCTGCTCAAGTTTACTGATTAGGGTTCTGTGTGGTATCCTATCAAATGCCTTGGCAAGGTCCAGTAGTATTACTGTAAACCCATTACCCTATCCAGTTCAGCAGTCACTGTGTTATAAAACGTGAGCAAGTTACTGAGGCATGATCTACCCTTCACAAAACCATGTTGTCCCCCATACAATATCCCATTTTCATCTATCCAATCCTGTATTCTTTACTAGACTAATTTCTCTAAGATCTTGACAATGATTCCTGATATGCTAATTGGCCGGTAATTTACAACAGCAGTCTTGGAACCACCTTTATGCAGTGGAACTATTTCCCCTCTTTCTATCCCCTCGGGACTAACCCAGACCCAAGACTCAAATTAAACAAAATGGTCAAGGGTACTGACAATTCTTTAGCTGCTTCTCGTACAACACGAGCTGGTATACCATCCAATCCCACAGATGTATTGACATTGAGGTTATGCAGTAGACTACTCACCTCCATTCACCACAATTCCCATATAATCTACTGGTACATTCGTTTCTTCAATGTCACCACCTGGATGATATATTCTTGCAAAGTGCTCACTCAGTAACTCAACTATATCAACTGTCAGTTACCTCCCTACCATCGGCATTCTTTAAAAACATTCTGCCATGTACATTTTTCTTTTACTTGCTACATATCTAAAAAACTGTTTAGGATTCTCTTTAGCCTGCATGGCCAATGTTCTTTCGTAATCCTTTTTTGCTTTTCTTAAAACACTCGTCACCCTTATGGCCTGCGCTTTATACCGTTCGTGTGCTTGTGAGTCACCTTTCTCCTTAAATTTCCTCCATACTTGTTTCCTTTTTTGCATCTCAAGCTTAATGGTGTTATTCATCCATTTAACCCCTAGTTGATTTATTATTCGGACTCTAGGTATACAGTCAGCCATTGCTTCATGCAAACACTTCTTAACTACCTCCCATGCAATGTCGACTTCTAGTCCTTGCAGTTGTACATGCCATGGCACTGAACCAATCAAACTCCTAAGCTTGTCATACTTTCCAGCCCGATAATTCCACATGTACCCTGTCTTGATTGAAAATTCTACACCTTTAGCCACCTCCCAAGTCAAGACCCTATGATCACTCTCACCGATTGGTGGCAATGTAATCATATTTGTTACAGCCAAATCCTCAGATGTAATTACTAGGTCAAGCACTCTCTGACCCCTAGTATTTTCCATTACATGCTGTTTCAGATAGTTATCCCTTAATAACCGCATAAAATCCAATTCCTTCTTCCCGTGTGTCCTCTCCTCACTCCAATCAATGCGACCATAGTTGAAATCTCCCATAATAATCACCCTCCTTCCACTCATTTCTTCTGTTTTCTTGTGCATACTGTCACCACCATCTTTTCCATCACCTGGTCTATAGCAGCACCCAATTGTATATTTAGTTTTGCTAGCCACAATCTCACACCAAATGGCCTCAAATGTGCTCTTTTCTCTATCCTGCAATTCAACTTCTATTCTCCTTGGCTGCAGCTCATCAGCTATCATCAACAATACTCCTCCTCCCATTTTATTCTCCCTGTCATTCCTGAACACACTATATCCATCACATTCAATCCCACCAGCTATATCATCTACAGTCAGCCATGTTTCACTAATACCAATAACCTGTGGTCTGAAAGTACCAACCATGGCCAAAAACTCTTCCTTCTTGTTCCTAATACTCCTAGCATTAGTGTACATGAATTTAAGATCCCCCATTAGCCCCAACCCTACCTTGATGCCTTATATTAACTATCCCACTCTGATTTGTTGTTCTTATTTGGTCGGGCATATTATGTTCATTCTTACATTCAACTGCCTCTCTAAGCACTGTATATCTACTTCCCCCCCTTAATAATAAATAAATAATAATAAATCTAGTTTCCCTGAATTTGCACATCCACCACATTCAACAACACTTTCTGAAGTCTTCTTGCACCGTAACCATTCAAATGCAAGCCATCCATCTTATATAGATCCCTTCGCCCATCGAACTCACTCCACACGTCCACAAATTCCACTCCACTCGTCATACATAACCCACGCATAAAGTCATTCGCAATTATGGCCCTCCTTTTAAACATTTCACTGTCATACCGTGGCAAAAGACTAATCATTCTAACTCTCTCACTCTTTTCTTTTGCTACTTCAAACAATTCATTCAGGTCTTCTATCATTTCCATTTTGTCTCCTTTCAAATCATTCGTACCTGCCACAACAATCATTTCTTTCACCCTTTCCTTTTGCTCTCTAATAGACTCAGTTACATCCTTTATGGTCACACCAGGTTGGTACGATTTTGTCAAATCCTCTACTATCACACCTCATACTAACGAGTCTCCATACAGCACTCTGTCCTTCATTTTGTTCATATTCACACCCATACGTCTATTTTTCCTGTCATACTTTTTATTATTGGCTGGTTCATTCAGTTGACTTTTGCTCATACGCTCTAGCTGCTGTTTTGCCCTTTGTATCGCACCATTCAACAATGCGATCGCACTCATTGCGTCTATCTCATCTTTTTTATTCTCAGTAAAACCATTAATACTATCATTCACACTTTCTACATTCACACTCTCACAATTCTCTGGTACAACCTCACCATTTCTTGTCATATCCCTATTTTCTTCATTCTGAAGTTTGACAAAAATATCACACTGACAATCCGAAATACTCTTCAATTTCTCATTCTCCCTACATTTTCTACACACATTCACTCCTTTATTATCATCTAACCACACTCCAACCGCACTCCGCAAAGCATACATTTCGCAGTTAGTACACTGAATCATCTCTTTTATACTACCATTCTTTGATAAAGATGGTGAACCATCATTACTGGCTGCCATTTTCCTTGTACTGGAGCCATACTTACTTGCAACGTATTTTATCAAATTATAACACACCAAAAACACACAAAAAGATTGCATCAATCTTTAGTATCCCTCTCTTCATTGGGATACTAAAGCAATTGATGAGAAGTCATTAGCCTCTATATACAAGTAGCCTAGTCATGACGATACTTCATGTGCAAACTTTGTTGAAAGTTTATTTTTCACTAGGTTAGACTATAATAAATTTAGTTTAATCCTTTATCCCAGTGATAGCAAACAAAGTTTGCACCTGAAAATATCTTCAGGACTGAATATAGTGTTGTACTATCTTACCCGGGTAAGTAGTGCAATACCAGGGCAACTCGTAGCAAAGGTGGAGCAAGCTACCAACACTCCTATCCCAGTATCTCCCATAATGCAAAACACATCTCCTTGTGAATATGTATACTGTTATGCATTAAGGGATTGGCCACTACCCAGACTAGTTTCGACCTTTATTGAGGTCTCTTCAGTGGGAGCCAGGCCCATAGTTGGAGATACCAGGCAGAAGCAGTTGCAAGGTCATCTTTACCTATAGGAGTTGCTAAAAGGTTTACCACCTTTTTTTTTATTAAATTACTCTGGATTTAGAGAAAGATGTTGAAAGTTTATTTTTCACTAGGTACCCAGGTAAAATAGTACAACACTATATTCAATCCTGACGATATTTTCAGGCGCAAACTTTGTTTGCTATCACTGGGATAAAGGATTAAACTAAATTTATTATGTGCAAACTTTGTTTGCTTACGTTTTGATAAAACATTAAACTAAGAATATAATTTCTTGACATCTTTAATTTATGCAAAGTCTTGAAGTTTGGAATACATCGATGGGAGGCTGCATACTCTGTTGGAAGAACTGTACTGGAGGAAGTGGGGAAGGCAAGGGATCTGGGGGTGATTGCTGATTGAAACCTGAAATTAGGAGAACATATCGCAAAGGTGGTGAAGGAACCGAGGATTTCTGCAACAATACTAAGAAAGACACTGACCAGCAAAGATAAAACAGTTGTCATTCCATTCTATATAGCCCTAATCAGACCACATTTGGACTATTGGTGCTCAAATTTGGTCCCCAGGATTTAAAGAGGATAAATTAACTTTGGAAAGAGTGCAGAGGCAGTTAACAAATATGATACCAGGACTGTACAATTCTAGTCATGTAGATAGACTGAGGGAATGAGGATTACAAAGTTTGGTAGATTGAAGGAGAGGTGATATGATTGAGACATTTAAGCTGTTGAGAGATAGTTACAGGGTTGACACTGGAGAGTTTTTTTGAGAACGTTTGAGAACTCCTGAATGGGTCATCCCTGGAAGTTATTATTATTATTATTATGTGACCTCTAAGGAATCCAAAAACTTATTGATGGAGGGCACCCACTCCACAACTCTCCATCTCCACCACTCAATCCACCAACCACAAGAAGCCACAACTACCATCATCATCTACACCAATGCTATCTACTGCCACCACTAGTATTTTTACAGACTATCACAAACATCCATGCCCACAGCAGGATTCAAACCTGAAGCCTTTTGGCTGGACAGCAGATATACTAACCACTTGGCCTACCAGGTCGGTAAAAACACCTGATGAAGATTTCTCACATCATAGACAGAAATCAAATCCAGGTCTTTCTGACCAATGGACTTCATCTATACTAACTGAGCTTTCAGAGGCTTCGAAGTTAGGAAAGGAAATTGTGAGGAAAGAAGGTGAGGAGTGGTTTCCTTTCATTGAGGATGGTTGAAGTGTGAAATGCATTTCCTGATAGAGTGGTGAGAGCATAAATAGTGAATGAGTTCAAGGAGTGGTATGATAGATGTTGCATTTTCTAGGATGGGCCTCCACAGTGAGTCTTTTGACTCCATAGAGGTCCAGAATCATAAGAACAACAACAACAACAATAATAATAATATAGATTCCAGAGATGTCCTCTTGTTCTTCTCTCTCTACTGTCTCTCCACATTCTATGAAAAACTTTATCTTCATTAATCTTATAATAACCTCATTTGAACTTATATGTCTCAATAATATCTCTTTCTTCCTCTCTTCCACTAGACTCTGCAAATTGTATTTCCTAGGTATTCCTACTCAACATTCCATTAATCAGAAAATTACTTACTCAATCATCTTTTGACTCCTAAATATCTCAATTTTTTGAAAACCAGTTGACCAAATCTATGCACATAATTCATGTGCTCTCAAGGCCTTATATAATGGGAGCATAACCTCCTTATTTCTTTATGCTGGTGTCCTCTGCATCATTGCCATAATCCATTGTGCTATCTTCACACTTTAGTAGTGTGTTGTGTTCTCAAAATTTTTTTGTGTGTTCTCTCAACCACAATTGCCTTCAGATCCTTCATCGGATTCAGCTTCTTCTCACCATGAGAAACTGAAGAAGATATCCTCACCAACTGAATACATACCATCCAATTTCTGCTTCCCTAATTTTAGAACCTTTTACTTTACACATTGAACTGTGATCCCCATTCACTTGTCCATTCATTCAGTCTGTTCAAGTCCTCTTGTAAGCCAAAACATTTACTCCTGCTCATAGTTCTTTCCAACTTTGCATCAGTAACAAACAATTGTCTCTCAGTCTGTCCACATTCAGATCTTTCCCCAATATCATTAGCATACAAATTATATAGTATTGGCCCTAAAATAGACCCTTGAGGCACACTAGTAATAATTTTCCCTCTTCCAGGATGTTGCTTCGTAACATAACTTGCTGATACCTCTTTAAACCAACAAATTTCGTGGTTTGAAGTTATATAATATAGTATTATATATTATATATTATAGTTATATAATATAATATTATATATAATATAATATAATATAATATAATATAATATATTCTTATTATATATTAAAATAAAGAGCCAAAAGGCTTCACTTTGGCAATGCAAAATTTATAAAAATCGAGTGGATATTAAATCCAGCATTATTTCAAAGCTGAATACAGAAACTATAAAAGTTTCATATGAAATTTGACCAGAGAGCTTATGGGAATACACTCACCAGTATTTATGAGTTGCCCTAGCCGGACCTTATAGGAGACATGCCCACTATGACAGCATCCATATATTTGCCTCCTATTGGTCCATTTTGATAAGGTTTCGCTGGTCTGACAGCTGTTTCAAACTAGTTGATTTTCGTCTATCAGAGACCAGGCAGAAACCTCAAGAGAATAAAGAGAGCAATGTTTCAAAAGTTCCCTAGTACTGAGAATTTTTGCTCTCTTAAGGTTTCTGTGTGGTCTCTGATGAAACCCAACCAGTTTGAAACAGCTGTCAAACCAGTGAAACCTTATCAAAATGGGCCAATAGGAAGCGAATATATGGATGCCGTCATGTATATATATATATATATATACATACCTGCCATAGGCATGAAGATTGTGATCGCTTTTAGGTAGGAGATGAATACTCAAATGTGAGACCAACACCCTACTTATTGGAGACCTGAAATCGCCAGAGAAACTTCCATTTTTGGTCAGTGGAGTATGGTTTCAGACTGTATAAAAAATAAAATGAAGTATCAATAATAATAATAATAAAAATCCTAAGCTTATCTACAGTGCTAATGTACTGTGTAAGTTTACAAGTTTTCGTTGGTTGGAGCTACATGAGCCTCTGTAGCTCAGTTGGTATGACCAAAGCCCTTTGGTCGGAAAGACCTGGGTTCAATTCCTGTCAGTGATGTGAAGAACCTTTGTCTGGTCTCTTTTGATGAAAGGTGAGTTATCCAGTCTCATATGGAGGTAGAAGGTTTTTTTTCACCTGGAAACTGGTTTTTCATCCCCTAGAACAGGCAAACTGGCCCCATGAACACATGCATCTACAGACACCAGGAGGCATAGGGCTAAATACCTTATCCTCCTCGATTAGGATAGGATTATATTAATGAGAAAATGGTTGATAGAATATTTTTAATTTTCATAATCATATCAAAGAAGTTCATCAGAATCATATAACATCATATAAGTGAACAAAAATTCCAGTGTAATAAAAGATTGAAAAACTTCTCCATTATGTATGCTCTTCTTATTGAGTATTATATGAGGAACAATATTTATTATGAACCTTTTTTTTTTTTCAGAAAATTGAAAAAGTTAACCAGTGATGGTTATGCCCCACATGATTCTATTATATCAGAATCTAAGACATACTCCGTTTCATTTAAAGTGTCTGAATCAGAGGCAATCGATGGTCCTTTGGTGACAGATGGTAGGCCAACTTCTAATCAAGAAAAATGTGAGTAAAATGATTCATTACTTTTCTCTTTGATATTTCATACTGCAATTCATTATTTATTTTCTGTGTAACATTTCATACTACAGTTCCTAACTTTTCTGTATAATTTTCCATGAGACCATATCTCTTTGTAAATATTTTATCATTTTATGTGTTATTTTGTGCTTTTTTTGATGTTTATGCTATATTTGATATTTTGATAATATGCCAATAGATATCTTTATTTATTATTATTATGTATTAATAATAATTTATTTAAATTTATTATTCAAGGATCTATGTTGGTTTTCTGCATCACATATTGCAGGAAACTAATACTAACCCTTATTCACACAATATTATTATTAATATCATTATTATTATTATTACACTCTCCATGGATTAGGCAGAACTCATTGTGGGAGGTTCGTTCAACTGACAACATATTTATCATATAGAATTTTTAAAATACTTAACACTCTTTGCATTAACATATGGCTGTGTTCATGCAGGAATTTAATTTTTGGTTTCAGTTGTTTCATGAAATGTGAGGTGTGCTATGTGTACTTGTTTGATTATATAGATAAATTGTGGATATTTAAGGCAGATGGAAGGAGAGTGTGTGTGAAGTGTGAGCTGAATGAAGGTTTCATGAGTACTAATATGTTGATGTTTCAAGAATGAATCCAGAAAGACTACCAAACATATTATGAAATGGTAGAATTGAAGGACAGCCCAGCAGAGGAAGATTGTGGATATTTAAGGCAGATGGAAGGAGAGTGTGTGTGTGAAGTGTGAGCTGAATGAAGGTTTCATGAGTACTAATATGTTGATGTTTCAAGAATGAATCCAGAAAGACTACCAAACATATTATGAAATGGTAGAATTGAAGGACAGCCCAGCAGAGGAAGATCAAGAAAGAAATGGATTGACAACATTAAAGAAAGTATCCACTTAAACTCCATAATAGACATAAAAAGACAACAGACTGAAAGAAATGGCAAAAATTCATCTTTGAGGAACTCAACCTGCCATGAGCAGAAGAGGAGAAGAAGAATATATCGATAACTGAAAGTGTTAGTAGCGAGAATGCTGGGAGGAGGAGGATGAGTGCTCGTCTAGAAAAGGATGGTGTAAAAGAGCAGCAAAAGAATTTTAAAAAAGTGTTAAAAAAGAGAATGTGCAATCTGAGAAACTTAACAATCAATGCTAAGAAAGATGAACGTGATGTGAATGTGGCGGTGGTTACAAAACAAAGTGGTTAAAAATAAGTGGCGAGCAGCATTGACTGTGAACAAGCGTATATAACGCAAGGTTCGAAAGTTTGAAAATTCAAAAAAATGAATGAGAGCGAAAGTCTGATGCAAGGTTCAAATGTTCAAAAGAATGAATGACAGCGAAAATGTGAGTCAAGATTTGAAAGATCAGTTGGTTAAGATGAAGCAAGAAATGAAATGGATGCTGAATGAAGTTAAGAGAATTCAAGATATATATATGGAAAAGTGAAAATGATGAAAACAAATAATGTATAAAAGAGGTAATAAAAGACCCACGAGTGCCATTGTATGATGATTCAATTATTAAAGGTGTGCTGGAACAAGAGAATGCATAAAGTATGTTTTACTGAAGCTAGAATGTGTAGAGTGATTGAGACGTTAGATATGAGAAGTAAGTGAGCAAAAAGGTTGATAGTTGTAATAGGTACAAATGACTTGACTGCAAACAAAGAACACGTCAGACTGGATATCAAGAGGTTGTTGAGATGGATAAAAGAGAATAATATAATAGGAAAGGTGGTAAATGTGTTGCCCAGATATGACAGTGCTGAGATGAGGTGGAGAGCAAGCATTATAATATGTTAGCATTAGCAGAAATGTATGAGGATGAGGAGAAAGGAATGCAGTTTGTTAATGTGTAGAATCAGTTTGAAGGATGAAGTGAACTGTATAGGAGCAATGATGTGAGTGGTTTTGGTGTGAGTCACTTGGAGAAGTGAGTGCAGAGAATGAATCTGATCAAATGGTAAGCAATGTGGAAGAACAGGAGAGATTGAAGAGGTGGTTGTGAATGAAGAAGTGAGCAGCATGGGTATGGAGAATGAGAGAACAGGTGTGCAAGAAAGACAGAAAAATGGGGAGGCTCAGGGGAACACAGCATGGGAAAGATAGATGCTTCAAGAGGATGTGAATGCATGTGTAGACAAAAAGGGAAGGGGGGGGATGACCTGGGATCAAGGGAAAACAGTTAGATCTGAAGAAGGTTTGAAGATGAATAAGGAGAAAAAGAAATGGCTAGAGTTAAGCGTGGAGAATTGCATCAAATAGGTGGTGTTAGTGGAAATAGTTATCCAGGAATGTGCTGCTGTGTTTGTATACAAATGCTAGAAGTATAAGAAACAAGGCAAATGAAATGATTGCATTAATTGAGTCTGTTCACTCAAAAATCGTTGGAATAAGTGAGACATGGTTGGATGAGGATGACATACTGACAGGAATAGAGATGAAAGGGTATGATGTGTTTCATGAGGATAGAAAAGGTAAAAATGGAGGGGAAGAGCTATTGATGATAGAGAAAGAGATAAATTCATACAAAGTAGAGAGGCAAGTGGGAAATAGAGCCAGTGGTTTTGAGTCAGTATGGTGTGAGATAAAGGTGAATAGAATGAAATACTTAGTTGGATGTTGTCATAGACCAGGAAATGTGGATGGTAGTGACTATGAAATGTATAGTCAAATTAGCCAAGCAAATAAGAAAAGGGTGCTTATTATGGGTGATTTTAACTATGGCAGTATAGACTGAGATGATGAGATAGCAACTGGTAGTAAAGAAAATGAATTTCTTGAGATTTTGAGGGACAACTACCTCAGACAGTATGTAATAGAGGGTATACGTGGATTGAAGGTCTTGGATTTGATCATCTCATCAGAGGATGTAATTATAAATGATGTGTCAAATCACCTTCCAGTTGGTGAGAGTGACCATGAAGTGATTACCTTTGTGGTTGACAGCAGTGTCAGGACCTCCATGAGAAAAGGGTACATGTGGAACTACAAGATTGGTCATTATGTAGAGCTCAGGAGACAACTTTCAGGTGTAGCATGGAATGAGGAGTTAGCTGAAGTTTTGATAGATTACCACATGATAAGTTGCTAGTCAAACTAGAGTGGATAGGGTTGATATTAGATTAATGTATTGAATCAAAGACTGGCTCTCTGATAGGTGCCAGCAAGTTATGTATGGGGGGAGCAATATCTAGGAAAAGGAAAGTCACTAGTGGTGTGCCCGTGGGTCTGTTTTAGGACCATTGCTTATTGGCAAAGATTTGGATAGGAATATTCAGTTATTTGCAGATGATGCAAAGTTGGGAAGAACTCTCAACAGTAGAGAATATTGTGGTCTTACAAGAAGACTGGAATAAATTGAGTGAATGCCATAGAAAAAGGGATGAGAGTTCAAAATGTAAGATTTTAAAATCAAGAAAACAAAGATGGGATGTAGAATTTATTCTTGGTGAGGATATATTGTTGAAGATGGAGAAAATAAGAGATCTTGGGGTGATAGTGGATAAGGATCTGAAATTTAGGGGATGCATTGCCAAAATTGTGAAGACAACACAAAGACTTCTGGGAATAATGTGGACACTGACTTGTAGAAGTAGGGAGATTCTTGTTCCATTGTATAAGGCATTGATTAGGCCACTCATAGACTGCTGTACCCAGATTTGGTCAACTAGTTTTCAAAAGGACGAAGAGATTTTGGAAAGGATCGAGGTGACTGACTAAGGTAGTCATTTGAATAAGGTAATTTCTGAGCTCCTGGAATGTCGAATATGAGGAAAGATTGAGAAGATTCTATTTATAGAGTCTGTTGAATAGGAGGAAGAGGGGAGATATGATAGAGACCTGTAAGTTACTAAGGGATTGTTATAGAATCAGTGTTGGAGAGGTTCTACAGAAAACAGTGGGAGATCAGGGGAGAACCAGAGGTCTTCCCTGGAAGATGTATAAAGCGAGTGTGAGCAGGGAAGTGAGAAGCAGGTTTTTTGCATGCATAGTTGTGAATGATTGGAATGCCTTGCCTGAGAGTGTGGTGTCTGTAGAGAATTTGAGTGTTTAAGGAGCATATGAAGAGCCGTGTATATGATAAAAGGACCTCTTAGATGAGTCTTTGACTCCATTGGATCTTGGGCTAATAATAATAATAATAATAACTATCCAATTTTCTAATTAATTACCTGTGAGGAATTTACACTATGAATAAAGAAGTGGGTTACATTCACAGAACTTTAATTTTAACTGAATGTGACATGTGTCACTGTCTTTTTGGCAGTGAAACATGTCACATTTTAACTACTGGTATCTTCTGAAGATATATAACACAACCAAAAATAATAAAACCAAAAATATCTTAGATATTTTCAACATCCATTATTTCTATAAATTGAAAGATATTGGATTGACAGTTTGATCACAGATATTAATAGGAACATTATGCAAATCTGTATGTAGTTGTGCAAACCTTTATTATTATTATTAGTAGTAACATCTGACTTCCATGGAGTCAGAGACTCATCATGGGAGGTACACGCTATTGCACACAATCCTCATCCAACCATGCCTTAAACTGATTCAATGTGTCTATATTCGCAACACACGCAGACAATGCATTCCACTCCCCATGTAAAAAACCTGCTCCTCACTCCTCTGCTCACATCCTCTTTATACAGTTATTTGGGATGGCCTTTATTTTACTCCACTCTCCCATTCTATGAAAAATCTCTACCATGTCAACCTGATAATAATAACACCTGACTAATTTAAACGTCTCATAATTTACATTCTCTCAATATGTTCTTGTACTCTACATTCAAAAGACCACTGACCACCTTTGTGAATCTTCTCTGCACTTTTTCTAACCTTTCCTCATCACCATGAAAACAAGGTAACTCTATCTGTGCACAATAATCTATATAAGGCTTAATCAAAGCCTTATACAGTGACATCATAACCTCTTCATTTCTGCATGTCAGGGACCTCCACATCACTGCCATTATCCAAAGCAACATCTTCACGACTTGTGCAGTGGACCCCTGGAATTTCAGGTCCTTATCTACCACGACACCCAGATCTCATCTCCTCTACCTCCTTTAAAATTTCCCCAGCAAGTGTATACTTTGAATCCCATTTTTTTATGTCTCATAATTTACATTCTCTCAATCTGTCTTCGTATTCCACATTCCAAAGACACTGACTACCGTTTCTAACATATCCTCATCACCATGAAAACTAGGTAACTCAATCTGTGCACCATCCATATGCATCCATATGAAACCTGATCAAGGCTTCATATGGATGCACATATGGAGCCTTATACAATGGCATCATAATCTCTCCATTTCTACTTCCCAGGGTTCTCCACATCATTTCATTATCTGATGTGATATCTTCACAACTTGTGCAATGCAGCCTCTGAATTTCAGGTCCTTATCCACTATCACTCCTAGATCACTAATCTCCTCTACTTCCTTTAAAGTTTCCCCACCAAGTGTATACTTCGAATCCCATCGTTTCTTACCAAATCTCAAACCTTACTTTGCAACATTGAACTGAAAGTTTCACTTACTTGCCCATTCGTGCAATCTGTTTGAGTCCTTTTCTAAGGCCATAACATCCAGTTGACTTTGTATTGCACTCCCCAGTTTTGCATCATCTCCAAACAGCTGCATATCACTAGTTAAACCTGTCCCAATATCATTAAGATACAAATTGAACAACAATGGTCCCAAAACTGATCCCTGCAGTACACCAAAAGTGACCTTTCTCTTTCGGATACCACAGCCCTATATACAACCTTCTGATGTCTATCTGACAGCCAGTCACTGATCCATCTCTGAAGTCTGTTATCTAATCCCATCTGTTTCAATTTATTTACCAGCTTGTCATGTGGCAGTCTAAAAAGCTTTTGTAAAATCTATGTACACAAAAAATGTATATGCATCTCCCCTATCCAAGGTATTTGTCACCTTGTTATAGTACATAATAAGTTAGTAAAACATGATCTCCCCTTATCAAATCCATGCTGATAACCACAGAAATTACCGCTGTTATCAACCCATTTCTATATCCTACCTCTTCGCCAATCTCTCCAGTAGCTTCACCGCAACTCTAGATATAAAGACTGGCCTATAATTTGAAGCTAACACCACCTTTATGGAGTGGAACAATTTTACCTTCCTTCATTCCATTCATTTGGAACCTGTGCTATTTCAAGACTTTTATTAAAATAGGCATGCCAATGCTACTTCCAATTCCTTTAAGATGTGTGTTGATATGTCATCAAATCCTATGTCCTCTACACTTAAGTTTCTCATGATTCCACCCTGAACAGGATGAAACACCATCATAAATTAATCACTGAATACATAAACAATATCTTCTGCAACTATTCTACCACTTTCATCCATTAACTTCATCTTATCATAATCATTCTTCCTTCTACTTGCTATATCTAAAAAACTCTCTAGAGTTTTTCTTGGCCTGATTTGCCAATTTCTGCTTATTATTATTATTATTATTATTATTACATGACACCTCCAGGGTGTCTAAGGACTCATCATGGGAAGGCACACTACTCTACTCTCCCAAATACATCTCATCCTCTCCACTGCTACTCCACTAACTATGATGCTGCTTTATACTCTGCTGTTGTTTTCCTTACTGAGTCACTCTCCTGGCTTGTTCTTTATACTCTTCAACTTATGCACTAAAGAATCCTTTGTTTGTTTAAAAAAAAAATGATGGCTCTGTAGTATGTTTTGGTTGAGGTTGGAGGAGGCAGAGGGAGCTCTTACTTTTTTGCATTTGCAGTAGTCTTTAGGAATTGATAGAGAGTTCCTGAAGTATATAGCATTTCAGAAAGTCATTGAGAAACAGGAGTCAGTTTCATGTAGTGGCTTTTCACAGTCAAAAGTTGCAAACTTATCATCATAATTGATACAGTGGGGATGCTAAAAGTTAGGTGATCTAGACATCCTGCTCTAGAAACTAAACATCATATTTTTTGAAGTCACTTCAGACCTTCAGTAAGCATAGTGATGACCCTTCAGTAAGCATAGTGATGACCCTTCATCAATCAGTGAAATTCTTCTGCCACCTAAAATGTGGAGTCACATATACCCTATTTGCCAGCATATAAGACTCACCGGCCTGTAACACGCACACCCCCTTTTTTGCACACATTTTTTAGGAAAAAAACTTTATCGCTGAATATTATAAATTCATTATAATATTCATTATAATATTTATAATAAATACTGAATTTATTATAAAATAAATTCATTTTAAATATTTTAAATATAAAGTAATAAGCAGGTCTACTTTCAACAAATACCTAATCTAACTAGAAAAGAGTACCCACCTTTTAATCTCCTTAATCATTAATGATGAATCGATGAAATTCAATAATTTTTTCTTCATATTTAGCTGGCATCTTTTGTGATGTTTTTGTTTTAGTCCGCATACATAGCTTCATGAATCTTGAACGCCATGATGTTGAGCCAGTAAAGTTGGCAATCTCTCTGTTAGTGGCTATTGCTTTTGCTTGATGAATAATCATTTTTGTAGGCACTTAAAGTCCCACTTTTCTGTGGTCTAAAATCCAAGTATTCAGTTCTGACTCAAGTTCTGGCCATTCTGCAATTCCACTTCATAGGTTATGTTTACTGTGAGTTGCTTTTTTTAATTCCTCTTCCTGATTCTGCTAAGTTCTTATAATTTTCTCAGTTGTGGGTGGCCCGAAATGCCTGTCTGTAGCCCTGTTTCCATGTTCTTTAGTATATGCAATCACACATAGCTTGTATGCGATATTGTAGCAATGCCAGTGGTTTTCAGCCATAATTTGCCAAGAAATTTAGAGAAAATTTAATGGCAGAAATTTATCACCATTCACAACAACTGCAACAACAATTGAAAAGTTTAAATGAACAGGAACACATCTGTGATTGTCGATGATAGTGCATGCACATCTACTGAACTCTACGTAACTGGAATGCTCTCACACACCGCAAGGAAGCAAGAAAGAAATCACATAACTTGGAACAGAGAAAATTTTCAGAAATGAAAGTAATAAAAAACTGAGTATCGCCGTATAAGAAGCACCCTGTTTTTCAGACCTATTTTCAAAGAAAAAAGTGGATCTTACACGCCAGCAAATATGGTGCATTGGATTTGTGATATATTTTGTGTCTTATTTTATTTATAAAAGAATCACAAATGTTGCATTATTTTAAGTATTTCTTCTGGATATTTTTTTTTTCTCTAGCTTGTTTTGCAAAGCCTAAACCACCTAAATATATCAGCAACACTCAGATCCATATTGATGATTTACCAAGCTATATTAGCAAGAAAAGTTCAAATTCTAATGAAGGATTTTTGGAGGAATATAAGGTAAGTTATTAACTAATATTATTTTAATTATGTATCATCATCATCACCATCATGCTTATCAAGGCCTAGAGTGGCCTATTCCGTCCTTAGAAGTCATCGTTGAATCTCTTAAGAGGACATCCTGTTTTCTTTTTCCTAATGGTTTGTAATTTAAGGCTTGTTTTGATAATCTTTCTCTTTTCATTCTTTCAATTTGTTCCATCCATTTGTGTTTATATTTTTTAATTTTTTCTATTACTGATTCCTAGTTTAATTCTTTCATAATTTCTTTGTTTCTGTTGTGATCAAATAGAGTATACGTTGCAGTTTTTCTCATAAACTTCATTTCAGTTATCAATGTTTGTTTGTGTTTTTGTTTTATTGTCCACATTCACTTCCATACAATAGGACTGGTAGGGATAATGTGTATTGCATTGCCAGCAGTGCGAGGACCACTATAAGAAAAGGGTATATGTGGAACCACAAGGGGGGGGGTGATTATGAACAGCTCAGGAGATGGCTTGCAGGTGTAGCGTGGAATGAGGAGTTAGCCGGAAAAGAGATCAGTGCAGCTTGGGGGATTTTCAAAAACTATTTAGTAGATGCAATGTCTAAATGTATTCCAAGGGTGAGAAGGTCAAATAAGGTGGGTGTGAGATTAATGAATAAAGAGATTAAGCATGTGATACAGAGAAAAAGGGTATTGTGGAGGCAGCATAAGAGAAGTGGAAATAATCAATTCCATGAGGTCTACAAAGAACAAGCAAGGAGGATGACTTGGTTACTGAGGGGTAGCTAAAGAGAGGTATGAACAGCAGTTGGCTAATGAAGCCAGAAAGAATCCTAAGGAGTTCTTTCGATATGTAGCCAGCAAAAGAAAGAATAATTATGGGAGGAAGACATTGATAGGAGAAAATGGTATAAAGACAGCTGATGCAGAATGTGTGTGGTGGAGATACTTAATGAGCAGTTCTTAAAGATCTTTCAATTTTGTGAATGTGACTTCATGGAGGGATTGAAAGCAGTTGATGATGGGGAGGAGAGACTGACTGTAGGTGAGCAAGAGGTTATGGGGAATTGAGTAAAATGGATGTAAATAAGGCTGTGGTACTTGATAATATATCACCACGTATTCTGAAAGAATGTGCCAGGGAGTTGACACCTACCTTGACATATTTTTTTAATATGAGTCTTGCACTCGGACAATTCCTAAGGAGTGGAAGGAGGGCAAGATTGTGCCACTTCATAAAGGAGGTAATCGAACTCAAGCATCAAACTATAGGCCTATCTGTGTGTCAGATGTTGTGGTTAAGTTGTTGGAGAAGCTTGTGAGAACTAGGATCCAGAGTTGGGTTGACAACAACGATATTATCTTTGATGGACAGCATGGATTTGCTAAAGGGAGGTCATGTTTTAGTAATCTACATACTTATTACAATAAAGTGACTGCTTCCTTAGACAGAGGAAAAGGATACACTGTAATATATACTTGGATTTCACAAAGGCTTTTGATAGAGTACCTCATGATAAGTTGACAGTCAAATTAGAGCATATGGAGTTGGATATTAGATTGGTGCATTGAATTGGAGACTGCCTATCTGATAGGTATCAACAAGTTGTGTATGGGGGAGCGATATCCAGAAAAAGGAAAGTCACTAGTGGAGTGCCTCAGCGGTCTGTGTTAGGTCCATTACTGTTTAACTTGTATATTAATGATATAGGTGAAGATTTAGATGGAGATATTCAGTTGGGAAGAACCATGAAGTGTAGTGAAGATGTTGTGGCCTTACAGGAAGACTTGAATAGATTGAGTGATTGGGCACAGAAATGGGGATGTGAGTTCAATATTGTAAAATGTAATGTTTTAAAATTTGGAAAACAAAGATAGGATGCAGAATTTATGCTTGGTGAGAATATATTTTTGGTGGTAGAGGAAATAAGAGATCTGGGGGTGATAGTGGATAAGGATTTAAAATTTAGGGTATGCATCATCAAAATTGTGAAAACAACACAAAGGCTTCTGGGAATGATGCGGAGGACACCGACATGTAGAAATAGGGAGATTCTTGTTCCGTTGTATAAGGCTTTGATTAGACCACACATGGACTATTGTTCCTGGATTTGGTCACCGGGTTTTCAGAAGGATGAAGAGATGTTGGAAAGGGTCCAAAGGCGACTGACTAAGGTAGTTTCTGACCTCTGGAATGTCGAGTATGAGGAAAGATGGAGAAGATGTAATTTGCAGAGTCTGATGGGCAGGAGGAAGAGGGGAGATATGATAGAAACCTACAAGTTGGTAATGGGTTGTTATAGGATCAATGCTGGAGAAGTTTTGCAGAGAATAGTGGGAGATCAGGGGAGAACCAGAGGTCATCCCTGGAAACTGTATAAAGAGGGTGTGAGTGGTGGAGTGAGAGGCAGGTTTTTTTCGTGCAGAGTTTTGAATGATTGGAATGCCTTGCCTGAGAATGTGGTGTCTGCAAAGAGTTTGAATGTGTTTAAAACATGATATGATGAGCTGTGTGTGTGATAAAAGGACCTCCCAAATGAGTCTTTGATTCCATGAGGTCTTGGGGTGGTAATAATGATAATAATAATACTTTTTTGTCTAGTTTGTTTTTGAACTGGGTTTAAATATAGAGTTAATTTCACCTGTTTTTTTTTTTTTTTTTTTTTAATACTTCACATTTTTAGGTTTATGTGTTATTCATTTTCATATGTAATCATACATCCTAGGTAGTTAAATGAATTCACCTGTTCTAAAATCTTGTTATCTATTACTATTTTAGTTCTTACTGGATCTTCCTTTAAAGGCCATCGTTTTTGATTTTTCTGTTGATATTATTATTCCATAATCTTTGGCTATCCCATTTAAATTTAAAATATCTTTCTGTAAGTTATCTTCAGAATCTGTAATTATTATTTGCTCATCAACAAAAGGAGAGTGTTTAAGTTTCACAGTAGAAGAAAGTTTAATACCCTGATGAAAATTTTTATTCCATTTTATTATTATTTCATTTAGATAAATATTAAAAAGAGTTTCTGAAAGAGGACATCTCTGCCGGAATCCTTGGTTTATCTCTCTCGTATATGATAGCTCATGATTTAATCTAATTTGTATTTGATTATTTTCATATATACTTATGATAGCTTTTAGAATATTATTTGGTATTTGTCTTTCTTTTAATATGTTAAATAAAATGCTTCTTTTAACTTTGTGAAATGCTTTTTCAAAGTCAATAAATGCAATATATGTTTCTAACTTGTATTTTCTTATTTTCTCTATTATTAATTTTAGGCAAAAGGCCGGGTTTATACGTGATTGTCCTTTTCTAAATCCATTTAGTACTTCTAAAATAAAGTTTTCAGAATATTATATTAGTTTGTTGTTTAAAATTGTGCTATATATTTTGTAACAGGAATTTAGTATACTTTTACCTTTATAATTTTTAGGGTCATCTCTACTACTTTTTTTAAAGATAGGGATCACAATTGCTTTTTTTCCATTCTATTGGGGGGGGGGGGTTTACTAGTTGAATAGAAGTTATTTAAAAATAATAGGAGTCTTTCTTTGAACCTTATTTCTGCATATTAAATAATTCTGCACCTAACTTATCTTCTCCCGTTTCTTATTTCTTTTAGGATGATTTCTAATTCTTCTTTATTAATTTCCTTTTCATTTTCATTAAATGTTTGCCAGTTATCTTTTCTAAAATATTTATCTGTCCACAATTCTGTATAGCAATTTAGAAATTCTTCTAATTTCAATTCAGTGTTTAATTTTATGTTTTCTTTAATATCTGTACTTAAGTGTTTCAAATCTTATATACATCGAGTCTTATTTTATATAAATCATGTTCTAAATGAGAAACAAATTTGTACCATGCTTCTCTATGTTTTTTTCTGACTTCTCTTTTAGCTATGCCTCTTATTCTTTTATATTCTATTTCATCTTCTAATTTTTTACTGCTTAACCATTTATGATAGGTTTTTTTTTCATTTAGATTATTTCTTTGATTGTATCATCCCATATCTTCAGTTTTTTTCATTTTATTGAATTTTTTGTCTTTCCTAAGCTTTCATTTCCTGTTGTATTTAGCATCGTTTTTATATTAAGGCATTCTATTTCTATTTCTATTTGTTTTATTTTATTATTATTATCATTACCCAAGACCCCATGGAGTCAAAGACTCATCTAAGAGGTCCTTTTATCAAACACACAGCTCATCATCCCATGCTTTAAACACACTCAAATTCTCTGCAGACATGACACGACACTCTCAGGCAAGGCATTCCAATCATTCACAACTCTGCATGAAAAAACCTGCTTCTCACTCCCTTATACAGCTTCTGGGGATGACCTCTGGTTCTCCCCTGATCTCCCACTATTTTCTGTAGAACCTCTCCTGCATTGATCCTATAACAACCCCTTAATAACTTGTAGGTCTCTATCATATCTCCCCTCCTCCTCCTCCTGTCCACCACACTCTGCAAGTTGCATCTTCTCAACCTTTCCTCATAGTCAACATTCCAGAGTTTAGAAACTACCTTAGTCAGTCGCCTCTGGACCCTCGCCAACATCTCTTCATCCTTCTGAAAACCAGGTGACCAAATCTGGGCACAGTAGTCCATGTGTGGCCTAATCAAAACCTTTTATCTAAATATTGTTTTTTTATTGTTAAATAATATTGTTTTTTATTGTTAAATAATAAATCCCATATTATTCTATAGCCATACCCAGCTATAGAATAATATGGGATTTATTATTTAACAATATTTCTTTCATTAATTCTTTGTTCATATAGTCATTGTATTACTACGATAAGAAGCCAAAAGGCTATTTTACCGGCGACATAAGTTAAGTTTAAGGGAGATGGTAAATCCCGTATTATTCTACAGCCGGGATTACCATCTCCCTTAAGCTTAACTTATGTCGCTGGTAAAATAGCCTTTTTGTCTTGTTATCATAGTAATAGTAATAACAATATATAAGTACACCACTTTAGCAATTCGTTAGTAGAGGTATATGTAAGTTTGGTTCACTTAAAACCTTGATATTCTAGCTCTACCTACTCACTGATGAGACCTCAAAAAGGGTTGAAACCAGTCTGGGTAGTGACTTCATCTCATAATGTAAAACAGTAATACATCTCCTAGGAGCTGTGTTTTACATTATGAGAGAATATTAAGGATAGTGACGTAGCTTGCTCCACCTTTTTTCTCCGAGTTGCCTTGGTGTTGTACTACCCAAGTGATTACTTACACTTGGGCTTGCCAATAGTTTTTTTGGCATGAAATTCTAGGATTTCAATGGATTTCGATCCGAGTTTTGTACCCGGCTATAGAATAATATGGGATTTACCATCTCCCTTAAACTTATAGTAATTGTATATTTGTGTCATCTAATAATCTAGTTTTATAAACAAATGTTTTAAATTTTCTTTCTGTTCTTGTTATTTGTAGCCATTTTAATTTTATTTTAATGAGGATGTGGTCACTACTTATTTCATATCCTCTGTGAACTCTAACATCTAAAGAGAACTTTGATGTCTTTTAACATTAGATCAACATTAGATAAAATAATCTAATGTTGATTTCCATCCTCTTGCTGCCCAAGTATATCTATGTATGCCTTTATGTTTATAGAAGGAATTCATTATTTTAAGATTATTATAAACTACAAAGTCAATCAATTTTTAACATTCCTGTTTAGAGTATGTTCTCCATATATTCCTATATTATTATTAATTTTTGTGTTTCCAATTCTTGCATTTAAGCCTCCTGCTAATATTACATAATCATTTTTATTTATTTTATTATTTTTTTATTATATTTTATTATAGCCTGTGTAGCTCAGTGGATGTGGCGTTTGCCCACCACGGCGCTTGGCCGCACGAAGGAAGACTTCGTTTCGAGTCTAGTCGGCGACTAGAGGAAATTTTTCTAAGCCTTTTTTCGACTGGTTCCCGAGTTAGTCGATCTCTGGCACGGGCAAGCAGGTTTTTCCTCCCGGAAACTCGGGTTTTTCGTCCTGTAAACTCAAGAAAATCGACCGTAGAACCCACATTATTTCAGACATTAAATATATTGTGTTAGGGTTAGGGACCACGAGATGGCGGCACATTTGAGCTGTCTCTCTTCACTGCGTACCGCTTAATTAGTGATAGCTTTGGGCCATCTGTCTCTGATTGGGTACCAGTGGAGATTGAACTGCCCACTCAGTCTCCAAAAGTTAGATAGGGCTAAATGGCCTCGCCTACTCCCCGTATACGGGAATAAAAAGGCGTTAGCTGATTTTTCATTTTCTTTTTTCTTATTATATTATAAGCAATTTTATTTTATTATAAGCAAAAAATAAATTATTTTTTGTCCTACTTTTTAAATGAACTTAATGATAAGGATTGCATCAAAGAGCTACAATGGCAATGCTACTTTAAGCTCACCATTGCAAGCAACTGACTGGAGGTGCAAAAATTCACCATAACAGCTGATATGTTCCAAAATGTAGCTAGCCTGCAGAAGAAAGGATGATTATGGAAGAATGACACTGGTTGGTGAAAACAATAAGAGGATTACCACCACCATCGAGACTATAGTTGAGATATTAAATCAACTTTAATAAATGTGAGCTTAAAGGAGATACATTGCTGTTCACGAAGGTATTTCATCCTGGTGATTGTGACATCATGCAGAGTTTGAGTACAGTAGAAAGGGAGGAGCAAGAGAGAGAGAGAGAGAGAGACTGATTGTCAGTTATCAGGAGATACATGGTGAATTGAATAAGCTTGTTGCTAATATGGCTGTGGGACATGATGATATTTGCTGCATGTTTTGAGGACTGTGCCAGGGAGTTTACATTTGCCTTGACATACTTGTCTAATATGAGTCTTACATTGGGCCAAGTTTCAAAGGAGATGGAAGGAAGGCAACATTGTACAGTTTCATAAGGAAGATGACAAGAATCAGGACAAGCCTTCAAATTATAGATCATTCGGTGTGTTTGATGTTGTAGTTAAAGTGTTGGAGAGGTTAGTAAAGACTAAGATTCAGAATTGAGTTGACAACAATGCCATTCTCTTTGATGGATAATGTGGATTTGCTAAAGGAAGATGGAAGAATGTTTTAGTCAGCTACTTGCTTATTACAATAAAATGACAGGTGCATTGGACAAGGGAGATGTATACACAGTGGTATACTTAGAGTCGGCAGAAGCTTTTGCTAGATTGCCACATGATAAGTTGATATAATTAAATACACAATGTGTTTATTTAACTATATACACCATCAACCCCATAGTTTAACTATCAATCCCCCATACACAACTTATCAGCAAATTGTGTATGGGGGAGCAATATCTCAGAAGAAAAGTCACTGGTGGTGTTCTTTAGGATTCTGCTTTAGGGCCACTGCTGTTTAACTTGTATGTTAATGATATTGATGAAGGTGTAAATGGAGAGGATATTCAGTTGTTTTCAGATGATACAAATTTGAGAACTATGAGGAGTAGAGCAGATATTGTGGCATTACAAGAGAACCTGAATAGACTGAGTGAATGGGCATGAGTAGGATTACCAGTTCTGTGCTGCAGAGTGTAAGGTTTTAAAATTTCGAAAAGAAAGATGGATGGGATTCAGAGTATACAGTTGGTGGGGATATTTGAGGAAGTGAATGTTATAAGAAATCTGGAGGTGATGATAGAGAAAAATTTATCTCCTAACATTTAGAAGACACTGCTAAGATTGTGAGGACAGCACAATGAATTCTAGCAATGGTGCAGAGGACAGTGACTTGTAAAAGTAAGGAGATTATGATTCTATTGTAAAACTCCCTTATTAGGCCGCACATGGACTACTTTGTGCAAATTTGGTCACCTGGTTTCTAAAGGATGAACCTGGTTTCCAAAAGATATTGGAAAAGGTTCAGAGGTGATTGACTAAGATAATTACTGGTTTCTGGAATGTTGAATATTATTATTATTATTATTCAGGCCTCCATGGAGTCAAAAGACTCATCGTGGGAGGTCCTTCCTAAGAAACACAAAGTCTATCAAGACTCATCGAGGGAAGGTCCCCCCCTAAGAAACACAAAGTCTATCATACCACTCCTTGAACTCATTGACCATTCTCGCTCTCACCACTCCATCAGGCAATGCATTCCACAGTTCATCCACCCTCCATGCAAAGAAACCACTCCTCACCCTCTTGCTCACAGTTTCCTTTTGTAACTTCCAGGGATGGCCTCTTGTCATCACTCCTTCCTGCTGTTCAACCAAGCAAAAGAACTCTCCAATGTCAACCCTGTAACCACCTCTCAACAGTTTTAAAAGTCTCAATCACATCACCTCTCCTTTTTATTCACCACACTCTGCAGTCCACATTCCCTCAGCCGATCCTCATAACTATCATTGTACAGTCCTGAAACCATCTTTGTTATCCGCCTTTGTACCCTTTCCACAGTTAATTTATCCCCTTCAAATCCTGGGGACCAAATCTGAGAACAATAGTCCAAGTGTGGTCAGATCAGGGTCTTATACAATGGAATGATAACTGTTTTATCTCTGTAGGTCAGTGTCCTTCTCATTATTGCAGCAATCCTCTGTTGTGTCGGAAATAACCGGCCCACTATCAGTCAGCCATTTATTTTGGATCCAACATGAGAAGAAATTGACTTATGATAAAAACATGCTTATACTCTCAAGAGCAGGGGTAAAGAAATAATAAATGAATTGTAATCAAAGAGGGTATATCAATTTAATTAGTAAGAATGTTAGAAAATAGTCCAAATTGTATTCTAAAATCATGCCCAGTATGGGAAATTATGTTAAAGAAATCAGAATCATATGTCAACCAATCAACGGAAGGTCAAATCACTACATAAGAGCCCACAGTAACAGCAGAAAAACCGTATAGCCATCCGGTAACCTCAACTGTAACAGTTTCGTCAAGCGAGAGGCATGGAGAAAAGAATGTGACTTCATCAATACCTGATGAATCAAAGATAGTTAAGTAGGTGATGAAAGTACTGAGAGAGGGCGCTCGCGGATGAAATATAAGGAGCTGCGCGCACTTTAAACACTCTCTCTTGTTCCTGTATTTTCCTTGTTCTTGTTTGAAGGCCGTGAAGGCTGAGGAAGCTTGTCTCCAGTATCCAGCAACATTCCACATTGCTGTGGGTTCCGATATGCACAAGATATCCGACAGAGCATCGGCAGACCAGCAGACAGAGCCATTGGTAAATCTGCTACCAATGTGAGGGCGGCAAAGGAGATCCTTTCGAGGAGAAAAAGAAAGCAACAGACAGCAGAGTGACAAGAGACTCTTGCCACATCTGAAGAAAACCCAGGACTAAAGTTGAGGATCACTAAGGAAATAGCCGGTAAGGTGCAGAACTTTTATTTTATATATAACAAGTCATATAGAAAGAGAGGAAACAAAAAGAGAGAGAACTTTGAGCATAGCCCTGCTCGAGCCATCTAAGTGATCCGTTTGGACTAATCGTCTGTGATAAGATCTTCCTATGTTAGTTTAATCTCTTGTGTAAGAGAGAGACATTATAGCAGAACAGTTATTAAATGATTCAGATTATGTGATAGTATGTGAAGGCCCTGCTCCTTATATTGAGCCTATAACTTATATAAGTTTTACAGGAAAGAGTTTAGTCCTCTGACTAAAACAGTGACTGTTAATTGAGTGAATATATCATGTACATTTAGCTAAGGTTGTAATATTCAAGAATTGCATAACCATGAGAGCATCACTTAATCCTAATACAAGATACAAGAATAAGGATGATTAACTAATGCTCTTGACATAAAATTAGATGAGTCTGCGTGATGAGAGATATATAAGAGAGATTTTAACATTTAGGATATTTGAGTGATTTATCTATGCATGAGTTTATCCTTATATTATTGAGATATGATTTTAGTGTAAATACCTTTTGTTCAAATAAATGTATTCTTTTAAACTAAAACTTGTGAATTCTTGTGTCTGAGACTGAACTACTGCTTAGAAAAGTTCGGACCTGTATAAGTAAGGGAAACTGTATAAGTGGGGGATACTGTATGAATAGGGGGATATTGTATAAAGAGTGGGAAAAAGGGGGCCGCGACTCCCTTAAAAATAAGAAAACAAAATAACCAAAAACAAAAAGGAAAACCAGAAAGAAGAACCTAGGGACGTAACACCTCTGTGTTACCTTCACCACCTTTGCAATATGTCCCCTAAATTTCAGGTTTCTATCACTCATCAACCCCAGATCTCTTGTGTCCCCCTACTTCCTCCAGTATAACTCCTCCCATAGAGTATGCAGTGCCCTATTGATGTTTCCCAAACCTCAAGACCTTACATTTTGCTGCATTAAACTGACTGATTAAACTAATCTTGTATTGCCCACCTCTACCTCACACCATATACTTTCAAAATTATTAGTGTCACTGCCTTCCAAAGTCTCCACTCTTAGAGGACATAGGTCATCACTTATCATAAGCAGTACTCCACCACCACCACCACGCTTTCTCTTCCTATCCTGCCAAAAAAATGCTGTTCCCAGCAACTTCTATTCCTGTTATTATATCCTCTTCTGTCAATCACGTCTCAGTGATCCCAATAATTTTTGGCCATGCTGATGCTATCTGCGCCACCAATTCCTCTCCCTTATTCCGGATACTCCTGGCATTAGTATATAGCATATAAATGCTGTTTTTTCTATACCCAGCATTATCCCCTCTAGACTCCACTGGGCTCAGTGTTACCTGATGTCTTCCCCCTTCTCCCAAGTACCCATTCCCACAAGAGGCCACTCCTGCTACCATCCTCCCTGGGACACACTGACATTTTCAGATACCTACGTCCTTCCTCATTGAAATGCAAGTGGCCTCTCCCATACAATTCCTCTCTGTCCTCAAATGCACTCCAAGCATCAAGATATTCCAGTCCTCTCTTGTCACACATTCTAGCTATTATGCCATTCAATATTACTGCTCTTCTGCTCAGTTCGTCTTTATCACACCTAGGCAACACACACACACTCACTATCTTTCCTCTCTGTGTGTTCTTTCGTACCACCTCAAGCAAGAATCTCATACCTCTTGCTGCCCTATTTACACCACTACTCAAGTCATTTGTTCCCACCATCACAATCATCTCATCTACCCTTTCACCTCTCTTAACTGCCAAAGCCACCCTTTCTATCATTCCTCCTGGCAAACACTCCTCACGCATCCTATTTTGAACACCACGGATCATTGAGTGCCCATACATTATACCTCTTACCATTCCCTCTCTCCTACTGTTTCCATTTTCTCCTCTTCTAGCACTCCCATACCTCTCTCTCTCTCATTCCATCTCTCATACTGTTTCCATTCTCTCCTCTTCTAGCACTCCCATACCTCTCTCTCTCATTCCATCTCTCATACTGTTTCCATTCTCTCCTCTTCTAGCACTGAAGAAAGGTTTAGAAAACACAATTTATAGAGTCTAAAGGATAAAAGGAAGAGAGTAGGATATGATAGGGATATTTAAGTTGGTAAGGAGTTTTTATCAGATTAATTTTAAACAGATTTTTCATAGAATAGTGGGAGATGGAGAAAATAAGAGGTCATTTCTAGTATATAAGAAGTGTTTGAGCATAGGAGTGAGAAGAAGGTTTTTTGCTTTTAGAATGATAAGTGATTAGAATGCACTGCCTGAAAATGTGGTAACTGCAAAGAATGGGACTGTATTTAATCATGTTACGATGAACTGTGGGTTTGAAAAATTTTCACACACATACACAGGGACTTGTGGCTGTTTAACGCAGATGGAAGAATGGTGTGTGTGTGTGTGTGTGTGTGACGTGTGACCTGAACCATGAAGTGACGAATGCAAATATGAAATTGATGACAGAAAGTGTTAGTAACGAGAATGTTGCGGGAAACATGAGTGTGCACGTTTGAAAGAGAAGGATGGTGGGAAAGATAGGTGAAAAAATGTTAAAAAATCAGTAAAAAAGAAAAAAGAGCAATTTGAAAACTGTAACAGATGTTAAAAGGAATGAAAGTGAGGCGAGAGTGGCGGAAGGAAATGAAATTGAGAGAAGGAATGAAACTAGAAATGGCGTGATGCATAAATCAAAAGTGAAAAAAATTGAAAGAATGAATGATAGCGAAAAAAGAATGAATGGTAAAGAAAGCTGGACGCATTGTTGGACTGAAAATATGGAAACAAAGAAAGATGAATGAGAGTGAAAGCGAGTAGAGGGGGTCGAGAGTTAGAAAGATTGAATGATAGAGAGAATGTGTCACAAGATTCGGACGTTGAATTGGATTGGATGAGGCAAGAAATGAAATAGATGCGGAATGAAATTAAGAGAATTCAGGTCAAAACTATTAAAATAAATCATAATGGCATGAAAGAGTTAACGAAAGGTGAGCAAGTGACATTGTATGGCGAATCCATTATTAAAGGTGTGCTAGAGGATAAAATGCACAAGGTATGTTTTCCAGGCGGTAAAATGAGCAGAGTGATTGAGGCATTGGATATGAGGCAGCAGCGAGCAAAAGAGTCAATAGTATTAATTTGTACAAATGATTTGAGTGAGGACAAAGACCATGTCAGAATGTATATCAGGAGGCTGCTTGGAAGGATAAAAGAGAATAGTGTGACAGGAAGAGTAGTCAGTGCGTTGCCTAGGTATGACTGTGGTGAAATGAGGCGGAGAGCAAGGATTATGAATGATATGCTGGCTGAAATGTGTGAGGAGATGGGAATACAGTTTGTTAATGTGTGGAATGACTTTGAGGGATGAAGGGAGCTGTATGGGAGCGATGGACTGCAGTTGAGTGGTTATGGTGTAAGTCGCTTGGAGAGACTGCTGCTAAAAGGTAGAGAAGTGAATAGACGGAATGAATCAGATCGAGAGGGGAGTGATGTGGAAGAGCAGGAGAGATTGAAGAAGTGGATATGAATGGGGAAGTGAGTGGTATGAGTATAGAAAATGAGAGACTGGTGCAAGAATAGCAGAGAAACGGGGAGGCTCAGAGTGGACAGGGGTACACAGTGTGAGAAAGTTGGATGCTCCAAGAGGAGGTGAAAGCGTGTGTAGGCAGGAAAGGAATGGAACGATCAGGGATCAAGAGGAAATTGAAAAGGGTTCTAAAATGAAGAAGCAGAAAGGGAAATAGCCCCAGTTGAGCATGAAGAGATCACATCGCGTGAGTGGTATCAGTGGAACTAGCTGTAGATCCAGAAATGAGCTATTGTGTTTGTATACAAATGCTAGAAGTATAAGAAACAAGGCAGATGAAATGCTTGCACTAATTGCATCTGTTCACCCAAGATTGTTGGAATAAGTGAAACATGGTTGTAAGAGGATGACATAATGTTGTAAGAATATATTGTTGGAAGTAGAGGAAATAAGAGATCTGGGAGTGATAGTGGATAAGGATCTAAAATTTAGGGGTCACATCGCCAAAATTGTGAAGACAACACAAAGACTTCTGGGAATGATGAGGAGGACACTGACGTGTAGAAGTAGGGAGATTCTTGTTCCATTGTATAAGGCTTTGATTAGGCCACACATGGACTATTGTGCCCAGATTTGGTCACCTGGTTTTCAGAAGGATGAGGAGATGTTGGAAAGGGTCCAAAGGCGACTGACTAAGGTAGTTTCTGACCTCTGGAATGTCGAGTATGAGGAAAGATTGAAAAGATGTAATTTGCAGAGACTAGTGGAGAGAAGGAAGAGGGGAGATATGATAGAGACCTACAAGTTGGTAAGGGGTTGCTATAGGATCAATGGTGGAGAAGTTCTACAGCGAATAGTGGGAGATCAGGGGAGAACCAGAGGTCATCCCTGGAAACTGTATAAAGAGGGTGTGAGTAGGGGAGTGAGAGGCAGGTTTTTTTCGTGCAGAGTTGTGAATGATTGGAATGCCTTGCCTGAGAGTGTGGTGTCTGCAAGGAGTTTGAATGTGTTTAAGACCCGGTATGATGAGATGTGTGTGAGATAAAAGGACCTCCTAGATGAGTCTTTGACTCCATGAGGTCTTGTTTAATAATAATAATAATAATAATAATAATACATCCTGACAGGAATAGAGATGGAAGGGTATGATGTGTTTCATGAGGATAGAAGGGGTAAAAAGGGAGGGGGAGTGCTATTGATATTAGAGAAAGAATTATGTCCATACAAAATAGAGATGCAAGACAGAAATAGTGTCAGTGGTTTTGAGATAGTTGAATGGAATCAAATACTTGGTGGGATGTTGTTATAGACCAGGTAATATGGATGATGGTGATACTGAAATGTATAGTCAAATTCGCCAAGCAAATAAGAAAACGGTGATCATTATGGGTGATTTTAATTTTGGCAATATAGACTGGAATGATGAGATAGCAACTGGAAGTAAAGAAAATGAGTTTCTTGAGTTTTTGAGGGATAACTACCTCAGACAGCATGTAACAGAGGGCACACGAGGGTTAATGGTCTTGGATTTTGTCATCTCATCAGAGGATGTAATTATAAATGTGGTGTCAAATCATCCACCAATTAGTGAGAGTGACCATGAGGTGATTATCTGGGTGGTTGCCAGCAATGTGAGAACCTCTGTGAGAAAAGGGTATATGTGGAACTACAAGGGGGCAGGTGATTATGAAGAGATCAGGAGACAGCTTGCAGGTGTAGCATGGAATGAGGAGTTAGCTGGAAAAGAGCTCAATGCAGCTTTGGGGGATTTTCAAAAACTATCTAGTAGATGCAATGTCTAAATGCATTCCAAGGGTAAGAAGGTTAAATAAGGTAGGTGTGAGATGGATGAATAAAGAGATTAAGCATGTGATACAGAGAAAAAGGGCATTGTGGAGGCAGCATAAGAGAAGTGGAAATAACCAATTTCATGAGGTCTACAAAGACCAGGCAAGGAGGGTGACTTGGTTGGTGAAAGTAGTTAGCTAATGAAGCCAAAAAGAATCCTAGAGAATTCTTTCGATATGTAGCCAGCAAAAGAAAGAATGATTATGGAAGGATGACATTGATTGGAGCAAATGGTATAAAGACAGCTGTTGCAGAATGTGTGGTGGAGATATTTAATGAGCAGTTCATAAAGATCTTTCAATCTTGTGAATGTGACTTCATGGAGAGATTGAGAGCAGTTGATGATGGGGAGGAGAGACTGACTAAGTGAGCAAGAGGTGTTTGGGGAGTTGAGTAAACTAGATGTAAATAAGGCTGTGGGACTTGATAATATATCACCGCGTATTTTGAAGGAATCAGCCAGGGAGTTGACAGCTGCCTTGACATATTTTTTTAATATGAGTCTTGCACTTGGTCAAGTTCCTAAGGAGTGGAAGGAGGGAAAGATTGTGCCACTTCATAAAGGAGGTGATCGAATTCAAGCATCAAACTATAGGCCTATCTGTGTGTCTGGTGTTTTGGTTAAGTTGGAGAAGCTTGTGAGAACTGGGATCCAGAGTTGGGTCGACAACAATGGTATTATCTTTGATGGACAGTATGGATTTGCTAAAGGGAAGTCAAGATTTAGTAATCTGCTTACTTATTACAATAAAGTGACTGCTTCCTTGGACAGAGGAGAAGGATACACAGTAATATACTTGGATTTCGCAAAGGCTTTTGATAGAGTATCTCATGATAAGTTAACAGTCAAACTAGAGCAGATGGAGTTGGATATTAGATTAGTGCATTGGATTGGCAACTGGCTATTTAATAAGTATCAACAAGTTGTGTATGGGGGTGTGATATCTAGGAAAATAAAAGTCACTAGTGGAGTGCGTCAGGGGTCTGTTTTAGGGCCATTACTGTTTAACTTGTATATTAATGATATTGGCGAAGATTTGGATGGAGATATTCAGTTGTTTGCAGATGATGCAAAGTTGGGAAGAACCATAAAGAGTAGTGTAAGATGTTGTGGCCTTGCAAGAACACTTGAATTAATCGAGTGATTGGGCACGGAAATGGGGATGTGAGTTCAGTGTTGCAAAATGTAAGTTTTTACAATTTGGAAAACAAAGATGGAATGCAGAATTTATGCTTGCTGAGAATATATTGTTGGAGGTAGAGGAAATAAACGATCTGGAGGTGATAGTGGATAAGGATCTAAAATTTAGGAGACACATTGCCAAAATTGGGAATGATGCAGAGGACACTGATGTGTAGAAGTAGGGAGATTCTGTTCCATTTTGTAAGGCTTGGATTAGGCCACACGTAGACTATTGTGCCCAGATTTGGTCACCGGGTTTTCAGGAGGATGAAGAGATGTTTGAAAGGGGCCAAAGGCGACTGACTAAGGTAGTTTCTGACCTCTGGAATGTTGAGTATGAGGAAAGATTGAGAAAATGTAATTTGCAGAGTTTGGTGGAGAGGAGGAAGAGGGGAGATATGATAGACACCTACAAGGTGGTAAGGGGTTGTTATAAGATCAATTGTGGAGAAGTTCTACATAGAATAGTGGGAGATCAGGGGAGAACCAGAGATGTCATCCCTGTAAACTATAAAGAGTGTGTGAATAGGAGAGTGAGAGGCAGGTTTTTTTCATGCAGAGTTGTGAATGATTGGAATGCCTGCCTTTCAATCATTCACAACTTTCTGTTTTTTATAAATATACAGTATATATTATTATTATTATTATAACAAACAGAAAGCACTTAGTTACTACAGTTTTGAATCTAAGGAGGATGGGGAAAATGTATGTTATACTATTCAGCAGTTGTATACAAACATTCAAGCTTTACACTCAAAAGGAATCCTTCTTTTAAGGATTTTAGAAATCACTAAAAATATATAAAAATACCATGTTTCAGAATTTGTTAAGAAAATGCTCTAACTGAGTGAATATAATTATGATGTTTATCATTATTATTCCTGTGATTCAGTTATATTATTCAGTTCACAGAATTAAAGAGTAACAAGAAACATGAAATAGAATAATGAAATCTTTGACTAATTTGGGTCCTATTCAAAGGCCTAGGAATCAACTAGATATCATTGTAAAATGCGAGATGTCTCTAAAAGTGCTATTTTCTGGAGTTGAAATGGCACTTTTAGAGACATTATTTGGGAGGCTCCACCTTTCCGGATATTTCATAAATGTTCTTGGTATTGCTCCAAAGTCACTGAATTTCATTCTCCAGATTCCTATACTTGGTCAGTTTTTCATGCACTTTTCTGCTACTCTGATATCCCCTGGTATTTCTCCATAAATAAACTACATTCCAGTGACAGTGATGTTTGCCATATTATGCCCAAGATGTTCATCTGTCTGAATTTTATTTACAGTCCCATAATATCTTTGCATTTTCATTTTCAATAACTTTTGTGTTCACAAGGAATTTTGCAAGCTGGGAAAACATATTTCCTGCTTAAACACCAGTGTACAGCTTTTGTTACCTGGTCATGCTTTGTTTACAGTCTGTATGGGTAATCTTGCCAAGAACTAATTAGACAGTCTCCTGTTTCTTCTTTATCTCTGTCAGCATTTGCTATCTTTACAGATCTTTTCATTCTTCACCTTTATTGCATTCATTGATAGTGCTTGTTTTATTATTATTATTATTATTCAGGCCTCCAAGGAGTCAAAAGACTCTTCGAGGGAGGTCCTTCCTAAGACATAAAGTCTGTCAAGACTCATCGAGGGGAGGTCCCCCCCCCTGAGAAACACAAAGTCTATCATACCACTCCTTAAACTCACTGACCATTCTCGCTCCCACCACTCCATCAGGCAATGCATTCCATGGCTCAACCACCCTCCACACAAAGAAACCACTCCTTACCCTCTTGCTCACAGTTTCCTTTCGTAACTTCCAGGGATGGCCTCTTGTCATCACTCCTTCCCGCTGTTCAGCCAAGCGAAAGAACTCCCCAGTGTCAACCCTGTAACCACCTCTCAACAGTTTAAAAGTCTCAATCATATCACCTCTCCTTCTTCTATCCACCAAACTCTGCAGTCCACATTCTCTCAGCCGATCCTCATAACTATCCTTGTACAGTCCTGAAACCATCTTTGTCATCCGTCTTTGTATCCTTTCCACAGTTAATTTATCCCCTTCAAATCCTGGGGACCATATCTGAGAACTTTCTAATATACTTTCTACTCTTTTTGAGTAGAAAGTATATTACCTTCTATCTCTTTCTTGATGCTGCTCTGCTGAAGCCATTGCCAAGTTAAGAAACTGGCAACTTTCCCTTCAGTATCTTTCAAATATTGACCATGGCATGCTTTATTTTTCCAACCTTCTGATCTTTTTGCCATTTCTTTCTCTTTGTACTGCTTTTTTTTGTTGGATCTACTACATTCACTACTTTTTCTTTAAGCTTCAATTAACATATTTTCTGTTCTTTTCAATATAATCATTTATTGGTTTAGCAATTCAAAAAAAGATTCCAGTATTGCTATCACATGTTTATTAAGATAAATAAAAATAAACAAACCCAACAAGTTTCCTATGTCGTTTAACTTACATCTTCAGAGGTTAAATGTAACTAAAAGTTTAAATATAAGAAATGAGAAATTACTCAAAATAGTCCATTTTATGATATTATGGCCATCTAACCGTTCATTAAATGAAAAAATCCAAATGCAGAATATGTGCATGCTAAGTATGAACAATGCTGGATGTTGTCACGTTCTGTTGTTTACATTCACACTGTCTGAGGTCTGACTTAGGTATATTTTTTATCAGTGCTGACCAAACCTTGTGTAGATTTAGGCCCTGGTTTTTGTTGCATTGCGTTGGAATTCTAAGCATATTTGCAGCTTCTCTAAATTTCCTTGTGAAACAGTTTTTTTCAATATAAGACATGTTCGTTTTATGCCAGAGTACATTATGGCTGGTGGAAGTTGTGTGGGTGGGATGTTAGGCCTGATTTGTGTTTTCTCCTTCTGCATTCGGATTTTTTTATTTAATCGACAGTTAGACGGCCATAACATCATAGAATGGACTATTTTGAGTAAATTCTCATTTCTTGTGTTTAAACTTGTAGTTACCTTTAACCCCTGAAGATGTAAGTCAAATGACATACAAAACTTGTCGGGTTTATTTATTTTTATTTATCTTAATGGTAGGGGTGACAAGAGATCTGGGAGTGTTAAAAAACTGAAATTGAGGGAGCCTATTGCAAAGGTGGTGAGGGTAACTCAGAGGATTGCTGCAATACTGAAAAGGATGCTGACCTGCAGAGATAAAAGAGTTATCATTCCGTTGTGTAAGACCCTTATCTGACCACACTTAGACTATTGTTCTCAGATTTGGTCCCCAGCATTTGAACGGGATAAATTGACTGTGGAAAGGGTACAGAGGTGGATAACAAAGATGGTTTCAGGACTGTACAATGTAAGTTATGAGGATTGACTGAGGGAATGTGTACTGCAGAGTTTGGTGGATAGAAGAAGGAAAGGTGATATGATTGAGACTTTTAAACTGTTGAGAGGCAGTTACAGGGTAGATATTGGAGAGTTCTTTCACTTAGTGGAATGGCAGGAAGGAGCGATGACAAGGGCCATCCCTGGAAGTTACGAAAGGAGGCTGTGCACAAGAGGGTGAGGAGTGGTTTCTTTGCGTGGAGGGTGGTTGAACCTTGGAATGCATTGCCTGAGAGAGTGGTTGGAGTGCGGACAGCTAATGGGTTCAAGGAGTGGTATGATAGACTTTGTATTTCCTAAAAACGACCTCCCACGATGAGTCTTTTGACTCCATGGAGGCCGGGATAATAATAATAATAATTAATAAACATCTGGTCACATAATCATTCATTGTTTGCTTTTCTTCTACTGTTTACTTCACTTGTAAAAGACGACATCCTCCACTTTTCCTGGCTATATGTAACTGATCCACATCACTGTGTGGGTGCAAGGCATTATCCACTGTCATTAATTTTCATGTTTTATAATCAAGTGCATCCAAATGCACTTGATCATAAAGTGCATCCAAGTGCATCTAACTGGCTTGTGTCCAGTTAGTTATCCCTTCAGTGTATCTATTTACAGGGATGACCCATGTATTGATTGGTGTTATGATGTCCCTTCCATTATTATTATTAACACTAGACCTCCATGGAGTCTAAAGTCTCATTGTAGGAGGCAAACACTGTTACACACAAAGCCCATTGAACTTTGTTTAAACTCATTCAATGTATCTGCATTTACGACAATGTCAGTCAAAGCATTCCATTGACCAACTACTTTTCATGTACAGAATGTACTCCTTATGCCCCTGCTCACACCTCCTTATACGACTTCCAGGTATGTCCCCCTTGTTCTATCCCCCCTCTCCCTATTCTACAAAAAATATAATGAAGAGAGGGGATATGATTGAAACAGATTTAATCTCGTAACAGCCCCTTACCAACTTAATGTTGCAATCATATCCCTCTCTCTCTCTTCATCATATTCATAAGGCTTTGCAAACTGCATTCTCTCAGGTTGTACTCATATACCACATCCCAAATATCAGTTACGACCTTAGTCAGTCTTCTCTAGCCCTTTTCCAGCATATTCTCATCACCATGAAAACCAGGAGGACCAAATCAGTGCATAGTAATCCACAAGACCCGATTAATGCCTTATACAATGGAACCAGAACCTTTTTATTTCTACAAGTTAAGGTCTTCTGCATCATTGCCATAATCTGATGTGATGTCTTCACAACTTATACATTGTGACCTCTGAATTTAAGATCCTTGTTCATCACCAATCCAAAATTATCTCCTCAACTTCCTCCAAAATTTCCCCACCAAGTGTATACTTTACATCCCATTGTTGCCTATCAAATTTCAGAACGTTACACTTGGCAACACTGAATTGACAGTTCCCCACTGCTTCCTGCTCATACAATCTATTCAAGTCCTCCTGTAAGGCCACAATATCTGCTTGATCCCTCATCACTCTCCCCAGTTTTGCATCATCTGCAAACAGTTGTATATAACCAGTTAAACCTATCCTAATATCAATAATATACAAATTAAATAACAATGTTCCCAAAACTGATCCTCGAGGCACACCACTAGTGACTTTCTTCTTGGGGAAGATCACTTCATGATCACTCTCACCCACTAGAGGGTGGTGCGAAATTCCACATACATTTATATCCACTGATGAAATAATCAGATCCAAAACTCTTGATCCTTGTCTGCCCTCCTTTAAATACTGCTTGAGATAGTTGTCTCTCATGAACTTGAGAAATTAATTTTCCTTATTCCCAAATCTCTTCATTTCAATCTATACTTCTATAATTAAAATCACAATTTCCTTGTTCACTAACTGAAGGTTGCTTATGCATTTCTTCATCACAACCTCCACCTTCCTTAGCATATAGCAACATCCTACTAAATATCTCTTTTTTTTGCCAACCTCCACCTCACACCACACCGGTGGCGGCCGGTGAAAATTTTAAGTGGGGGTGCTGCATATTCAAAATTTAAAAAAAAAAAATATTTTTTTTCCTAATCAGTAACCAATTTATTAATAAATAAATTTACATATTAAAAAATTGCTTTATTAAAAATATTTCACCCTCACCACGAACAAACACCAATAATAAAAGTTTTGTATCTCACAGAAATAACGCACGCAAGCATACAATACACTGCCCAAATGAGCAGTGTCAGAGTGACTTGTAACATGCAATCACAAGTGCAAACAAATATCGCCGAGTCTGACTGCGATTGGTCGAATGTGATAATTCCGACACTGTGTTAGATCGCAGTGTATTTGTTTTGTAATCTAAAGCATTAATTGAACAATTCCAATTATTAACTATTCAATCACTGTCGAAACATAAGCTGTAACCTTTAACATGTTGTATTGCATTTATATAATGTTGTAAGCATCGTTATCATTTATAAACACAAACAAAATTTTAATTTTTTATTTTTTCCTTTGGGGGTCACAGTGCTTATGTACGGGCTGCCACTGCACCACACTGCCTCAAAACCATCGCCACTATTTCCCTCTTTCATGTCTACCTTATGTGGACATTATAGACTTCCTTCCTTTCTTCCATTAATGTTGATATCTTCATGTTTGCAAGTTATGGATAAATATATTTCTCATTCAAAGAAAGCTAAAATCATCTCCAAAACCAAGATTAGTTTAATTTTCTGTTATATTGGCAAAAAAGTTTATTAATTTCAGTGATAATTTATTTATTATTGAGTATTGAGATTGCATTCATAAGAATTGTCCCAGATTTTTGGTAAATTTATACTGCCATACTTGTTGAGATGTGAGTATGTTTTAGAGCTTCTGTTGATTCCAAAAACAATCTCTCTCTCTCTCTCTCTCTCTCTCTGACTTATAACGACTTCTGTACACAGAAGTCGTCATAAGCCTTGAAGGTGAGGAGTCATTTATTTGCATTCAGGGTGGTTGAACCATCAAATGCATTACCTGATAGGGTGCTCAGAGCACAAATGGTGAATGAGTTTATGGAGTGGTATAATATGCTTTGTGTTGTCTAGCATGGGCCTCCCATGATGAGTCTTGTGACCCTATGGAAGTCCTGCTAAATTTTTGTCATAATTTATATGTTCTACGGCTTATGGTTAACTAAGTAAAAATGGTAAGGATAAGATTGACTAGATATTATGATTATTATCATGAGTCAGAACTTCTATAGGGTCACAAGACTCATCATGGGATTCCCATTCTAGAAACACAAAGCATATCATACCACTCCTTAAACTCTTTCACCATTTGTGCTCTGAGCACCCTATCAGGTAATGCATTCGATAGTTCAGCCACCCTAAATGCAAATAAATGACTCCTCAACTTCAAGGCTTATAATGACTTCTGTACACAGAAGTCGTTATAAGTCAGAGAGAGAGAGAGAGAGAGAGAGAGATTGTTTTTGGAATTAGCAGAAGCTCACTCTAAAACACTCCAAACCTCAACAAGTATGGCTGTATAAATTTACCAAAAATATTAATATCCCCCTCTTTTTTTTTTTTTTTCAACATAGATGGTGTCTAATTAGGACCTTAGTCTTTATGCTGTCCATTACAGTTGTTTAAACTAGTCCCATTGTTATACCAGATTGTTGTTGTTTCACGTACTGTGACAAACTGACAAATTGCTTTTGTGCTCTGAAGATGCTGGATATAATACCAGCAAAATATCAGCAGAAAACTGAGGAAAGCCAATGCAGAGGCCAGCAGATGTTATTGCCTTAGAACAGGACTTGAATAGGTTGCATGAATGGGCAGGTAAATGGAACTATCAGTTCAATGTTGCAAAGTATAAGGTTTTGAGATTTGGTAATCAACGATGGGAAGCAAAGTATACACTTGGTGGGAAAACTTTAATAAAGGATATGAGAGATCTAGGAGTGATGGTGGACAAGGACTTGAAATTCAGGGACCACATCATATTGCACAAGTTGTGAAGACATCACATTGGATAATGGCAATGATGTGGAGGACCTGACATGCAGAAATAGAGAGGTTATGATTTCATTGTATAAGGCCTTGATCAGGCCTCATATGGATTATTGTGCACAGATTTGGTTGCTGGGTTTACATGGTGACTAGGATATGTTGGAAAGGGTCCAGAGAAGATTTACAAAGGTAGTCAGTGGTCTTTTGAATGTGGAGTATGAGGACAGATTGAGAGAATGTGCAGAGCCTCGTGAATAGGAGGAGGAGGGGGGGGGATATTGTTATTGTTATTATTAGACACCTCCAGGGAGTCTAAATACTGCTAATTACTATTTATTAACTTATTAATAATAATAATAATAATAAGTTAACAAATAGTAATTATTTTCTTATCATTCTATGTTGTCATCAATACTGTGAAAATTAAATTAACATGGACTACAGACACATAAGCCTTTCCATGCATTTAAAGATTATGCACTGGCACCATCTTACTCTCCTTCCACTCATTGGGCACATTCCCAGTAGCTAGGCTTTCATTGAAAAGCCAGGTCAATGGAGCTGTCAATTCCTCAGCATGTTCTCTCAAAACATATGGTGTAATCCCATCCAGTTCCACTGCCTTACCATCTCCAGAGTACTTAGTATTTGAAACACATTTCTCTTCATGCATTGATAAGCCTTCAATCTTTCCCGTTCCTTCAGGAATAAAACCTGCTTTTCCAAGATAAAATGCTCCAATAAACTGATCATTAAATTGCTCCACTATGTCATCTGCACTGGTCACTTTACCTCCTTTTTCTATCTGATATAGTCATTTGTCCACAATCTCTCCTTCTACTGGCCACATAATGAAAGAATTCCTTGAGATTTTCCTTGGACTGTAGAGGTAATTTCTCTCCTCATATTACATTTTTGTCTTCCTTCCTCTACTGGTCCCTTTTCCTTGCCTGTCTTATATCCCTTGTGCAACTGCTCTCGACCCCTCTCTTTATACATCTTCCACGACCATTTTTCCATCTATTTGATTTTGTTAGTCATCGTTTTCTTTTTTTCACTCAAGGAATGGCATTTGCTGTTTTTATTGATAAATATTTCTTCACAGGCCTCGATGCACTGACATCACTCTTTTGCATTTTTCATTCGTGAAATTGCCCTAAGCTAATTTTGAATATTATTATAGTTGCCTGCCTTATAATTTCACATAAATTCCTTTCTCCTTGAAACTTCTGCATATCTATTCTGCCTCGAAGTCAAAACTGCATGGTCACTCCCATCAACGGGGCAAGTTGACATTTGTTACAATGAGTTCCTCTGATGCATGGACCAAATCTAAAACTCACAGTTATCATATTCCTTTAATTGCATGCTTACTGAGACATTTGTCCTTCAAGAATTCCAGAAATTCCATTCCCTTACTACTGTATGCTGCTTCCTTTGTCCTATATAACAATAACGTCTATAATTAAAACTCAAATAGTGATCACTCACTTTGCATTCACCAAACTAGCACCTCCATAGTGCAATTGGAAGAACGATGGTATGTTGCACTTCAGAACACATGTAATTTACAGACAAAAAAATACTAGTGGTGGTGGTTGTAGCCAGTAGATGGTGTTGATGTAGGTGATTGGTAGTAGACGTTCTGTGTAGGTAGTAGTGGAGACGGAGAGTTGTACAGTAGGTGTCCTCTTGTAATGAGTCTTCAGACTCCTTGGAGGTGTCATGAATAATGATAATAATAATAATAACTAATCTACCTAAACATTTTCTGCTTATCACTCTCTGTGTTCTCTGGCTTATAGCAACATTCCAGTAAATATTTTGTCCTACCCACCTCCACCTCACACCATTACACTTTCAAAACTATCAGTGTCATTTTTTTCCCCAATTCTCCACTCTGAGAGGACTCAACTCATCAGTTATCATAAGTAACACTCTACCACCCCATTTGCCCTTCCTATCCCCAAAACATACTGTACTCTTTTACTTTTATTCCTGTTAGAACATCACCTTCAATCAGCAATGTTTTTCTGATTCCAGTAATCTCAGGACAGGCTGAGGCTATCAATGCTGTCATTCACTGCCCTTATTCCTGATACTCTTGACATTTGTATAAAGAAACTTGAATACATTGTCACCATTTTTGCATCTATTATTATTCCCTCTGGACAACACTTGACTCTGTAACATATCATATATTATCCCATCTCCCACATTTGTATCCTTTTAATAGGTTCCCCTCCCCCTGCTACTATACACCCTAGTATGTCTAGTTTCCCCATCCTAACACTGTTGCTTTTCCCCGAAACAATCTCTCCAGATGCTCATGCTCTTCCATGTTGAAATGCAGTCCATTTCTTGTATACAGATCTAGGGATCTGTATACAAGATCCATGTCCATGCCCTGGTGTTGTACCATCTTTAGACTTGAACTTTGTTTCAGGCGCAAACTTAAGTGTTTGCATACTTGGGATTAGGAGTTAAAATAACCAAGTTTCTAAAATTACATGGTTATCCTAATATACAATATCCCCAAGTTAAAAAAATTTATTACATCTATATCTCCTCTAGACATTTTTATTAAAAATAAAAACACCTTGTTGCAACTTCTATAGGTAAAGGTGATATGGCTCCGTATTACTAAAACCTTGGTATTTAGGGTCTAGCTACTCACTGAGGAGACCTCGAAAAAGGTTGAAACCGGTCTGGGTAGTGACCCCACCCATAATGCATTGCAGTATACATCTTCTAGTGAGATGTGCTTTACATTATGGGAAAATACTAAGAATAGTGATCAGAGCTTTACCCACCTTTACAATGAGTTGCCCTGGTGTTGTACCATCTTTAGACTTGAACTTTGTTTCAGGTGCAAACTTAATTGTTTGCATACTTGGGATTAGGAGTTAAAATAACCAAGTTTATAAAATTACTTGGTTATCCTAATATACAATATCCCCAAGTTAAAAAAATTTATCACATATGTTCATACTGTATATTCTTATTTTTCTTTATAACATACATTGTTGTTTTCAAGTATATGATATAAAGATGCTCTGGAATATTGAATCTAGTGCCTTTCATTATCTAGAACTATCTTCCTGTTTTTTTCACAATTTTTCACAGCGTCCTCTGCATTTTCATTGATAACCCATAGTAAATCAAGAATCAAGTACAACTCATATCACTTTCTGATCTATCTTATTAAATGCTTACAAAATAAACAAAGCAGGAAGAAAGGCAACAAAGCAGGAAGGAATATTTATATTTTATGTAGTGCTTTTTCAATAATTAATCTTATTATTAATATTTGATGCACTGTCCCTTCTAAATCCTGCTTGTTCATCTAGATTTTTTTCATTTGTTTTCTTATTATCTTCATAAGTACTTTATTACAGCCTGTTAGGACAACTGTTCTATGCTTTTTACAGTCTCTTCTGTTTCCATTTTGGTGAATGGATATTAGAATTGATCTCATTCTTTCCTTTTGGTACTTCCCTTCATCTCATGCAATAACTGTATGAATGGATATTAGAATTTATCTCATTCATTTTCTTTTTTGGCACTTCTCCTCATCTCATACAATACTTTTGGTGTAGTTCCTCATTATCATCTCACCCCCAAACTTCAGCATCTACCCAGTAATTCCATTGTCCAAAGAACTTTTATAATACTTCAGATATGCTGCTGCCTCAATATATCTGCCTTTCCCTCTATACTTGGTGGTGATATAGCATTCAATTCATTGATTGGCCTCTTTTAGGTCTCCACATCTCCCTGTGTCCTATATACTTTTGAGCATTATCTTGCCCATCTCTCTCTCTCTCTCTGGGATCCTTCCTTCCAGTTCTTCTTTTTCCATATTTTTCAGTTCTTCCCGAAGCACTTTCCTGTATACTTTTTTTGTGATTTTCTGGATTTTCTTATATCTTTCACTTTGAAACCATGCCTTCTCTTGTCATTTGAGTTGCAACATAATATTGCAATTAATAAGCTATGATCTGACTATATTTGCTCCTCTGAATGTTCAACAATGCTGGACCAATGTGACCTATCTCTTGCTTATTAGTATCCTGTCTGGTATGCTTCGTTTTGAAGCATACCATACAGTGATTGCCCATATCTACTTTCTACTGTCTTTTTGCTGGAATTTTGTGTACCAAATTACTTTGTCATACAAATCAAAACAAACTCAAGTATTTCTCCTCTTTCGTTGCTTTCTCCATGTCCATGTTTGCCCATTATGCTTTTCTGTGCCTCATTGTCATTTCCAATCTTGGCATTCAAGTCTACTCTGATGATCAGTTTGTGTATGTGTGTAGGTATATGTGTATATAATCATTAGTATTTATATATATCTCATGATAGTGTATGTGAGTAAAGGCAGATGAGTGAGCTGCTGCCACTTTGATGTGCGGAGCGTAAGGTCTTGAATTGACAGGCATAGGTTGAGATTAGGAAAATTCCGAAGAAGGTGGAAAAGATCTGGGAATAATAAAGACTTGAAATTTAGGAGTCACATTGCTAAAAGTATAAGAACATAACAACATATTTTGGCAATGATGATGAAGAGGACTTTGAAGCAAAAGTGGTGCAGAAGCAAAGAGGTATAGTTCCCTTGTATAAGGCCTTGATCAGGCCACATATGGAGTACTGTGTACAGATTTGGTCACCTGGTTTTCAAGGGGAATGAGAATATCTTAGTGGGGCACAGAAAAGGTTCACTAAGTTGGTGTGAAGACTAAAGAATGTGGGATATGAAAAAGATTGAGGGAATGCAAATTGCAGAGCCTTGTGAACAGAAGAAGGAGATGGTATGATTGAACATAAGTTGATGGGGGTTCTTACTACTTACTAAGTACAGACATTCTACATTCCTACTAATAGTATTTGTGCTAGTTTTGTTGCACTTCTTTGTAGCTGAATTGTTGATCCACCCCTGATTGCCTACCTGGGTATGCTGACCTTGTTTATCTGTGCAATGTCTGGTATGACATCTTCCATTTGTACTTAATATTGCACTAGATTTCAGTTGTGTTTCATTTTTATAGTCAGTGCATCTACTCTCATTTGATCAACCTTAATGGTTAATTTGATATAAAGGTTACCAGTATAGGTCCCAGCACTGAGCCCTGTGGGATCCCACTTGTAACTCTCTGCCTCCTTGAAACTGCCCCACCATACACAACTCTCTGATACCTATCAGACAGCCAATTCTGAATCCAGACCCATGTGCAGCAACTTAAATATCAGCTTATCATGTGGCCCTGTCAAATGCCTTCACTAAATCCCAGAAAATGACAGTTATATGCCTTTCCCTCATCTACTGCTCTTGTAACTTTATTATAAAAGACTAGCATATTACTAAAACAAGAATGCTCCTTCACAAACCAATCTTGACTCTCGCAGATAACATTACCCTCTTCTTCCCAATGCTGTATACGGTCCCTCATTAATTTCTCCAAGATCTTAACAACTACTGATGACACACAAACTGGCCTATAATTAGACACTTCCAGTCTACCACCACCCTTATGCAATGGCACTATCTTACCTTCCTTCCATTCCCTGGGCACCTTTCTCATAGCCAGACTTTCATTGAAAAGCCAAGTCAAAGGAGTGGTCTGTTCCTTAGCATATTCTCTAAAAACTCATGGTGAAATGCCATCCAGTCCCACAGCTTTACTGACATCCAGAGTACTCAGTATTTGGAACATGCTCTCCTCCTGCACCTCTAAACCTCAAACCTGCCCTATCCCTCTAGTATTAAAATTTACTCCTCCAGGATGAAATACTCTAATAAAGTGTTCATTGAACAATTCCACTATGTCCTCTGCATCAATCACTCTATTCCCCTTTTTATCCCACCTTGTGAATCTTCCACAGTCATTTCTTCTCCTAGGCAACATAGCTAAAAAATTCCCTACAATTTTCTTTGGATCTTAGGGCCAAACATCATCATATTACCCATTTAATGCCATATTTGCAGTTTATCATACTTCTATATATCTATATAAAGAGTCATATGTATTTTGTCACTCTGTGCAATAAGAAACAAGGATCAGTACTCACTTGTTAGTGTTCTGCTCTAATAATACAGTTCTGCTTTGCTGAAATGGATGTGAAAGTTAATATATCGGCCAAATATACAATGATGCTCTAGTTTCATATTATATAAGGTGTAATTCCAAGGCTTTTTTTTTGTTTGTTTACCTTTCAAATGATGTTAATTCAGTTTATACCTGAGAACTTTTTAAGTGTATGTTATTACTTATCAACTTCTCAGTTTAGTTTATACTTAACACTCTTAAGTGTATTTTTTGTTACCTTTGTCCTGAAAAAATGGGCTACAAAACCTGCAAAACTATTAGGTCTAAATAAATTTGTTATTGTGAATCGTGAATATACTGTGCAATTTTATCTAGTGATATTGACATTTCTTTATGCAGAGATTAGTTGTCGGTCAGACAGCTTCATGGACAGTAGGTAAAAAAACAGAAAATTTAAAAAAGAATCGTTATGGAAATATTTTACCTTGTAAGTATGCATTTATAATAGTATGCATTTTTTTCTCCTTGCTAGTTCGTTGTCTTCTGTTTGCTAATCTGAGCTAAATATTAATTTATAATAAATAATTTTATTTATTATAAAAGGATTAAACCAAATATATAATTTCTTGGTATCTTTAATTTATAATTTCGTAAATTGTTTAACAATAATTAACTTTTGCTTTTACTGAATTTGATTAATCTGTGATTCACAAATCATATGAAAGTCATTTTCCAAAACACAGAAAAAAGACAATATATATTATTATTATTATTATTACGGGCAACTCCAGGGAGTCCTTAGACTCATCGAGAGAGGCCCCAAATCATGTTCATCACAATTATTCGACATTCATACAGTATCTATCATACCTCGCCTTAAACTCATTCACTCTCTCAGCATCCACCACAGACTCTGGCAGCCCATTCCACTCATTCACCACTCTAAAAGTAAAGAACCCAGCTCTAACACCCTTACTAACCACACTTTTGCCCACTTTCCATGGATGTCCCCTAGTCCACAACCAGCCCTGTTCTCAAAAATATCTTCTGAATTAATTTTATAGAAACCCTTCAGTAATTTGAATGTCTCAATCATATCTCCCCTCCTCTGCCTATCAACCAATTTTTGCAACCCACAAATCCTTAACCTGTTCTCATAAGGTTCATTCCACAGACCTGCTATCATCTTGGTCACTTGCCTCTGGATCCTTTCAACCTCCTCCCCATCAAGAAGAAACCCTGGCCCCCAAATATGGGCACAATAGTCTAGATGGGGTCTGGTCAAGGCTCGATACAGAAGAACAATAACCTGCTTGTCTCTGCTTGTCAACATATTCTTCAGCAACCAAGTGATTTGATGAGCTGATTTGGACACTTTTGCAATGTGCCCCCTGAACTTCAACTCCTTATCCACCAACACTCCTAAATCCATTGCCTCATCAATTTCCTGGAGTACAGTTCCACCAATGTAGTAAACTGCTGCTAATCTTTTCACCCCAAAATGTATAACCTTACATTTTGCCACATTAAATTGACATCCATTCTCCTTAGCCCAGACCTCCAATCTATCCAAATCATCTGCATTCGCTATTGCCCTGTCCAACTTTGCATCATCCGCAAACAAATGAACTGTTCTTCTGAGATCCTTTCCTATATCATTAATGAATAAATTAAACAGCAGTGGTCCAAGAACAGATCCTTGTGGCACACCACTAGTCACAGGCCGTCTTGTGGACTCTACTCCTGAATAAACCACTCTCTGATATCTCTCTGTCAACCACCCTCCTATCCATCTCACCAACCCTATGTCCATCCCCATATGCTGCAATTTACTGATTAGAATTCCATTATGGTATCCTGTCAAAGGCCTTAGCAAGGTCCAGTAGAATCACTGTAAACCCATTACCCTTATCCAGTTCAGCCATCACTGTGTTATAATACGTGAGCAAGTTACTGAGGCATAACGTACCCTTCACAAAATCATGCTGTCAATGATACAGTATCCCATTTTCATCTATCCAATCTTGTATTTTCCTCTTGACTAATTTCTCCAAGACCTTGATAATGATTCCTGTTATGCTGATTGGCCAGTAATTTTCAACAGCAGCCTTGGAACCACCTTTATGCAGTGGAACTGTTTTCCCCTCTTTCCACACCTTGGGACTGACTCAGACCCGAGGCTCAAATTAAACAAAATGGTCAAGGGCACTGACAATTCTTTAGCCGTTTCACGTACGACATGAGCTGGTATACCATCCAATCCCACAGATGTATTGACATTGAGGTTCTGTAATAGATTATTTACTTCTACTTCATTCATCACAATTCCAGTATAAGCTGTTGGTTCTTCCATTCCTGCAATGTCACCACCTGGATGATATACTCTTGCAAAGTGCTCGCTCAGTAATTCCACTATATCGACTTATTCGGTTACCTCCCTACCCTCAGCATTTTTTAAAATCATTCTGCCATGAACATTTTTCCTTTTACTTGCAACATATTGAAAAAAACTGTTTGGGATTCTCTTTAGCCTGCATGGCCAATTTTCTTTCGTAATCCACTTTTGCTTTTCTTACCACCCTTGTTACCATTCTGGCCTGAGCTTTATGCTGTTCCTGCACCACTTGTCACCTTTCTCCTTAAATTCCCTCCACAATTGTTTCTTTTTTTGCAGCTCAAGCTTAATAGTGTTATTCATCCATTTAACTCCTACTTGATTTATTATTCAGACTCTTGGTATACAGTCAACCATTGCCTCCTGCAAACACTTCTTAACCACCTCCCATGCACTATCAACATCCAGCCCTTGCAGTTTTACATGCCATGGCACTGAGCCAAGCACACTCCTAAGCTTGTCATACTTTCCAGCCCAATAATTCCACACGTACCCTGTCTCAATTGTAAATTCCACTCCTTTAGTCACCTCCCAAGTTATGACCTTATGATCACTCTCACCAATTGGTGGCAACATGGTCATGTTCGTTACAGCAACATTCTCAGATGCAATTACTAGGTCAAGCACTCTCTGCCCCCTGGTATTTTCCACTACATGCTGTCACAGATAGTTGACCCTTAATAACCACATAAAATCCAATTCCTTCCTCCCATGTGCCCTCTCCTCTTTCCAGTCAATGTTACCATAATTGAAATCACCCATAATAATTACCCTCCTTCCACTCATTTCTTCTATTTGCCTATGCATACTATCCCCACCATCTATTCCATTACCTGGTCTATAGCATCACCCAACTGTATATTTTGTTCTGCTAGTCTCTCAATCTCACACCAAATAGCCTCAAATGTGCTCTTTTCTCTATCCTGCAGTTCAACTTCTATACTCCTTGCCTGCAACTCATCAGCTATCATCAATAACACTCCTCCCACTTTTTATTCTCCCTGTCACTCCTGAATACACTTTACCTATTGCATTCAATCCCACTAGCTTTATCATCTTCTGTCAGCCATGTTTCACTAATACCAACAACCTGTGGTCTGGAAGTGCCAACCAAGGACAAAAACTCTTCCTTCTTGTTCCTAATACTCCTGGCATTAGTGTGCATGAATTGCAGAAGCCCATTAATCGCATCTCTACTTTGATGCCTTATATTAACTATCCCATTCTGATTTGTTGTCCTTCGTACTCACTCGGGCGTATTATACTCATTCATACACTCAACTGCCTCCCTAAAGTCTGCATATCTACTCTCCCCCCCCCCCTTAATAAATCTAGTTTCCCTGAGTCTGTAGCTCCACTTCATTCATCAACACTTTTTCAAGCCTCCGTACACTAAATCCATTCAAATGTAACCCATCCATCTTATATAAATCCTTTTGCCCATCGAACTCACTCCATACATCCACAAATTCTGCACCATTCTCCATGCATAATCCACAAATTCCGCACCATTCTCCATGCATAATCCACGCATAAAGTCATTGGCAATTATGGCCCTCCTTCTAAACACTTCACTGTCATACCGTGGCAAAATACTCACCATCCTAACTCTCTCAACTCTTCTCTTCTCTTTTGCTACCTCAAGTAATTCCCTCACATCCTCTATCATTTCCATTTTGTCTTCTTTCAAATCATTTGTTCCTGCCACGATTATCATCTCTTTCACCCTCTGTTTTTGCACTCGAATAGATTCGCTGATGTCCTTTATGTTCGCTCCTGGCTGATAAGATTTCGTCAAACTCTCAACTATCACACCTCTTAATAGCGAATCTCCATACAGCACTCTCTCCTTCTTTTTATTTACATTTACAAACATTCTATTATTTTTCATAACAGACTTTCACCGTTCATTAGTCGGTATGTTCAGCACACATTTTTCCATACGCTCCAGTTTGCCGCTTCGCTCTGTGTAATCGCTCTGCTCAACCGTGCGATTTCACTACTTGCATCTATCTCACCATTTTCATTATCAATTAAATCATCCATTCGTTCTGTATTTCAATCTTCATTTACACTTTCAACGACGCTCTCACACCTATCTGGTACTACCTTGCAATTCCTTATCACATCGCTATTTTCTATATTCTGACCATCTTTAACGATATCACTCTCACCACCAGAAACATGCTTGAGATCCTCATTCTCCTTACACTTTCTGCACATATTAACTCCACTTTCACCATCTAACCAGACTCCCACCACTCTTTGCAAAGCATACATCTCACAGACAGCCCATTGCATAAACTCTTTTATATCAAAATTCTTAAACAAACATGGCGACCTTGCCACCATTTTTTTTTTTTATCGGTGCCATGTGCACTCTATCTTACCTTAAAAATAATAATTAAAATAACACAGAAAACACACAAAAATTGCACAGTCACACCAAGAAACAAAAAGCAAACAATACTACGTAAAAATTCTAGTAAAATTGCCAATGATAACATAAAATACTACTAATCTTTTCAGGAGCTCTCGACAAGTTGACAATCATATCAGTGTGACACCTACCGATGATGATAGAATATATATATATATATATATATATATATATATATATATATATATTCTATTCAGCTCATTCACAGATACATTTGACAGTGACAACATCCTCTGAGTGGATAGACCCGAAGACCCGAAACCTGAATCGAGGTCTTTGCAACTGTAGGTGAGAAATCAGCTCTCATAAAGGAGTAATGGTTCCCTCTTAGAAATGCAAGTAACCTTGTCAAAAAAAAAAAAAAAAAAAAACAGCCAAAGAACACATGCATTGGACTGCATAGCAGACTATGGATATAGCATGAATTGCTCTAGTTAAATTAATATGGATACACGTATATGAAAAAAGTAATACCTGTGATTTTTGTATGATACAGTTCAGTTCAATCTCTAATTAATATTCATAGGGCCTTTCTCGTTTCAGGAAACTAATATGTCAATGTGTTTTGCTTTATTTTATGTTGAGCGTTGAACTACTTTACTTACAATTAAGCAAATAGCACTTGATGTTTCACCTTTTATATTATTATTATTCAGGCCTTCATGGAGTCAAAAGTCTCACCATGGGAGGTCCTTCCTAGGAAACACAAAGTCTCTCATACCACTCCTTGAACTAATTGACTGTTCTTGCTCTCACCACTCTATCAAGCAATGCATTCTACAGTTCAACTATCCTCCATCCAAATAAACATCCCTCACCCTCTTGCTCACAGTTTCCTTTTGTAACATCCAGGGATTACCCCTTGTCTTTGCTCCTTTCTGCTGTTCCACCAAGACAAAGAACTCCCTAGTGTCAACACTATAACTACCTCTCCTTCTATCTACCAAACTCTGCAGTTCATATTCCATCAGCTGATCCTCATAACTAACATTGTACAGTCCTGAAACCATTTGTTATCTGCTTCTGTACCCTTTCCACAATTAATTTATCCCCTAAGGACCAAATTTGAGAAAAATAGTCTAAGCGTAGTCTGATCAGGGTCTTATACAATGGAACGATAACACCTTTATCTCTGCAGGTCATTGTCCTTCTCAGTATTGCAGCAGTTCTCTGGGTCTTCACAATATGTTCCCTGAATTTCAGGTTTTTATCAATCATCACCCCCAGATCTCTTGTGTTCCCTACTTCCTCCGGTACAGCTCCTCCAATTGAGTATGCAGGCTTCCATCGATGTTTCCCAAACTTCAAGACTACATTTTGCTGCATTAAACCGATACCCCGTTCATTTTCCCATCTGTCTGGTTTATTCTAATCCTCTTGCATGGCTGCCACACCTGCATTATTACTAAGAAACTTTCCCAGCTTCACATTATCTGCAAACAACTGAATATCTCCCTGCAAACCACTGACAATGTCATTGATATAAAAGTTAAACAATACAGGTCCTAGTACTGAGCCCTGTGGGACCCCACTTGTAACCTTCTGCCTCCTTGATATTGCCCCACCATACACAATCCTCTGATACCTATCAGATAGCAAATCCTGAATCCAGTTGACTAACCTGACATCTAAACCTATGGTGCTGCAACTTAAAAATCAGCTTATCATGTGGCACCCTGTCAAATGTGCCTTTGCAAAATCAAAAAAAAATGGCATTATATGCCTTTCCCTCATCAACTGCTCTTGTCACTTTATTATAAAAGGTTAGCATATTACTAAAACAAGAGCACCCCTTAACAAATCCATGTTGATTCTCACAGATAACATTACCCTCATCTTACCTTCCTTCCATTCCCTGGGCACCTTTCCTGTAGCCAGACTTTCATTGAAAAGCCAGGTCAAAGGAGCTGTCAGTTCTTTAGTATATTCTCTCAAAACTCGTAATGAAATACCATCCAGTCCCACAGCTTTACTGACATCCAGAATACTCAGTATTTGAAACACACTCTCCTCCTGCACCTCTAAACCTCGAACCTGCCCTATCACTCTAGCATTAAAATTTACTCCTCCAGGATGAAATACTCCAATAAAGTGTTAATTGAATAACTCCACTATGTCCTTTACATCAGTCACTCTATTTCCATTTTTATCTCACAATGTCATTCTTCCACAATCATTTCTCCTGCTACTGGCCACATAGCAAAAAAATTCTGTAGGATTTTCTTTGGATCTTAGGGCCAATCTCTTCTCATATTCCTGTTTTGCCTTCCTTACTTACTAGTCACTCTCCTGGCCTGAGTCTTATATTCTTCATGCATATGCTCTCCACCCATCTCCCCTTATATCTCTTCTATAACCTCTTTTACACCTACAGTTCCTGTTTGATATTGTTTGTCATCCACTTTACACTAAATTGTGTCCTCTTCTTCACTCGTGGAATATAGTTTACTGTTGCTGTTAACAAATATTTTCCCAATTTCCCAACACTACTGATATCTCGGCCTTCCAATTCCATCCCTCCATGGAACTGCCCCAAGCTAATATCTAAGACTATTATAATCATCCACCTTATAATTCCACATATGTTCCCTTCTCTTTGATATTCCTGCATGTCTTTTCATCTTTCAAGTCAAAACCACATGGTCACTCTCTCCAAATGGGCGAAGAGATGTCATCTCAGTCAATTCACACTCAGAACACAGTCTTCTCTTGCACCTCTAAGCCTCAAACCTGCCCTATCCCTCTAGTATTAAAACCTACCTCTCCAGGATGAAATACTCCAATGAAGTGTTAATTGAACAACTCCACTATGTCCTCTGCATCAGTCACTCTATTCCCATTTTTATTCTGCATTGTCATTCTTCCACAATTATTTCTCCTCCTACTGGCCACATAGCAAAACAATTCCCTAGGATTTTCTTTGGATCATAGGGCCAATCTCTTCTCATATTCAAGTTTCTCTTACCATACTAGTCACTCTCCTGGTCTGAGTCTTATATTCTTAATGCATCTGCTCTCCACCCCTCTCTTTATATCTCTTCCATAACCTCTTTTTCACCTGCAATTCCTGTTTGATATTGTTTGTCATCCACTTTACACTAAATTGTGTCCTCTTCTTCACTCGTAGAATATAGTTTACTATTGCTGTTAACAAATATTTTCCCAATTACCCAACACTATTGATATCTTGGCTTTTCAGTTCCACTCTTCATGGAACTGCCCCAAGTTAATATCTAAGACTATTATAATCATCCATCTTATAATTCCATATATGTTCCCTTCTCTTTGATATTCCTGGATATCTATTCATCTTTCAAGTCAAAACCACACGGTCACTCTCTCCAAATGGGGGAAGAGATGTCATCTCAGTTATCATCAATTCTTCTGATCCCGTGACGAAATCCAAAACTCTTGAACCTCTTGTTCCCTCTATTACATGTTGCCTAAGACATTTCTCCCTCAAGAATTCTAGAAATTCCATTCCCTTATTACTATTGCATTTTCTTCATCCCAATTTTTACTGCTTTAGTTAAAATCTCCCATAACAATCATACCTCTTGCACTTGCCAAGCTCAACTACCAAAACATCTCCTTCTTCTTACCCTCTGTGCTCTTTGGCTTGTAAAATAATAAAATTTTAAATAAAATAGAATACTAAATATATAGAGCCAAAGGCTTCAATTCAGCGACGTAAAATTATTTAAATTAAGGGATATTACATCCCATATTGTTTCACAGCCGGAAAAGAAACTCAAAGAGTTTCATGCTGAATATAGAAACTATATAAAGTTCAGCGAGTCCAAGCATAAGCAAATACCTGGATAGTGCAACACATAACCCATTTGATAGTGCCACACTGAGGCAACTCATAGTAAGTGTGGAGCAAGCTCCAATCACTATTCTTGGTATTTTCCCATAATGTGAAACACAGCTCCTAGGAGCTGTATTACTGTTCTACATTATGAGAGAAGGTCACTACCCAGACCAGTTTCAACCTTTATTGAGGTCTCATCAGAGAGTAGCTAGACCTAGATAATACCAAGTTTGTGGTGAACAGAGCTTACATACCCTACTATAAGAATATAGCTACTCACTGATGAGACCTCAGTAAAGGTTGAAACCGGTCTGGGTAATGACTTTCTCTCATAATGTAGAACAGTAATACAGCTCCTAGGAGCTGGGTTTCGCATTATGGGAAAATACCAAGAATAGTGACTGGAGCTTGCTCCACCCTTACTATGAGTTGCCTCAGTGTTGCACTACCAAATGGGTTATGTGTTGCACTATCCAGGTATTTGCTTACGCTTGGACTCGCCGAACTTTATATAGTTTCTATATTTGGCATGAAACTCTTTGAGTTTCTTTTTCGGCTGTAAAACAATATGGGATGTAATATCCCTTAATTTAAATAATTTTACGTCACCGAATTGAAGCCTTTGGCTCTTCAGATATTTAGTAATTTATTAGGATACCTTCTTGGCAATTCTTATAATAGGGTATGTAAGCTCTGTTCGCCACAAACTTGGTATTATGTAGGTCTAGCTACTCACTGATGAGACCTCAATAAAGGTTGAAACTGGTCTGGGTAGTGACCTTCTCTCATAATGTAGAACAGTAATACAGCTCCTAGGAGCTGGGTTTCACATTATGGGAAAATACCAAGAATAGTGATTGGTGCTTTCTCCACCCTTACTATGAGTTGCCTCAGTGTTGCACTATCAAGGTATTTGCTTACTCTTGGACTCACCGAACTTTATATAGTTTCTATATTTGGCATGAAACTCTTTGAGTTTCATTTTTGACTGTGAAACAATATGGGATGTAATATCACTTAATTTAAATAAAATATAATATAATTATAAATAAAATATTTAAAATAATAATATTATGAACATCATCATTACGAAAAATATATATATGAACTACACACAAGCCATGAAACTGCATAAAAGTAAGCTAAATCTAATCTATAAATCTAACATTATTCCATAAATGACTAACTGGTTAGTCATTTATGCTTGCATGATCTCTATTGAAATATATATATGTATATAAAATAAATTAAACAAAATAAGTAATTAATTATGTAAAATAATATTTTTAAACTCCAAACATGTCACAGAATTAACTGAAAAGGCCCATGTCCCTACACTACACCATTGAGATGCTGATTTATCATTCCGATCTCAACAAGAATGATGGATTAGTAGTTTCAAGAATCTTAAAGACCTATCTGCAACTTATACGACATCCAGCACATGATGGCAGAACCCTTAAGATAACTGGACTGTAGAGATGCATTTGATGCAACTTCACTATAATGTAATTTTTTTTAAACATTTGTATATCATTATTTACATTTATCTATGAAATATTTTTATTTACTTATCTTATTTTCATTATTTTTTTCACCAGAGGTCATCTGGTATAAATGATTAACACAGCAGAGTTAACTTACTTTGTGTAGTGTTTATGTAACTTGTGTCTTGTTCATATGCATATTTTCCTGATGATGATGACCTTGATATAGAGGTCGAAACGTCGAGTGTTGTCATTTGTTTATTTGCAAGTAAAGTAATTGCTAAACATGTGAATTTATCGCCATAAATTTTCCAAAATTTCCTTTCTTTAGCTATATTGACTGCTTTTGATGTTTCATACATAGTCATATTCCAACATCCAATTTGTATTTATTTAATTATTTATTTATTTTATTTTTTTGCTCCAAATAATTTGTGTCTCTTTTGGTTTTTGTGTGTTGTTAGAATTTTCTGTTGTATATGGCCATCCTGGTTGGCCTAGTGGTTAGTGTATCCACTCTCCAGTCAAAAGGCTCTGGGTTCGAATCCCACTGTGGGCATGGATGTTTTTGATTGTCTGTAAAAATACTAGTGGTGGTGGTGTTGAGCAGTAAATGGCATTGGTGTAGATGGTGATGGTAGTTGCAGTTCACTGTAGTTGGACTGAATGTTGGAGATGGAGAATTGTAGAATAGGTGCTCTCCCTCAATGAGTCTTTGGACTCAATGGAAGTGTCACGTAATAATAAAAATAATAATAATTTCTCAATTCCCTACTTTCTTCATAACAGCTGTCCTGTTATGGAGAATAATTTACTTACTTATAGTTTAATCAACTGTTGTGTTTGCCTTGTATTTTGTCTCTCTTTGAATTTCTTACTTGTTCCATACCGATGATCTTCTGTCAGCTTCAGTGTAAAATATTTGTATGTTAATTATCAATAAAGTTAAGTGTGGGTTTGATGTGTTTCACTCTTCATCAAACCAGGATCAATTTTTTTGTTAAATTTCCTTAATTAGGCTTAGCTGACATTATTTTCATGAAATAGTTTTATATATTAATCGTCCACGTTAACTTTTTGTTTAAAATTAAGTCTCCTATAATAATCACTTGACTTGTACCCATTGTGCTAATTTGGCGATGCCTGTCTTCCAGATCATCTGTGGAACTCCCTGGCCTATAGCAACAACCAACTGTATATTTCGTCTTACTGACCTTAATCTTACACTAGATTGCTTCAAATGAACATCCAAGTCTCACTAATGCCTATAACTTTTGTGAGGTTGCACTGACTAATGCAAAACCCCCTCTCTTTCTCTCTCTCTCTCTCTCTCTCTCTCTCTCTCTCATGTTCTTGATACTTCTGGCATTAGTATATAGAAACTGCAGCATCCATTTAGTCCCCCACCTACCTTAACTTTCTCAATTGACTACCTATTCAATATTTTTGCTTGAGAGACTAGATTCCTCACTTGGTCATTCTCACATTCACTCACTCACTTCATTGGTGCCTTCACACAAACTCACTTACTTACACCCTGATTGCTTAAGTTTCCCTGAATTTGCACTTCAGCATGCTCAGTGAACAAAGCTGTGGAGAGAGCTTTGTTCACTGAGCACCTAACACCAACTATTTAGATTCAGTCCTGTACAAATCCTTCTTTTCATCAAACAGAGACCACAGATCCACAAATTCTACATCATTCCTTTTGCACAATCTACATATAGACTCATTGCTATTAATGCCCTCCTCCTCCTCCTCAGTTGGCCTTGATCATAGCATGGTAGGAGACTTACAATCTTCATCTTGTCACTCTTCAGTTTTGTCTCTTCTAACAACTTCTTTACTTCCTCCCTCATAGAATACTTCTTGCCTCTCAAATCATTTGTACCAACCAAGTGTCTATTTATTTTAATCCTAATGAGTGATTCTGGAAAGAAGGAGTACAACCATTGCACATTTATTGTCTCTAGAGAAAGAATGTCCAGGTATTCAGAAACTGAAAGCCTTCTCTGAATGATGGTATTACATGATAAAATTTTATCCCAGCTCGCGTTTTGCCTGGTTAAACAACTTCCCCACTGTTTTCATCAGGGAACAAGAGTGAACAGCAAAAAATCAACTACTCTCTAAATCAACATCAATGGAATATACAGGTTTGGCATCATCAGCATAGAAAGCATCAATGGAAAAGAAATGGAAGCAGAATAATTGGATAAGTATCAGATTGACAACAATAGATGTTACCATACAGCTGTTGTTGGAGATCTAAACAGCTGATTGTTTAGATCGAAAACAAGCGTGTAGGAAATAATTACCAGACATTTAGAAATGCTTTTTTTTGTGATTACCTTTCTCTGTTGACTTAAAAGTAGATTAATGTTTTTATTATTATTATTATTATTATTATTATTACTATTATTATTATTATTATTATTATTATGTGACACCTCCAGGGAGTCCAAAGACTCATTGAGGGAGTGCACCTACTCTACAACTCCATTCTCTACCAACGCCATCTACTGCCCACCACCACTAATATTTCCACAGACAATCACAAACGTGTCAGGTGACTAGCCTGGGGATGGATAGCCCAGTGGTAGGGCTGCTACCTCAAGGCTTCTGAACTGGCCTTCTTCTAAATTTAAACCCATAAGAGGAATAGGGTATATTAGGGAAAGGGGAAGAGTAGAATTATAGTAGAATAGAGTAGAATTATAGTAGAGTATTTATAGAGGAGGACATAGATATACACCAGAAATGGAAAGACCCCATAGCCCTTCAGTACTCTAATAGCATAAGGGTCATAAAATAAGAAGAGTTGGCTGATAAGGCCTTATAGGAAAGATTAAAGTGAGTGGATCTTTTTCAAAGTAGAGGAAGAAGATGGTAGATCTAGCTAGGGGAGCATGGGAGTGCCACTTCCCTTACAATCAAGATGATTGCTCCTTATAGCCCTGTTGGTCCATGAGTCCTTATTCAATATGTTCGGACCACTCCACTATATATATATATATATATATATATATATATATGGTGGGCTTCCCTATCCGCACCCAGAGGACATCCGAAAACCAGGATGTCCTCTTTAAGAGATTCTGTTTAGACATTAATTGATTCAGCCAGAGAGGCATGTGATTGAGGTTGTCTACAAAGATATTAAAAATGAGATCTCTATGGTGGAATCAGACACTTAAAGCAGTTGAAAAAAGCGTATCAAAAATTTCTAGTAAGTCAGCTTGTGCTCTGAGAGAATATAGAAAAGAATGTAAAAATGTGAAGCAGAATGTAAAACTAGCTAAAAAAAAATCATGGGATGACTTTGGTAAGAGTACAGAAAATAAATATCTGGAAGGTGGCAAAATATTCTGGAGGCTATGGACAAAATTTAGAAATGCACTCAAAGATGATAAAGGTCATATGAAGAATAAAGATAGATTAAAGATACCAAGAAATTATATACTTTGTATTTAATCCTCTGTCCAAGGGTATTCAAACAAAGTCATTAGCTTCTATATATGAGTTGTCCCAGTTCTGAAAATACTTCAGGTGAACTTTGTTTGCATATGCTTGGATAAAGGATTAAATACAAAGTATATAATTTCTTGGTATCTTTAATTTATAGTATAACCAAGGAAAAAACTTCCAACAACTCTGTAATCCAGAGTATTTTAATAAAGTGACACCTTTTAGCTACTCATATATAAAAATATGACTTTTGCATTACTTCATCCTTAGGATCACCTCTGGGTCTGGCTCCCACTGATGAGACCTCAATAAAGGTCAAAACTTGTCTGGGTAGTGACCCCCTTCCCATAATGCATAGCATTATACATCTCCATAAGGAGACATGCTTTGCATTATGGCAGGACTGTCCAAAACACAGCCCATGGGCTGCATGCGGCCTGCCTGTGGGTTTTGATTTTCACAAGCAAAAAAATAAAATAGCAACTTGAACCGAATACATATTAGTTATTTTAATTCTATCACTAATCACTATATACCCATGTGTTTTTCGAATATTAGAGGTGTCAAAGAAGCGTTCTTACACTGTTTTGTTTTAACGCGCATGCTCCGCCACTCACTGGTTACGTGAGTGTGCAATTAGTGTTGTTAGTTTTTTCAGCTATCGAGGTGTGTCACTGCTGCTCACTAAATTACTAGATATGAATTGCATGCGGCCCTCAGATAAATCTTTTTTTTTTAATGGGACCCTCTAATTACCTAAGGTTGGACAGCCCAGCATTATGGGCTACTAAGGTAAATGATACGGTCTTTAGCTTCTATATACGAGTTGCCCCAGTCCTGAAAATACTTCAGGCCAAACTTTGTTTGCATACACTTGGATAAAGGATTAAACCAAGTATATAATTTCTTGCTGTCTTTAATTTATAGTATAACCAAGTGAAAAAGCTTCCAATAAAGATAGGTATTTTGGTGTCCTGAGTAATTTCTTTGAATGATTATAAATTAAAGATGGTTTCATCCTTTATCCATATGTTAGCAAACAAAGACTGCATGTGAAGTCACTTCATGACTGGACTACTTGTATATAGAAACTAATGACTTCACATCAGTTTCCTCAGTATCCCATAATGCAATGCACATATCCTTACGGACATAATGCTATGCATTATGGGAAAGGCCACTACCCAGACCGGTTTGACATTTGTTGCAACCAAAAATACAAGAAGGGAATATAGTCGGTTTCAAACATCACAAAGTTTTCAAAGATGGTGTTAACTATTAGGATCAATGCCAAGCAAGAGTAGGTAGCTTGCAGAGAGAGAGAGAGAGAGAGAGAGAGATGTACTGAAGGAAGAAGTGGAATGTATCAGGAATGAGTTGAGAAGCATGAAAGATGAGATTAGGTGATGGAAACAATGAGTGTAAAGAAAATCAAAGTAGGAGTGAGGGAGAGTTATAGGAATGATAGAAGGGGAGAGAATAGGAGAACCAGTAAAAGAGAGGGAATGAGAGAAAGGCGACACAGTGCTGGAAGGGAATAAGAGAAAGGCGACACAGTGCTGGAAGGGATGGAGAGATGACAGACAACTGGTAAGTGGGAGAACAAAGAAAGAAAGTATTAGAGAAGACAAAGAGGGATGCAGGTGAGAAAGGAAGGAAGAAACAGAATAATAAGTAATGTTATGTGTGGTGTACAAGATAGAATGCCACAGAAGTATTTGTCTGGAGGAATGATAGATAGTGTGACTATGGCAATTAAGCGATGTGAAAGGGTAGATGAGATGATTGTGATGGTGGGCGCGAATGACTTGAGAGGTAGTGCGAATCGGATTGCTTGAAAGTTGAGGTTCATGCTTGAGGTTTTGCAGAAGAAGACTGAGGGAAGATAGTGAGTGTGTTGCCCAGGTATGATAATGCATAGCTGCAGAGATGAGCATCAATAATGAATAATATAATAGCCAGAATGTGTTTTATAATAATATAGCATAATAGCCAGATAAGGTTGGATTATGTGGCTGCTTGAAGGACATTTGAGGACAGAAAGGAACTGTATACAAAAGATAGCTTGCATTCGAATGAAGAAGGATGTAGATATCTCAAGAGAATGTAATGTTGTTCTCTGAACAAGTCAGTGTATCAATGCAGGGAAACTAGAATTATCAGGGTGGATGGTAGCAGGTGTGGTACCAGTGCCTATTCTTGTGGAAATAGGCACTGGGGAGAAGGGGGAATATATGCTGAATCAAGTGGAGTCTGGGGGAGGATAATGAAAGGTATAGAAACAGTGACATTGCTGTGATTCTTTATACTAATGTTAGAAGTATCTGAAAAAAGGAGATGAATTGGTGGCACTGATAGCATCAGCTGGTCCAAAGATTTATTGGTATCTCTGAGACATGGTTGAGGGAAGATGATATACTGTCAGGAATAGAAATAGCATGCTGTGGCATTTTTCAACAGGATAGGAGGGACAAATGCGGTGTTGGAGTACTGCTTATGATAAGTGATGACTTTTGTTCTCTCAGAGTGGAGGATATCTACTTAGAATGTCCTGTTAATAGCAAATTAATCCATTCATCTAAGGAAACAGCAACCTTAACTTGCAGTCATCATTCAGAAATTCAGAAATATCTCAGACTTGTACATGCACAGTCAAAAAAACCATTTGATCTGCAATACTATAGCTTCATTACTGCAGAAGCAGTGATATACAGTTTCTATCTTCAATACACAAGACTGAATGTTCCAACACTTTACACTGTGAGTGGCAGCTAACCATCTGTTTGTAGCCTTTAAAAAAAAGACGGGAAACTGTTTCCTACATGCACATCATCACCAAAGGCAGAACAGCGCTCTAGATCTTTTCCGCCAAGACTGGAATCAATGAATCAACCAGCTGAGGGTGACTGTATCACAATCCACTTTTCAACTTAGAAAAAAAAAAAGAGAGGTGGGGGAAGGAAGAGATTTTCCTGCTATATAATGGAACTATGTAAGTAATGATCGTATAACTGATATTATTATTACACCCTCTATGGAGTCGTGAGACTCATCGTGAGAGGTTCATTCAACTGACAACATATTTATCATATAGAATCTTAAAATCCTTAACACTCCTTGCATTAACAACACATTCTGCTAAAGCATTCTATTCTCTCACAATTCTCCATATAAAAGATCTACTCCTCACACCCGTCTTCACCACACTTTTACATAACTTCCAGGAATGACCTCTGGTTCTTCCCCTCTCACCTTCTACTTTTTTTATAATCCCCTCTGGATTAATCTGATAAAATCCGATCACTAACTTTAACATCTCTCTCTATCATATCACCTCTCTTCCTCCTATCCAACAAACTCTGCAATCCACATCTCTTCAACCCATCTCCATAGCCAGCATTCCAACCTCCTGGTATTGTCTTAGTCACTTGTCTCTGGACCCTCTCCAATATCTCTACATCACATTGAAAACCAGTTGACCAAAAATCTGAGCACAATAGTCCAAATATGGTCTGACCAGTGCCTTATACAGTGCATAACAATTTCCTTATGCTTGCATGTTAGAGTACTTCTTATCGTAGCAGCACTAAGATGTGCAACCTTTACAACACTAGCATTATGCCCTCCAAACTTCAGACTACTGTCAACTATCACTCCCAAATCTCTAATCTCATCCACTTCTTGCAGTATGACACCATCAATATAGTACACAGCCTTATATTTCTGTACTCCAAAATGCAGCACTTTGCACTTAACAATAACCCCACTCTTTTGTCCAAGTAAAAAGTCTATTCAAATCTTCCGGAAGGGATTCAGTATCAGCAGTGCTACTTATAATTCTTCCCAATTTTGCATCATCAGCAAATAACTGAAGATCCCCAGTCAGTCCACATGGTATATCGTTTACCAGTTAAACAGCAGGGGCCCAAGCACAGAACCCTGGGGCATGCCACTGGTTATTCTTCTCTTCTGAGACACTGCTGTTTAACTTGTCTCACTGATGCAATAATTTTTGCCCAAGTTGAGCTGCTTTATACTTCCACATGTATCCATTTTTTCCACATGTACCCAAATCACCTGCTTTATACTTCCACATATATCCATTTTGGCAGTGACCTTTTCTTGTTTCATCACTTCCCAAATAAGCACCTCATGATTACTGTCACAGATTCGAAATCTGTGTAGAATAAGTGAAACCAAGTTTCACTTATTCCACATTATTATTACACCCTCCATGGAGTCGTGAGACTCATCGTGGGAGGTTCATTCAACTGACAATATATTTATCATATAGAATCTTAAAATCCTTAACACTCCTTGCATTAACAACACATTATGCTAAAGCATTCCATTCCCTCACAATTCTCCATATAAAAAATCTACTCCTCACACCCATCTTCACCACACTTTTACATAACTTCCAGGAATAAGTGAAACCAAGTTTCACTTATTCCAATTACTTTTTGGCATACTATCTCCATCAATGCCACAAACTCATTTCTCTTATTTTGAATACTCCTTACACTTGTGTATAAACATAACAACCTCTGTGTGTTTGATGCCATTCTATCAGCACCAACATTCTCTGTTGTGGCTGCTATATTACACCTCTCTTTGGTTTGACAATTCCCATTTCCCTGACTGTGATTTCCATTCTTACCTGTCTCATCCTCACATTTATGCATTCCATCACCTTCTGCTGCTGCAACCACATCTTCAACTTCATATCCATCTTCCTTCTGTTGTACAATCTGTTGATTTGTGCTATCCTGCTTCACAGGTAGACTCTAATCCTTTGCTACATTAACTTCTTGACTCTGTGCCTTCTCAGAAAACAATAGTCTTTCTAAATGGCCAAAACCAAACCCATTCAAATGTAATCCATCAGCTTTATACCATTTGAACTTTCCTTCAAATTCACTCCACAGATTTACAAACTGAACTTCTTTTGCCTCACACAACTCAGCTGTCTTACTATTCATTATCTCTGCTCTCCTCAATTCACTGTGATCATATGTGAGCAACATGCCTCTGACTTTCCCAACAACACTATTCTGCTTTACCTGCTGCAACAACTTCCTCAAGTTTCTATCAACATTCTTTTTTTCCACAACTAAGTCATTTGCACCCACGAGTACCACTAATTTTAGCTCCCAGTATTTCCTTTTCTGCATTGCATCCATTATTTACTTTATTGTTCCACCAGGAATGCATGTTTTGTGCACTTTATTAGTAATCACACCTCTAATGATCAATTCCCTATACACTGATATATGACTATCCTTTGATTCTTTCTTTATAACATTAACTTTCTCCTTATCCTTATCATCAGCATTTTTCTTTTAGCTGTTTAATATCCTCTTCTAGATGATTCATTTTGCTTTTCATTTTGATTAACTTCTGCCTAAGCTTTTCTACCATGGTCCCGACGTTTGCTCCCATTTCCAGTCGGTTTAATCTATCCAGACACTTTTCAAATATGTTAACACTTTCCTTCTTTGCATTTACCCAAACATTCCACAGATCTTTCACATTTTTCAATGCATACATATAGCATTTTCGCAATGCATCCACTGCAAAAAATCCAAGGCAAAGCCAGACTTTCATGTTGCTGATGTACATTTCTTTATGGACGCCATCTTTAGAAGCTGAAATAGTACAACAAACAAGTAGCAAAACATGATATAAACAACAAAAAATTTCTACAACACCACTGAGGGACACTTGTATCCAAACTGATACAAGTGAAAAAAATGCAGCACAATTTGCGACAAAAAGCCACACTATACATTAATTAAAAATACTTTTTTATCATAGCTCAAAACTACTGCTACATGCACTTGCAACACTAGCACCACACTTTATTTTCATGTAATTTTAATGCTAACTTATAATCAATGTTATTTCCATGTAATGTGAAATATTATCTTATTGTTCACATTCTGCCCAAGGTCTTTTCTAGTCAATTTTATTTGTAAACAGTTGATCGATCACTGGCCATCTTCCCTCATTGCCACACCACTCAATTCCCTTACTTCTTGTAAACTACAGAATGTTGGGTTTTTGAAACAGGTTTTGCAATTTTTTGTTATATTTTCACATCATATGGTCCAGTATTTTGATTATAAGATAGGATGTTGAATTCCCCCACCTCTCTAAACCAAATTCTTGGTGTTTTAGTATGAATGTAGTTTGTAAAACATCCTAATATCCTGATAACAGTCTCCAAGGATAATGATATCATCAGCCTAAACTAGTTGGGATGTTTTTCTCATTCCTTTCCATTCTTCTTTGTTCATTTAGGTCTTTAATGACTTTTCCATTGTTCTATCGAACATAATCAATGAGAGAGCATCTACCTTGGCATGACACAGATTTTATTTTAAAAATTCATGAATAATTTTGAAGAAATACACCTTGCAGCAGATAAGTCAGTTCATAAGTGCATAGCCATTTATACATTTCTGTAGTATTTTCCAAAGTTTCATTGCATCTCATAGCGCATTTCAATACATACTAATCATATGATTGTTTACAGCTCACAAATACTAGATGTAATTCATTATCAAATGTTATCAGAAATGTTTTTCGTTATGGCACCAATGCATGCGAGAAAAATGGATTCAAGATATCGATGTTTACTGATCAATGTGTAGGTTTTAGTGCAATGCAACGTGTGTTTAATATATTCATTGGCAAAAGTGAAGTTTGTGTTATGAGAGCGAGAATGGAGAAAATATTTGTCGGAAATGTTTCATAAGTGAGTATAAGAAATGCAAGTCATGTCAGGAGCAAAAGAATGAAGTAACTGATATTATATATAAAACGGTATTGTCCAAGTGTAGTGGAGAATATAGCAGAAATAATGAATGATACTGCATGAAATATGAATGAGAGTTTGAAGGAAATGGTTGAAAGTAAAATGTAGATGATGGGATGCTAGCACGGAAAGAAATCGCATGCTTATGCAGACTCGTTCACAGGACAAAATGTAATCAACTGGAAAAATGATTGGCATGTGGTACAGAAGGACAGAGAATGAAAGAAAGAGTGAATTGCAAAAGCATAAAAATGTGCAAAACTGGGAGAAAAGAGATAGTATTGTATGGGGATTTGATGATGAGAGGCATACTTTATGAGAAAGTGACGAAAGCATGTTTTCCAGGCACAAATAAAAGATGTTTTCCAGATAAAGAATGTTAATGAAGCTTTAAGTTTGCAGATGAAAGATACAAATGAATTAATTGTTTTAGCAAGCACAAATGATTTGTAAGGTGAGAAATATGCATTGAGAGAAGATTATGAAAAAGTTGTTAGAAGAAGCAAAAATGAAGAGTAAGAAAGTAAAGATTGTGAGTCTGCTGCCTTGATTTGATTTGATAGACTTGAGAAGAAGAGCCATGATTGTGTAGGAGGAATGGTATGCAGTTTATAGATGTGTGGAGTGAATTTGATGGATGTAAAGACCTGTATATGGTGGACTGCACTTAAATGGTTTTGGAGTGAGGCACTTGGGGAAAGTGTTGTTCAGTGAGAGTTTGGAAGTGCAAAACCACGGAAACTAGAGATATTAGGGAGGAAGCAATCAAGCATGTGTCTGATCACCTCTGGGTTAGATAAGTATGAGTGCAGGAATGATTATGAAGAGTTGGGTGCAGTTTCCCAGGTTTTGAGTCTGAATGGACAAGTAATGGCATCATGTAAGGGCAACTGTGGGCCCTTGAAGTGCATGTATACGAATGCCCAAAGTATCAGAAATAAAGAAGAGGAGCTCTTAGCATTCGTCGCTCAACTTAGCCAAAAATTATTGGCATCAGTGAGACCTGGTTTTCAGAGAATGATGTAGTTACAGGGATAGAATATAATGGATATTGTATTTTCAGAGAAGATAGAAGAAATAGGGTAGGAAGAAGGGAATTGTTAACAATCACTGAATAATTCAACCAATGAAATTAGAAGTCAAGGAAGATTATAGATATGATGGAAATTATTTATTTGATATGTGGTGTGAGTTAGAGGCCAATAGGAGAAAATATATTGTCATTTGCTGCTTTAGACCTTGTGGTCCAGAACAAAATGTGGATGACATGCATTAGCAGATTAGCACAGTGAGTGCAGTCCGAGTAATTATCATGGGAAACTTCAACTATGGTGATATAGATTGGAAGGAGGAAAGGACACATGGAAAAATGGAAATGGAATTTACAGTTATTAGGGGATAATTATCTGAAACAGCATGTGTGGAAGGGACCAGAAATCTTGAAAGTGGTGGATCTGGTAGCAGAAGATCTATCTATAACTGTAGTAGCAACCACCTCTGATTGAGAAAAGTGACCATGAAGTCTTGTCCTGGGAGGTTGTTCAACATAAAGAAATGTCAATCAAGAAAGGATTTATGCAGAACTACAAAGCTGGTAATTATGACAAACTTAGGAGGCAACTTGGATCAATGCCATAGCATAAGAAACTACGTGGAATGAATGGGAAGTGGTCAAGGATTGTTTGAGTGAGGCAGCATTCGAGTGCATACCAAAGGTCAGAAGGATAAACCAAGTAAGAATTAAGTGGATGACTAGCAATATAAAGAGGAAGCTGCAAAAAAAGAAAGCATTAACTGGTAATTAATTTACGGAATTAACAACGCATATAAAGTAAATTAATTAAAGATAACTTTAATGAATCACTTCTATATTTCGACAATGTCACATTGTCATCTTCAGGAACATAAAGATATGGTATGTGCACTAAAGGAACTAACAAAGCAAATGAGGAAGAAATTAAGACACTAATTTTGTTCCTAAAGTCCTAATGGTGCCCTCTTGCGGGCTAATTTGGTGTCTTGGCCGTTGGGCTGAAGTTCTCATAATGAAGGTCTCCCAAATTTGGGGCAGTTTCATGCACCCAAATTTGTTGAGGTTAGGAAAGTTTTTTAGAGCTGCTGAAGATTCTTTGAATAATCTTTCGTATTTAAACTTGCTGCGATGGATTATTTTTGTCTTCTTCCAATGAATTTTATGGTGGGTATCTAAGGCATGGTCTGCCAGCCCAGAGCGGCTGTACTGGTGAAACCGGATGTAGTCTTGGTGTTCTGAAATCCTGATATTTGTTGTTCTGCCTGCTTGGCCAAAGTAGGACAATTTGCAGCTGCAAGGGACCTGGTATACACCAGGTAGGTCTAGGGGGAGTGGTTGGTCTTTGGTAGAGCGGATAAGGGATGCCAACTTTTTATATGGTCTGTAACAGGAAGTAAGGTCATATTTCTTGAGGATATTAGTTATTTTTTCAGAGGTGCCCTGGATGTAGGGGATAGTGATAGACTTGGTGTAGTCTTTATTGTTGAGGGGGGGAGGGGGGTTGTGGTTTTCAGGTTTTAGTATTTTTTGGATTTTTTTGGGGTTATAGCCATTGGCTAAGAAAGTGTTGAGGATGTGGTTTAGTTCCATAGTCAGGGCCTTGTCATCTGAGCAGATTAATTTTGCCCTGTTATATAGTGTTTTTATCACTCCATATTGTTGTGAGGGGGGGGGGGATTGCTGGTGAATGTATCTGCCAGTGTGGGTGGGTTTTCTGTAAACAGAGAAAACCAAAGATCCATCAAGCTGGCGGGTGATTAAAGTGTCTAGGAAGGGGAGGGTGTTGTTTTCCTCTTTTTCTAAGGTGAACTGGACTCTGGGATGTTGGTTGTTTAAGTGTGTTAGGAAGGAGTGGAGTGAGTCTGAGCCATGTGGCCAAATAGCCAAATTGTTAATTCCGTAAATTAATTACCAGTTATGTCTAACCAACGTATAAGTCTTACCACTAGAAAGAAAGCATTATGGAAGGAATATAAACAACAAGGTGATCAGCATGTCTTTGAGAAGTATAAAGCATGAGCAAGAAGGATAACTTAATATGGTAAGGAAGGCTAAATCAGATTTCAAATGAAAATTAGCTAAGCAGGCCAAAGTTTTGCTACATAGCAAGTAAGAGAAAGAATGATTATGGAAAGATAATTTTACTCAGTGCTGATGGTAGTAAAGTGACAGAAGCAGAAGAAATAGTTCAGTTAGTAACTATGTCATCACTTTGCAAAGATATATCATCCAGGTGGTGACTTGGCAGTTACTGAAGTGACAGAAACTGATGCGAGTATTGAGATAGATAAACTGGACATATTGAAAAATAGTAATGTGAATACAGCAGTGGGCCGGGACGGTATGCTTGCTTGTATGCTATGAGAATGTGCAAATGAACTGGCAGTGCCTCTGACGAAGTTGTTTCATCCAAGTCTCAGCTCTGTCAAAATTCCAAGGGAGTGGAAGGAGGATAATATAGTTCAATTACATAAAGGTGGCTCCAAGACAGAAGTCGTACATTACAGACCAGTTAGTATCTCTTGAGTGGTGGTTAAAGTATTGGAAAAGTTGGTTAAAAGTAAAATTCAGCAATGGGTGGAAAGGAATATTATACTTTATCGGGGATGCATGGCTTTGTAAAAGGTAGGCCCTGCCTCAGTAATTCATTCACATTTCATAATAAGGTGACAGTTGGAGCAAATGGGAATGGACATGAGGACGGTGGTGTGGATAGGGGAGTTGCTAATAGACAGACATCAGAGGGTGTGTGGTGAAGTGGAATCAAGGCAAATGAGGGTAACTAGTGGAGTGCCCCATGGCTCTGTGCTAGGGACACTACTTTTAATGTGTATCTTTATGATATAGGGAATGATTTAAGTGAGATATTTAGTTGTTTCCTGATGATGCAAAACTGGAGGAGGACAATAGTGATACAGCTCATGTAGATATCTTGCAGAATGATTTAAATATATTGAGAGTATGGACTTATTATTATTATTTAGGTCTCCATGGAGTCAAAAGACTCATCATGGGAGGTCCTTTCTAAGAAACACAAGTCTATTAAGACTCATCGAGGGAGGTCCCCCTAGGAAACACAAAGTCTATCATACCACTCTTTAAACACATTGACCGTTCTCTCTCTCGCCAACTCTATCAGGCAATGCATTCCATGGTTCAACCACCCGCCATGCAAAGAAACCACTCCTCACCCTCTTTCTCGCAGTTTCCTTTCGTAACTTCCAGGGATGGCCCCTTTTTATGACTCCTTCCCTCTGTTCAACCAAGCAAAAGAACTCCCCAGTGTCAATCCTGTAACCACCTCTCAACAGTTTAAAAGTCTCAATCATATCACTTCTCCTTCTTCTATCCACCAAACTCTGCAGTCCACACTCCCTCAGCAAATCCTCATAACTAATATTGTACAGTCCTGACACCCGCCTTTGTACCCTTCAAATCCAGTGGACCAGATCTGAGAACAATAGTCTAAGTGTGGTCTAATCAGAGTCTTATACAACAGAATGATAACCATTTTATCTCTGCAGGTCAGTGTCCTTCTCATTATTGCAGCAATCCTCTGTGTTACTTTCACCACCTTTGCAATATGTCCCCTAAATTTCAGGTTTCTATCAATCATCAACCCCCAGATCTCGTCTCCCCTACTTCCTCCAGTTTAACTCCTCGCATTGAGTACACAGCATCCCATCGATGTGTCCCAAACCTCAAGACCTTACATTTTGCTGCATTAAACTGACACCCCATTCATATGGCCATCTATCTAGCTTATTTAAATCCTCTTGCAGGGCTACCACATCTGCACTATTATTAATAACCCTTCCCAGCGTTGCATCATCCGCAACAACTGAATATCCCCTTGCAATCCACTGGCAATGTGATTGATATAAAGGTTAAACAATATAGGTCCTAGTACTGAGCCCTGTGGGACCCCACTTGTAACCCTCTGCCTCCTTGAAACTGCTCCACCATACACAACTCTCTGATACCTATCAGACAGCCAATCCTGAATCCATTTGACCAATCTGACATCCAGACCCATGTGCTGCAACTTGAATATCAGCTTGTCATGTGGCACCCTGTCAAATGCCTTCGCTAAGTCTAGGAAAATGGCAGTATATGCCTTTCTTTCATCTAATGCTATTGTAACTTTATCATAAAAGGCTAGCATATTCTAAAACAAGAGTACCCTATGCACCAAGAACAATGGTTGTCAATTTAATGTTGTAAATGTAAGGTTATACGCTTCAGGATGAAAAGTTTACATACCTATCACATTGATGATATGATATTGCAGGAAATTGATAAGGCTGGAGATTTTGGGGTGATGGCAGGCAGAGAGTTGCAGTTTAAAGAGCATATTGTAAAATTTGGCAAAATAGTTCAAAGGATTAGTTGGATGTTGAAGAACATACTGACCAGTAGAAAGAGAGAGAGAGAGAGAGAGAGAGAGAGAATGAGATTCACATCCATCTTTATAAGCTTGATACAGGCTGCATCTTGGCTACTGTGCATAATTTTAGTCACATGTGTTTCTTGAAATTGAAGGAGTGGTAGAGGGTATTTAGGTAAAGTAATAGGTAACAGGTCTGTACAATTCTTCTTATGAGGGCAGTTTGAAAGTATGCTGATTGTAATGTTTAGTTGACAGATTGAAAAGAAGAGACATGGTAGAAACTTATAGATCACTAAAGGGGTCCTATATGATTGACACAAAAGAAATTTTTCAATACATGATGAGTAGAGAGAGAGAGAGAGAGAGAAAGTAGAGTCACCCATGGAAGTTGTGTAAGAGTGTGGTTAGTATGGTCATGCCGACTAGATTCTTTATATGGATGGTGGTGAATGAGTAAAATGGATTCCCAGAGGTAGTTTTGAGTGCTCCAACAGTTAATAAGTTTAAGGAGAGGTATGAGAGGTATTGTGTGAATAATGGTTAGTGTGGGTCTCTCATCGTGTGTCCTTGACTCAATGGAGATGTCTGTATAATGATAATAATAATAATAACAACAGTTGTATTAATTACAGATGATCACAGCAGAGTTATCTTGAAGTGTTTGTCTGGAAACTCCCACACAGATTATATTAATGCCAGTTATATTGATGTAAGTGCTATTTGATTTGTGTTTTTTGTTTGTTATTTAATAAAATTTAAATAATATTTATAGTAGTAACTTCAGTATGGAATAAGATAAGTATTAATTACAATTAAAATTACTGATAGAGTGCTTTGAATTTTATATCAAGATTATCCTCAGAATTATATAGAATTAATCCTTGACTTACAACATATGCAATTTATGGTAACTCATTCTTAAGACACCATCTCATTAACACGTTTACCAAATACCACCTCTCTCTCTCTCTCTCTCTCTCTCTCTCTCTCTCTCTCCTGTAACCCATGGACCAGGTGGTTATTGCTGCATTCAAAGCATATTATTTAACAAATACTTTTGCTCAGCTATTGCTGCTATTTGGGGAAAGAAATACTTAGAGACCTTTGGGAGAAATATAATATCTTGCATATTGCACAAATAATGTAATGTTATCCCATTCCAAACACCATTTGGAATGGGATAACAGCAAGTGTATGAATAGTGTTTGGAGGAAGCTGCTGAAAATATATGTTCATTCACAAGATTTGACAATCATAGTGGTGACAACATAGTGCTGCTAACCAAACAACTAGCATTGGAGGTTCACAGTAAACAGTAAAATTCAGAGCAGTTGGTGAAGGTGGAAGCTGTGGAAGAAGAACTATCAAATGAAGTCCTTATAGAACTATGCATACAGAGAGTTGCAGAGGAAGAAACCAATTCCTCAAATATATTTACAGTAGTCCCCTCTTATCTGTGGGGATACGTTCAAGGACATCCTCTGGATACTTGAAACCGCAGATAGCACTGAACCCTATATATACTGTTTTTTTCCTATATACACATGCCTATGATAAAGTTTAATTTATAAATTAGGCACAGTAAGAGAACAACAATAACTAAGAATAAAATAGAACAATTATAACAATATACTGTAATAAAAGTTATCTGAATGTGAATGGAATCTTAGCAACCTGTTTATTATTATTATTATTATTATTTATTTATTATTTTATGAAGTCAAGAATTTCATTTCACCTTTTTCATTTAAAAAGAAGCACTTTATGGCTTCTCTTTGGCATATCCGATTTGCCAGCATTACTACTCTTATGCTTTGGGGCCATTTTAAAGTAAAATAAGGGTTACTTGAACAAAAGCACTGCGATACCTCAACCGTCGATCTGATAACTATTAACTACTCAGAACGGCGCACAATTTAAAACTTATGAATTGTCTATTACTAAAAGAAAGAGCTATATGGCTTCATTTCGGTGATGTAGAATTACATAGGCAAAGTGGATATTAGATCCAACATTATTTCAAAGCTGAATGTTTGTAGAAACTATGAGCGTTTCGCAAAATTGACCTTGTGCTTACGAGAATACAATCCTCGGCATCTCTGGGTTGCCTTAGCTTGCACTACTTGACTTAAGTAGCTAAGGCAACTCAGGGATGCTGAGGATTGTATTCCCATAAGCTCTCGGGTCAATTTTACGAAACTTTCATGGTTTCTACAAACATTTGGCTTTGAAATAATGTTGGATATAGTATCCACTTTGCCGATGTAATTATAAATTGTTTATTTCTGGAATTTTCCATTTAACATTTTCGGACCGGGGTTGACTGCGGATAGTGAACCCACAGATAAGGGTGGACTACAGTAGTGAAAAAATTGGCAGAATCATCTGCCTCTGCTAATAATGCATTCAGTTGTTTGAGGAAATAGATACCAGTATAGAGAGATCCAGCAAAGTAGATAAAATGATACAAGTTGTAAGTGCTTGTTGCAGTACAGAGAAATGTATGTAGAAAAGAAATGGCAGACTGAGTTGAATGCCGTGCAAATTTTTAACCCATTCCTGCTGTTATCTCACCCCCCCCCCCTAACATGAGTGTGTAGACCATCCATTAAGTTCATCTGGTAAAGCAATTCTCAGAACACTTTATTGCATTCCTGAATTTCAAGAATATTTATAGATGTAGAAAGTATTTTTAACTTGGGTATAGTTATGTTAAAGATACTAAGCAATTTTAAACCTGGTTTTACTCCATTTTTTCCAAGTAAGCAAACAGACAAAATGTCAGGTTTGCGCTTGCAATTTATGCAAGACTAGCTGATCCCACAGGTAGTGCAAGACCAAGGCAACTCATGGTAAAAGTGGAGCAAGCTCTGATCACTAATCTTAATATTTACCCTTAATGCCAAAACACATCTCCAAGAAGGGGATGTATGATGTTTTGTATTCGGCTAAGAAACAATATGGGATACAATATCCCTTAACTTAAATAAGTTCATGTCGCCGAATTGAAGCCTTTGGCTCTTCATATAATTAATAATTAAAGAGAGGATGGCCCCTTGCCTTTAATACAAAACATCATACATCCCCTTCTTGGAGATGTGTTTTGGCATTAAGGGTAAATATTAAGATTAGTGATCAGAGCTTGCTCCACTTTTACCACGAGTTGCCTTGGTCTTGCATTACCTGTGGGATCAGCTAGTCTTGCATAAATTGCAGGCGCAAACTTGACATTTTGTCTGTTTGCTTACTTGGAAAAAATGGAGTAAAACCAGGTTTAAAATTTTCAAGAATATTGTTGATAACTTATTCTCTCCTGCCCTTTTCCAGTGAATCTTTTAATTAGTTTTGAAGAATTACTCTTGCTCCATGCCTTTCCAGATGATTATTTTACTGGTAATGCAGAGAAACATTGCACTCCTGTTTCTTCATTTATTACAGTATAGTGCTGTATTCAGTAATTTTATGTTATCATTTATATTATATGCTGTATTATTTCCCTTTAAACAAGATAAAATTAGTTAAAAATATAGCACAACAGACCTATACATTTTAACATTTATTACAGTATAGTGCTGTATTCAGTAATTTTATGTTATCATTTATATTATATGCTGTATTATTTCTCTTTAAACAAGATAAAATTAGTTAAAAATATAGCACAACAGACCTATACATTTTAACATGTGTAGGTTTTAACATTTTGTCATGTTAAGTTATGGTTCATATGTTGATTTTTGATTGATGACCTTTTTGACTTACAACAGGATCATTGGAACACAACCTCAATCCTAATTCCAGGACTGACTGTATAAACACATCCACACAAGAAGCTAAGTTGAGGGAATGTAGACAGTATAGTTTAGTGGATAGGAGAAAAAGAGGTGATGTTTAAGTTAATAAGAAGATTTTACTGGAATAATGCCGAAAAGATTACAAAGGCAAAAGAGTGGAGGGTGAGAGAGAATTATTACAGCAACCTCCATGGAATTAGCATTCTCATCATTGACAGCCCACCCTAGCAACATGCCTATTGTATTGAGCTATGAACTGATTCAATGTATGCTCTCTGCATTAAAATGCATTCTAGCAATACATTCCACTCACTCACAGCTCTCTATGTAAAAAAATCTATTCTTCACACCCTTCTTCACCATACCTTCACGCAACTTTCGAAAATGGCCCCCACATTTTTTCTCTCTCAGCTTTTACTCTTTTTATAATCTCTGTATTAATCTAGTAAATCCTCTCTTTAATTATTAATTATATGAAGAGCCAAAGGCTTCAATTCGGTGACATGAACTTATTTAAGTTAAGGGATATTGTATCCCATATTGTTTCTTAGCCGAATAAGAAACTCAAAGAGTTTCATGCCGAATATAGAAACTATATGAAGTTTGGTGATTCCGAGCATATGCAAATACCTGGAAAGCAGCACCTGATCCATTTAGGTAGTGCAAACTGAGGCAACTCATAGAAAGGATGGAGCAAGCTCTAATCACTATTCTTGGTATTTACCCATAATGTGAACTTAGCTCCTAGGAGCTATATTACTGTTCAACATTATGAGAGGAGGTCACTATCCAGACCGGTTTCAACCTTTTTTGAGGTCTCATCAGTGAGTAAGTAGACCTAATTAATACCAAGTTTGTAGCGAACAGAACTTGCATCCCTTCTATGAGAATTGCCAAGAAGGTGTCTTAATAAATTATTAATTATATGACGAGCCAAAGGCTTCAATTCGGTAACATGAACTTATTTAAGTTAAGGGATATTGTATCCCATATTGTTTCTTAGCCGAATAAAAAACTCAAAGAGTTTCATGCCGAATATAGAAACTATATAAAGTGGCGATTCCAAGCATAAGCAAATACCTGGAAAGCAGCACCTAATCCCTTCTATATTCGACATGAAACTCTTCGAGTTTCTTATTCAGCTAAGAAATAATATGGGAGACAATATCCCTTAACTTAAATAAGTTCATGTCACCGAATTGAAGCCTTTGGCTCTTCATATAATTAATAATTTATTAAGACACCTTCTTGGCAATTCTTTTAGAAGGGATGTAAGTTCTATTCGCTGCAAACTTGGTATTAACTAGGTCTACCGTCTCATCAGTGAGTAGGTGTGTTTTCAACCTCAAAAAAGGTTGAAACCAGTCTGGGTAGTGACCTCCTCTCATGTTGAACAGTAATACAGCCTCTTAGGAGCTAAGCTCACATTATGGGTAAATACCAAGAATAGTGATCGGAGTTTGCTCCACCCTTTCTATGAGTTTCCTCAGTTTGCACTACCTAAATGGATCAGGTGCTGCTTTCTAGGTATTTCCTTATGCTTAGAATCGCCGAACTTTATATAGTTGCTATATTCAGCATGAAACTCTTTGAGTTTCTTATTCGGCTAAGAAACAATATGGGATACAATATCCCTTAACTTAAATAAGTTCATGTTACCGAATTGAATCCTTTGGCTCGTCATATAATTAATAATTTATTAAGACACCTTCTTGGCAATTCTCATAGATGTAAGTTCTGTTCACTACAAACTTGGTATTAATAGGTCTACCTACTCACTGATGAGACCTCAAAAAAGGTTGAAACCAGTTGGAGGCTATTATGAGTTCACTCTCTTAGGGTTTTTGCCTTGAGGGAGCAATTTGAGTCTCTGGGGAAAGTGTTTTCTGGCACAGCCCGGTGAGGGGCTTTGTCGGTGAATGCTTTTCTTCAGAATATGAGCGGTTCTGCTCGGTGGTGGTGGTGGGTGGAAGGCCATCACTGAGTGGCGCGGACGTTGAGATGGACAGTCTTTCCCCAAAATTGAGTGGCCTAGGGATTGTCCGAATTTTTAGAGACAGCTTTACTTATTCATAAGGTTGAAACCGGTCTGGGTAGTGACCTCCTCTCATAATGTTGAACAGTAATACATCTCCTAGGAGCTAAGTTCACATTATGGTTAAATACCAAGAATAGTGATCGGAGCTTGCTCCGATCACTATTCTTGGTATTTAACCATATTTAACCCTTTCCATGAGTTGCCTCAGTTTGCACTACCTAAATGGATCATGTGCTGCTTTCTAGGTATTTGCTTATGCTTGGAATCGCCGAACTCTATATAGTTTCTATATTCGGCATGAAACTCTTTGAGTTTCTTATTCAGCTAAGAAACAATATGGGATACAATATCCCTTAACTTAAATAAATCCTCTGATTAATTTAAACATCTCTATCACGTACCTCTTTTTCCTCCTATCTACCAAACTTGCTGTCTACGTTCCCTCAACTTTTCTGCATAACCAACATTCCCTAGTCCTGATATTACTGTAGTCATTCATCTCTGGACCATTTCCACATCACAATGAAGGTGACCAAATGTGAGCACTGGCATTCATGTAGCCTTCATGATTAATGCCTTATAGAGAGTACTGTAAATTTTACTTGACAAGAAATTGTATTATTCTTTCTTCCTTCTTTTATCCAAGCACAAGTAAACAAATTTGCATGTGAAATATTCCCATCAAGACTAATTGTATATTATTATTTTCATTATTATCAAACTACTCTGGAATCAGATATTGACTGTGGAAGATGTCCTTCAGTGTCCAACACATCTATCATATTAAACTCATTCACACTTATATCATTTGCATGATGTTTGGCAGTACATTCTATTCACCAGCCATTTGCAATGTAAAAAATCATCTCCTCACTATACACTTTACCACATTTACACAACTTCACTGCAGAAAAATTACTCTTCCAATAATTATTATTATTATTATTATTATTATTATTATTATTATTATTCAGGCCTCCATAGAGTCAAAAGACTCATCGTGGGAGGTCCTTCCTAAGAACATAAAGTCTGTCAAGACTCATCAAGGGGAGGTCCCCCCCCCCCCTAAGAAACACAAAGTCTATCATACCACTCCTCAAACTCATTGACCGCTCTCACTCTCACCACTCCATCAGGCAATGCATTTCACGGTTCAACCACCCTCCATGCAAAGAAACCACTCCTCACCCTCTTGCTCACAGTTTCCTTTTGTAACTTCCAGGGATGGCCTCTTATCATCACTCCTTCCCGCTGTTCAACCAAGCGAAAGAACTCCCCAGTGTCAACCCTGTAACCACCTCTCAACAGTTTAAAAGTCTCAATCATATTACCTCTCCTTCTTCTATCCACCAAAATCTGCAGTCCACATTCCCTCAGCTGATCCTCATAACTATCCTTGTACAGTTCTGAAACCATCTTTGTCATCCATCTTTGTATCCTTTCCACTGCATGACATTACACACACCTGAGAAAGGATTCTGCTATGAATTATGGGAATAAGGCAACTTGATGTGAAGTCAATAGCTCATTATATAATCAGCCCAGTCATCATGATATTCTGAGTAAATGATGATGATAGGAATATGATTTCTGTCAAGTATAGTTTTCTTACCAGAAGAAACAACTTACTACAAATAAGACTGAATTAACTAATGTAGACTAGCCTCTCTCTCCTATAAAAAAAAAAAATAATAATAAAAAAAAAGAATATTTTAAAATTAGAAACGTCAAGCTTACTGTTATTATAGAATTAAAAAGAAAAAATTCACAAAGTCTTAAAAAAGACTCAAAATTGGAAGGGGAAGGGAGAATTAGAGATTAAGAAATGACATGCTTTTCACACGGCAATTGTGAAAAGTGAAGAAAGCAACATTAAAAGAAAGACCTAAAGTTCTGTCGTTAGAAGTAATGACATTTCTAAATTACTGAACAAATTAAAGAAAGTCCTATTTAAATTATATATTTGTAGATTATTATTATTATTGCTGTATGGGAACCTCTATGTAATCTGAAAACTGATTGAAAGAGTGGTATTCAATAACCATTATTCATGAAACATCTATCATACCTCTCCTTAAATTTGTTCACAGCTGAAGCATTTCCGAAAGCCTTGGCAAAATCATTCCACTCATTTGCAAGTGGGAGATCAGAGGAGAACCAGAGATCATCTCTGGAAACTGTATAAAGAGGGTATGAGTAGGGGAGTGAGAAGCAGGTTTTTTCATGCAGAGTTATGAATGATTGGAATGTCTTGCCTGAGAGTGTGGTGTCTGCAGAGGATTTGAGTGTGTTTAAAGTACAGTATGATGAGCTGTGTGTATGATAAAAGGACCTCTTAGATGAATCTTTGACTCTATGGGGTCTTGGGTAATTTTAACAATAATAATCCCCTCCCTCCATACACACACCTTTCTCTCTCTCTCTTTCCAAGTAAATAATTTAGTCCTCATGCCCTTATTAAACACACTCTTGCACCACAACTTCCAAAGATAAATTCTTTTTGCATCATCGTGTCTTGGAACATTTCTTCATGATCTGTTCTACAAAACCCATTTAGTAACTTATATGTTTCTGTCATATACATAGTAGAAATATTCAGTGGTGGTGGTTAGAATAACTAATACAGGAAATAATTTGTAACTTTTTTTTTTTTTTTTGGTTTGGGATAGAAATTAACCAACATAATATGCAGTTATATACTGCTGCAGACCAGGAACATCTGAAGAGTGCTGTAAATCATTCGTTTGCAAACTGGCAGTGGGGTCAGTGTGAGTAGAAATAAAGATGGGATGATGTTTTAAAGAAAGCAAATCAAAAATAACACCTACTTCAGTTCCAGCAAAACTGTATGCGAGACTCTCATAGTTGGTCATCTGCAAGCAGGTGTCATAAACACCCACTTCAGCAAAACTGTATGAAAGATGCTTATAAAGAATCATCTGCAAGTAGGTGTCAGAAATAATACCCACTTCAGTATCAGCAAAACTCTCTGAGTGACTCTTATAAAGAGTCATCTGCTTTCACATTCTTTCCAACCAAACTTGAATACCAGGAGAGATATTGGCCATATCACAAACAGCATGTCTTTTCAGCATTCGATGGTCACCATCTCTCTTGGTGTTTGTGTTTGGAGTAGAAAGAATGCAAAAGCAGACGAGTTTTTTAAGGGTCACTCATAGAATTTTGCTGATACTGAAGCAGGCATTATTCACTATTTGTAGATGACTGTTTATGTCTCTCATAGGAGAATTTGTATGAGAGACAGTATAGTTTTGCTGGAAATGAAGTAGGTGTTATTTCTAACTTGATTTCTTTGAAACAGAATAATAATTTTTATTTCTACCCAAACTAAGCCCATTAGAAATTTGCAAACGAAATGTTTCTTATTTTCAATGAAAGGTGGGAATTATGGTTTTGGGGGCCATGTGATTACTCTCTCATTATTGCAAAGGTGCTGAGAACTGCATAGATAGATCAATCATATGGATCTTTTCACATGTGAGGATATCGACTGGAGGGAGGAGAAAGCATGCAAGAGGAGGGAAAATAAATTTATTGAATTTCTCGGGGATAACTACCTTAAGCAGCATGTGATAGAAGGGACTCAATATATAAGAGCATTGGATCAAATAACATTGTTTGGAAATCTGCCTATAAATGAGTTGACCATTATGCCTGCATTTGGTGAGAGTGACCATGTAATTTTGACTTGGTGGATGACTGTAAGTAAGAGCTTTGTGTAAGAAGAACCATGGAACTGTAAGGCAGGCACTTGCACAAAGGGTGCCTGAAGGAAGCTATATCTGACTACATCCCCAGAGTTGAGAATTAATCAGATGGGTTAAATGGATAAATAAAGCAAAAACTGCATAAAAAATTAATGTTGGGAATCTGATAACTTGAAAAGAGTAATGATGAAAGTCAAAAGCTATAAAGAGCGGGCTAGAAAAGAGAGTGAGTGATGGCTGTGATGAGAGAGATAAATCAGATTATGAAAAGAAATACAAGTAAAAAGAAAGAATGCAAATATAAGGAAAATTCGAGTGTCTGAATTGCTTAGAGCATTAAGCTTTTAATATATAAGGGCATAGGGTTCAAATACCTTTGTAGGAGATAGTTCTAGTATGGTTTCTTATATGCCAGTATAGAGCATTGATTTGATATTCACTTTTTGACCTCTTGTGTGGAAGTGATATAAAAATAAATAATAACAAAAATAATAAAGAAAGAAAGAATGACTATGGAAGAATAATCTTAGTAAATATGGATGGGAGAAAAGTGGTATATGTGCAAGAAATAGCTGAATTGTTAAGTGTTCACTTTATTAAGTATATATTCTGAACAGCCCAATGCACTCTCTAGATACCAGAAGGAACTAGATAAAAGAATAGAGGTAATGTGTTTGAAGTAAGAAGTTATTAAAATAATGTGGCTCGAACATATCTCAGAGTGAATTGGATATCAACACAGGTTCTGAAGAGACATGCAAAAGGGTAAGTGGGGTTCCTGATTTTGCTGTTCAACTTGAATTGAGTCTCAGCACTTGTAAAATTCCTGATGAATGGAAAGAGAGATAACAATTCCATTATATAGGAGTGAAAGTAAGACTAATACAGTGAATTATACACAGGATAATAGTATCTTTGGTATGGCCATGAAGATATTGAAATGGCTGATTAGGAATCACATCCAAAGGTTGTAGACAATACTAGAGTACTATAATTGAATTATAGGAATGGAAAGAATAACGGTAGTGGACAAAGAAAATGGAAAAAATAACTATGAAGGTACATCTTGCTTTTGCATTCTGCTTATGTTCTATATATAGAATGATAGCTGAGTTTGATAAAAGGAATGAATATACCATGATACTATGGTTATTATTATTATGCAAAAAGGAGGCCAAAAACTCATTACTGAAGGGCATTCCATACCATACAGCCCACTGTCTACACCAGAATTTTCTACAAACTCAGGTCAATGTTAGTAAGTGTAAAGTAATGCACTTTAATGTGATGGGATAAGGGATTGGATATCCAGCATATTATATTGGTGGGATTATGCTTGGAGAAACCAGTTTCTCCAAGCATAATCCCACCAAGCTTAGAGTTATTATGGATAGGAAGTTGAAGTTCAAAGGACACATAGCAAAACTTGCAATGTGACCTTGGATAATTATGTTGTTAATATGAACATTGACACACAAGGATAAGGAAGTCATTTTGCCTCTTTACTAGGTCTTGATATGACTACACCTGAACTTCTGCATGCAGCACTTCAGGTGCAGTCATATCAAGATCTCCTTGTTTCTGAGGATGATATCAGAATTATTATTATTATTATCATTATTATTACACCCTCCATGGAGTCGACAGGCTTATCGTGGGAGGTTCATTCAATTGACAATATATTTATCATATAGAATCTTAAAATCCTTAACACTCCTTGTATTAACAACATTCTGCCAATGCATTCCTTTCACTGACAATTCTCCATGTAAAAAAAAAAAAATCTACTCCTTGCAGACTTCTTCACCACACTTTTACATAACTTCCAGGAATGACCCCTGGTTCTTCCCCTCTCGTCTTCTACTGTTTTTATAATCCCCTTTGGATTAATCTGAGAAAATCTACTCACTAACTTAAACATCTCTATCATATCACCTCTCTTCCTCCTATCCAGCAAACTCAGCAATCCACATCTCTTCAACCTTTCTCCATAGCCAGCATTCCAAACTCGTGATATTGTCTGTCACTTGTCTCTGGACCCTTTCCAATATCTCCAGATCACATTAAAAACCAAGTGACCAAATCTGAGCACAATAGTCCAAGTATGGTCTGACCAGTGCCTTATGCAGTGGCACAACCACTTCCTTATCCTTGTATGTTAGAGTACTTCTTATCATAGCAGCACTAAGATGTTCAACCTTTGCAACACTAGCATTATGCCTTCTAAACATCAGACTATTGTCAACCATCACTCCCAAATCTCTAATCTCATCCACTTCCTGCAGTACAATGCCATCAATATAGTACACAGCCTTATATTTCTGCACTCCAAAATGCAACACCTTGCACTTATTGATATTAAAACGAAAACCCCACTTTTTTATTATTATTATTATTATTCCTGATACCTCCAAGGAGTCCGAAGACTCATCACGGGAGGACATCTTCAACTATCTCTACACCTTACCTCTACTACGAATCAACGCCATCTACCGCCCACCTCCAACACCACCACAACTAGTAATTTTTGTCTGTAAATTGCGTGTGTTCTGAAGGGCCGATTTGTATGTATGCGGGATGAAAAACCCGAGTTTCCGGGAGAAAAAACCCTGCTACTCCCGTATGAGATCGTATGAGTATGAGATCGTATCCCGTATGAGTACGATTTTTGTCCAAGTATTCAAATCTTCCTGAAGGGATCCTGACATCAGTGAGCAGTGCTACTTATAATTCTTCCCACCTTTCCATTATCAGCAAATAACTGAAGATCCCCAGTCAGTCTACATGATATATTGTTTTTACAAAGAAGTTAAGCAACAGGGGCCCAAGGACAGGGCATGCCACTGGTTACCCTTCTTTTTTAAACACTGCTCCATCATACACATCCTTCTTCAGAGAGCCATTTCTGATCCATCCAACCAATATACTATCTATTTCCATCCTCTGCAGCTTGCTTGTAAACCAACTTATCATGTGGTAAGCTATCAAATGCTTTTGCAAAGTCTAAGAATATCACTGCATATGATTCTCTGTTATCTAACACACTCGTAACCTTATCATAAAATGCAAGTAAATTACTAAAACAGGACCTACCCTTTACAAATCCATGCTGACCATCATAAATAATGCTATTTCCATCAACCCAATTCTGTATTCTATTCCTTACCAATCTCTCCAACACCTTGACCACAACTGCACTTATACAGACTGGCGTATAGCTGGAAACTTCAGTCTTAGATCAATGCTTGTAGAGTGGTACTATTTTGCCTTCTTTACACTCGTTCAGAACCCTACCCACTACAAGACTTTCATTAAATAATCAAGTCAAGGGCATACCCAACTGCAGTGCACATTCCTTAAGCATACATGGTGATATGCCATCCCATAGCCTGCACCTTATACTCTTCATCGATCTGATCACCAACAACTGTTTTGTACCGTAACATTTTCTTTTCCAGCACAGCTTGCTTGATTTTACTGTTCATCCATTTCACTTCCACTCTATGTACTCGCTTAATGCTCTGTATGCAGTCATACATTGTTTTTATATCTACCTTATAAGTTTCCATGCGTTGTCAACATCTTTTCCGATCAGCTCATCTTTTTACATCACTCACCAACTTGGTCACTCTTCTCTGAACCCTCTCCACAGCCTCCTCATCTCCAAGGAATCCAGGTGACCAGACCGGAGCACAGTAATCCAAATGTGGAAGTATCAATGCTTTATAAAGGGGAATAATAACCTCTTTATCTCTGGATGTCAGTGTGTTCCTCAACAACCGAGTAATCCCATGTGCAATCTTGGACACCTTAGCAATGTGTCCTCTGAACTTCATCTCCCTATCTACCAACATCCCCTAAGTTCCTAGCCTCATCAATCTCTTGGAGTACTGTTCCATCAAGGTAGTACACAGCTGGTAATCTTTTAATCCCAAAATGCATGACTTTACACTTTTCCACATTGAACTGACATCCATTATCTTTTGCCCATTCTACCAGCTTATTTAAATCATCCTGCAAACTTTCAACATCAGCTTGATTTTTTTATCACGCTACCCAACTTTGCATCATCAGCAAACAACTGAATATCTCCCTGTAAGCCATTTTCTATATCATTTATATACAAATTAAACAACAATGGCCCAAGCACAGAACCCTGCGACACACCACTGGTCACCTGCCTCATCATGGACTCGGCTCCTCCATACACCACCTTCTGGTATCTCTCCCTGAGCCATTCTCCTATCCATATCACCAATTTAGTATCCATTCCCATTTGCGTAACAGTGTTCCATGGGGTATCCTGTCAAAAGCCTTAGCAAAATCCAGAAGTACCACTGTTTAGCTAGTTCCTTTGTCCAACTCAGATGTCATTCTATTATGAAAAGTTAATAGATTGCTAAGGCAGGATCTACCTTTAACAAAACCATGCTATAGAGTATCATATCCTGATCCACCCATTCTTGAATTTTGTCTTTAACCAACTTTTCCAATACTTTTACCACTACTCCTGAGATGGTGATTGGTCTGTAATTAACTACCACAGTTTTAGAGTTACCCTTATGCAAAGGAACCACTTTGCCTAACTTCCACTTCCTAGAGACCATACCAGAGTTCAAACTTAAATTAAATTTCCAAGTAAGAGGGGTTGTCAATTCATTTGCACATTCACGCAACACCCGAGCTGATATTTCATCTAAACCTACAGCAGTGTTTGCATTTAAATTTTGCAATATATTAAATACCTCTGATGTCTTAGCTTCAATTCTCACATTGGTTATTGCTACAGGTACAGAGATATCCTCACTTGGGTGATAGACTTTTGAAAAGTGATCACTCAGTAACTCGACTATTACATCTGATTTTGTCACCTCAATACCATCAGCACCCACTAAAATTATCCTTCCGAAGTCATTCTTCCTTTTACTTGCCACATAGCGGAAGAACTCTTTGGGATTACCCTTGATCTCTTTGGCTAAGGTCTTCTCATAATCTGATTTAGCTTTTCTTACTATGCTGGTAACCTTCCTAGCTTGAGCCTTGTACTGCTCATGGGTGTACTGATCGCCTTTCTCCTTGTAAATTCTCCATAACATTTTATTTTTTTGCAGATGAAGCTTGATATTACTGCTCATCCATCTAATGCCTGCCTTGTTTGACTTCCTGACCATGGGGACACAATCTGATATTGCTTTCCTCAGATACCCGCTGATTTTATCCCATGCACTGGTAACATCTTTCCCCTGCAATATGTTCTGCCAGATGGCTGCAAGCTCACTCTGAAGCTTGTTATAATTGCCTAACCTGTGGTTCCATATATATCCCTTCTTAACAGAAAAATTCACAGATTTTGCAACCTCCCAAGTCAATGCCACATGATTGCTTTCACCAATTGGAGGTAACGAGGACACCTTACTTATGCATATAACCTCTGAACCAATAACCAGGTCCAACATTCTCACACCACATGTCCCTTCAGTTATGTGCTGTTTCAAGTAATTATCTCGTAGAAGATGTATGAACTCCATTTCCTTTTTGCTACATGATATTTCCTCCTTCCAATTGATATCACCGTAATTAAAATCCCCCATAATAATCACTAAACCTGCACTCATTGCACTAATTTGCTGATGCATGAATTCAATATCTTCCCCTGTACTCCCTGGCCTATAGTAGCATCCAACTGTATATTTGGTTGCATTGGTCACTATTTCGCACCAGACCACCCTCAAATGAACTCTCATTCACATGTCTATCATCTTGATATACTACTTTCTTTGGCTGCAACACATCATTTATCATCAACAGTACTCCTCCCCCTGTTCTATCTTCTCTATCCTCCCTAAAATTACTGTACCCATCACATTCAATTCCAGTGACCACATCTTCTGCTGACATCTAAGTTTCACTAATGCATCACTTTTGGTGAGATTGCACTGACTAATGCCAAAAATTCTTCTCTCTTATTTCGAATGCTTCTTGCATTGGTATACAAAAATTGCAGATTCCCTCTAGATCTTGTACCGGCTTTAGAACTGATATATATAAGTCACTAATTTCAGTAGTCCCATGCCGATTTTTATCCCCTCTCTTCTGCAATTTATTCTGCTTATAATGATCAATTAATATACAATCAGTGCTAAAGTTTCTCTTTCTTACACTCAACCTTTTCAATATTAGTTTCCCTGCCCAATTACTTCAACTTGTTCAGAAAACAGTAACTTCTTCAATCGCTTAGTCCTTCCATGTTCAGATGCAGTCCATCTCTAGCATACAACTGTCTTTTTTCCTTCAAACACACTCCAAACATCAACAAATTCCAGACCTCTTTTTTTGCATATTCTTGCAATCATATCATTCATTATCATCGCTCATCTACTTAACTCGTAATAGTCAAAACGAGGCAGCACACACACTATCCTCCCATTGACACTTTTCCTCTTCACGATATCTAACAATGTTCTTAAATTTTTTCCTACCCGATTTATACCACCACTCTGGTCATTTGTACCCACCATAACTATCATCTTGTCTGCTTCATGCCCTCTCTTTATTGCTGAAGCTACTCTTTCTATTGTCCCACCAGCCAAGCACTCCTCATGCATACCACTCTCCATACCTTAATCAAAGAATCACCATATATCTTACAACTCTTAACTTCATTCAAGTCCACACAAGCATCACTCATGGACTAATATTCTATGCTATTCAGCATGACTCTCCCAGTTTCATTACTCAATGCTCTATTACTTACCCCCCCCCCACTCTCACGACATCTCATTTCTTCTAGGCCACTTGTGGTTTTATTTTGTTGACTCCCAATCACTCCCATACTATTTATTACTGTATCATTCACCAAAGACTTACCCATACATAATCCTGTTCTAGTTACTTCAGCTAAAGCAATCTCTATAGTCCTAATTTCTCTGCTTAACACAGTTTTAACTTCCAGTATCTCCTTACTGAGCACTTCCAATTCCTCATGCAGAAGATGGTCATTTTTCATTTTCATGAACTCCCACTGAAATTCTTCTGCTATGGTCCCAATGTCAGCTTTCATTCCTAAACATGCCAGCCTATCCCGACACTTCTCACATACGTCGACATTTTCATTCTCATTTAGCCAGACCGACTACAGATCCTTCACATTCTTCGGCACATACATGTAGCAGTTTCCACGATGCATCCATTGTGAAAAATCTAACACTGAGCCAGCCTTTTATGTAGAAGTAGAAGTCCTGCGCGCCGCTGATGTATGTTTCTTGTTGGATGCCATCTTTACACGTTGAAGTAGTGAAACAAATGGCAGTGAAAACACAATATATACAACACAGTTCCAAACAATAACACCACTGAAGGACACTTGTATCTAACTGATGCACAACTGCAGCACAATTTGAGACAAAAAGCCATACTATATTTAAATTTAAAAACACGTTTTCTAGACTAACTAAACACGACTGCCACATTCACCAAGGACACTTGCGAGTGTGGCTTTTTATCAAAAATTGTGCATCTTTTTTTTTTCAATTTGGATACAAGTGGCCTTCAGTAGTGTTGTTGTTGTTGTTGGAATTTTTTGTTGTTTATATTGTCTTGTGCTACTTGTTTGTTCATACTGCTTCTGCTTCTGAAAATGTCATCCATAAAGAAACACACGTTAGCACTGAAGCCTTCTGTATGAAGATCTAGCTCTGCCTTGGATTTTTTGCAGTGGATGCATTGCAAAAATTATCATATGTATGCACTGAAAAATGGGAAAGATTTGTGGACTGTTTGGGTAAACAATAAGAAGGAAAGCATTAAAGGATGGATAGGTGGTTGGTTGATGGAGAGATATCGGGGAGTGGTTTGTTCAGGAGTGGAGTCCAGGGGACGGCCTGTGACTGGTGGTGTGCCGCGGGGTTCTGTTCTTGGACCACTGCTGTTTAATCTGTTCATTAACGATATAAGGAAGGATCTGGGTGGAACGGTTCGTTTGTTCGCTGATGATGCAGGGTTGGGTAGGGCAATAGTGAATGCAGAAGATGTCAAGGTCTTGCAGGATAACTTAGATGGATCTGGGCTGGGGAGAATGGATGTCAATTTGATGTGACGGAGTGTGGGGTTGTGCATTTTGGGGTGGGGGGACTGGCAGCGGTGTGCCACATTGGTGGGGCTGTGCTCCAGGGGATTGATGGGGCCAGGGACTTGGGAGTGTTGGTGGATAGGGAGATGAAGTTTAGGGGGCACACTGCGAAAGTAGGTAGATCAGCTCATCAACTCACTTGGTTGTTGAAGAATACCTTGACGAGCAGAGACAAGCAAGTTATTGTACCTCTGTACCGAGCCTTGATGAGACCTCATCTCGACTACTGTGCCCAGATTTGGTCACCTTGGTTCCTTCTTGATGGGGAGGAGGTAGAGAGGGTCCAGGGGCGAGTGGCTAAGATGATAGCGGGTCTGTGGAGTGGGCCACGTGAGAACAGGTTGAAGATTTGTGGGTTGCAGAAATTGGTTGATAGGCGGAGGAGGGGAGATATGATTGAGAAGTTCAGATTGCTGGGGGGATTCTATGGGATTGATTCAGAGGATGTTTTTGGGATCGGGACTGGTGGTGGGAGAACTGGGGGACACCTATGGAAGCTGGGCAGGAGTGTGGTTAGCGGGGGTGTTGGAGCTGGGTTCTTTACTTTTAGAGTGGTGGATGGGTGGAATAGGCTGCCAGAGTCTGTTGTGGGTGCTATGACGGTGAACGAGTTCAAGACAGGGTATGATAGATACTGTGAGAATGTAATCGCATAGTTGTGTGGACATGATGTTTAGGGTCTCCCTCGATGAGTCTAAGGACTCCTGGAGTCGCCCGAAATAATAATAATAATAATAATAATAAAGTATGTGAAAAGTGTCTTGACAGATTACAGTGATTAGAAATGGGAGCAAGTGTCAGAACCATAGTAGAAGAGCTTAGGCAAGAGTTAGTGAAATTGAAAAGCGAAATGAAACATCTAGAAGAGGATATTAAACATTTAGAGAAGAGACTGGCTGATGAGAATGAGAAGTATTACAAAGACAGAGTCAAAGGATAGTCATATATATGTATGTATGGCAACTCAATCATTAAAGGTGTGATGACTAATAAAGTGCACAAAACATGCTTTTCTGGTGGAACATTGAAGCAAATAACTGATTGTTCCAGAAAAGGAAAGACCAGAAGTCAAAATTAGTGGTAGTCATGGGAACAAATGACTTAGTTGGGGAAAAGAAGAATGCCGAAAAAGTAGAGACTTGAAAAAGTTGTTGCAGCAGGCTGGCCTGGTTGGCTGAGTAGTTGCATATCCACTCTCCAGCCAAAAAGCTACAGATTCGAACCCTGCCATGGGCATGGATGTTTGTGATTTTGATGATAGACAGAAGATGGTGCTGCTGTTGATGATGATGGTAGATATGATTTGCTGTAGTTGGTGAATTGAGTAGTGGAGATGGAAAGTTGTACAGTAGGTGCCTTCCCTCGATGAATCTTTGTATTCCTTCGCCATGTCATGTAATAATAGTTAAAGAAGAAGTGTTGTTGGGAAAGTCATAGGTATGTTGCCTAGATATGACAACAGTAACTTGAGAAGGACAGCAGAGATAATAAATAGTAAGATGGCTGAGTTGTGTGAGCAAAGGGGGGGGGCTCAATTTATCAATCAGTGGAGTGAATTGGAAGGATAGTTAGAATGGATTAAAGTTGATGGATTGTATTTGAATGGGTTTGGTGTTGGGCATTTAGAAAGGCTGTTGTTTCCTGAGAAGGCACAAAGTCAAGAAGTTAATGTAGTAAATGATCAGAGTCTACTTGTGAAGCAGGACAGTGCAACTAAACAGATTGTATGACAGGAGGAAGATGGATATGTTGAAGATGTGGTTGCAGCAGCACAACATGATGGAATGCATAAAAGTGAGGATGAGACAGGTAGGAATGGAAATCAGAGTCAGTCAGGGAAACGGGAGTGGTCACACGAAAGATAAAGGTGGTATAGCAGCTAGAATAGAGAATGTTGAAGCTGGTAGAATGGCCTCAAGGACACAGAGATTGTTATGTTTGCGCACAAATGTAAGGAGGAGTATTCGAAACAAGAGAGCTGAGTTTGTTGCATTAATTAATTTATTCCAAAGATAATTGGAATAAGTAAAACTTGGTTGTCTGAGGAGCACATGATGTCGGAAATAGAATTAGAAGGATATATAATTTTCTGGAAGGATAGAAATGTGACTAGAGAAGGGGGGGGGAGTGCTCTTAATGATTGCAGAGGAATTGTTCTGCAAAGTCTAGAAGTTGATAGTACATGCACAGATTTTGAAGCTGTGTGGTGTGAAGATGAAATAAACAGGTTAGTATATTGATAGGATGCTGTTATAGGCCAGGGAATGCAGAAAATACTGATTGTGAAATGTTTAGGCAAATTAGTTGGGCATCTAAAAAGGTGATCCTGATGGGAGACTTTAATTACAGGAATATAGAATGGAAGGAGGTGATAGTGTATGGGAAGGAGAGTAAGTTTGTTGAATTTCTGGAAGATAATTATCTTAAGCAGCATGGGACTGAAGCAACTACAGGTTTTAATGTTTTGGATTTGGTGACAACTTCACAAGATGTAGCTGTTAATGAAGTATTGACACTGCTGCTAGTTAGTCAGAGTGATCATGAGGTACTTGTTTGGAAGTGATGAAACAAGAAAAGGTCCCTGCCAAAAATGGATACATGTGGAAGCTTAAAGCAGGTGATTATAGGAAGCTCTGTAGTCAGTTAGCATCAGTATTGGGTAGATGAGCTAATCGGAAAAGATGTTGACAATGCATGGAAACTCACAAGACAGTATCTGACAAAAGCAATGTATGACTGCATACCATGCATTAAGTGAGTAAATAGAGTTGGGGTGAAATGGATGACCAGTGAAATTAAGCAGGCTGTACTGGAAAAGAAAATGTTATGGAGGAGGTACAAGACAGTTGGCAATTATCAGATCCATGAAGAGTATAAAGTGGAGGCTAGAAAGATGATGAGCATGGTAAAGAAAAGAAAAGGTGCAATATGACAGGAGATTGACTGGTCAGGCCAAGGTTAACTCAAGGGAATTTCTCTGCTATGTTGCAAGCAAGAGAAAGACTAATTATGACAGGTTGACAATGGTGGATAGTCATAGCATCAGAATAAGAGTTGTATAGGATATAGTGGAATTGGACGAGCACTTTATCAGCATGTAGCATACTGGTGTAATGATGTGCTACAATATACATATATATATATATATATATATATATATATATACAAGGGAGGCAAATAATAGGAAAACTGGAAGTGAAAGAATCAGACATGTTGGTTGGGTTAGATGTTAATAAGGCTGTGGGAATGGATGGCATATCAGCATGTAAAGGTATGGTTCACCACAGTTAGCTATACCCTTGACCTAATTGTCGGAAGGGTTCCTAAAGAGTGGAAAGAAGGCAAAACAGTACCACTCCACAAGCATGGTTCTAGTTCAGAAGTCACTAACCAGTGACTAGACCAATCTGTATAACTGCAATTGTTGTCAAAGTGTTGGAGAAATTGGTTAGGAATAGAATACAGTATTGGATTGATGGACATAGCATTCTTTATGATGGTCAGCATGGATTTGTAAAGGGTAGGTCCTGGTTTAACAATTTACTCATATTTTATGATAGGGTAACAGGTGTGGTATTTCGTTGGGCAATGAAAGGTCAGCTACCACCTAGTGGGACTAATGGAGTTACTAATGGTCACTAGTGGTATACCGCAGGGTCCTGTTTTTGGACCATTGTTGTTCAATTTGCATATTAATTATATTGGGATGAGTTGAACTAGTGATATGCAGCTGTTTGCAGATGATGCAAAATTGGGGAGAACAATGCAGAGTCATGCAGATATTATGGCCTTGCAGGAGAACATGAATAGATTTCATGAATGGGCTATCAGTTCAATGTTGCAATGTGTAAGTTTTGAGATTTGGTAAGCAACGATGGAATGCAAAGTATGCACTTGGTGGGGGGAAACTTTAAAGGAGGTAGAAGAAATGAGAGATCTGGGAGTAGTGATGGACAAGGACATATTTCCAAGTTGTGAAGACATCACATCAGATAATGGCAATGATGCAGAGGAACCTGACATGCAGAAATAAAGAGGTTATGTTGCCATTGTATAAGGCATTGATCAGGCCTTCTATGGATTATTGTGCATAGATCTGGTTGCTAGGTTTTCATGGTTATGAGGATTTGTTGGAAAGGGTCCTGAGAAAATTCTCAAAGGTATTCAGTAGTCTTTGGAATGTGGAGTATGAGGGAAGATTGAGAGAATGTAATTGCAAAGCCTCATGAATAGGAGGAAGGGGGGGGGATGAATATGATTGAGACATATAAGTTAGTCAGGAGTCTATCAGGTTGATATGGAAGAGATTTTTCATTGAATGAGGGAGGGGTATAGAACAAAAGGCCATTGCTGGAAACTGTATAAAGAGGGTGTGAGCAGAGGAATGAGGAAAAGGTTCTTTGCATGAAGAATGGTTGGTGAGTGGAATTCATTACCTGAGTGTGTTGTGAATGCAGACACATTGAATCATTTTAGGACACAGTTGGATGAGCATTGTGTGCAGTGTATATCTCCCGAGATGAGTTTTTGACTCCATGGAGGTTTTATGTTAATAATAATTTCCTCCAACTGGGAAGATATCCTTTTGCATTGTGAATGCTTCGTGGGCATGGTAGAATCCCTCTTATGTAGAAACAAACAATAACACAAAGGCAAAGTTGACTTGACAGAGAGAGAGAGATACTGTACATTACATATCACCTGCCCATTTGTGGTCCAGGAATGTTTCACAGTTGCTTCTGATCTCAAAATCCATCTAAGTTGTACTTTTGTGTAGCACTTTTTTTTTTCATCTAATCCTTGTGATTAGCATATTCTTTCAGACTGGACTGTCATAATGATGGTGGAAAATATATTTTTTATTTTCTCTCCGAGGCAGATGTTACCAGATCTCTTTGTATCTAGTATACTAGGGCAAAAGTACAGTGTGCTCTGAACTTGTGACCTGGTTTGCAGAGCAGTTTTATACCCAGAAACTTCAGAGGAAATACCTGAAGTTTCTGGGTATAAAACCTTCAGAATATTAGCAGCTGATTAATCAATTAAAGAAATATCTTATTTAGTTTTTTATTTATTTATTTTATTTATTAAATTTAATTAAAAGTCATTTATTAAATTTCAAAATTGAACATGAACAACTGCCATCACCTAAAAATTAAAGATACCAAGAAATTATATACTTGGTTTAATCCTTTATCCAAGTGTAAGCAAACAAGCTTGCACCTGAACTATTTTCAGCACTCGGCAACAAAAATAGGACTTCTGCATTACTTCAACCTTGGTATAATTCGCCCACCATTTGTCGGTCCCTGCTTTGCGTCTTTCCAAGAATAGTCGATTCATGCTGAAGGGGAGAAAGAAATGAAGGATGTCCGAATTGTTGGTCGCCAACACAAGAAATCACGTACTTTATAGGTAAAATTTTCCAACTGTTATACAAGCAATATAGTTAACTACAATAATCATAAAAGATAAGTTAATTTTCCAACCGATAATAATAAACAACTCATCCCACAATACGGATTGATTACCCTATTATCGGAATGGATTCTCCTTTTTCTGAGATGCGCAGAAGTGTCGAAGGATCTCTAATCGGTGGGTGAACTATATCACCTCTGGGTCTGGCTCCCACTAATAAGAACTCAGTAAAGGTCAAACCCACTCTGGGTAGTGACCCTTCCCATAATGCATAGCATTATACATACCCATAAGGATATGTGCTTTGTATTATAGGATACTAAGGCAAGTGATGTGAAGTCATTAGCTTCTATATATGAATTGCCCCAGTCCTGAATATAGTTCAGGTGCAAACGTGTTTGCTTACACTTGGATAAAGGATTAAACCAAGTATATAATATCTTGGTGTCTTTAATTTATAGTATAACCAAGTGGGAAAACTTCCAACAACTGCCATCACCTAATTTGTTGTTTTAAGGATACTTGCGACATAAGACTGAATGATATAATCACGTAATCACAAGAAAGATATTTATTTAACCAAATATTTCGGTCTGGAAATAGCAGACCATCGTCAATCATGTTTCTACTTCAAAATATTTCGTTTCATACTTAGTGATATAACATCACGCGGCATGTTCTAATTTCAACGATCTATTGTTAGTATTCTAGCTTGTATATTTTTTAAACTGTTCTTGTAATACCACCGACGATGGTCTGCTATTTCCAGACCGAAATATTTGGTTAAATAAATATCTTTCTTGTGATTACGTGATTATATCATTCAGCCATCACCTAAGCTTTTCTACACACCTAAGGGAGTCTGTTTGGGAACTGTTATTGCATGACTTGGATGCTAATGATATTGGAAAGCTCACATAGAACTGTTTGCAGATGAAGCAAAGTCTGGAAGAACTGCCTTACAGGACAATATGAATAGACTCCATGAGTGGTTGTATTAGTGAAGTTATTAATTCAATGTTGCAACATGTAAGTTCTTGAAATGTGATAAGCAAAGATTGGATGCAGAATATACATTCAATGTTGAAATTTTGAAGAAATGAAGATGACAGATATGGGAGTTTTTGTCTTGGAACAAGACTTTTGGATTAACATTGCTAAAATTGTGACAATATTGCAACAGAAAATAGCAATCATGAGGAGGCCTTAGCACATTTACATGTTGAAGCAAAGGGTTCAACATGTAAATGATTCCCTTGTATAATGCCTTGATCAGACTACATATGGACTACTGTGTGCAGATCTTGTTATCTAATTTGTAAACAGATGAGGATTCAAAGAAGATTCACTAAGGCAATATCAGATTTCTGGAATGTGAGATAATCAGACAGATTGAAGGAATTTGATATCCAGAACATTCCTTATGAACAGAAGAAGGAGATGAGATGAGATACATATATGTTAGTGAGTGGTTGTTACCACATTAAGGTGGATGAGATTTTTCTTCGGGTAGGGGAAGAAAGGAGTAAAAAAAAGAAGCCATCCTTGATAGCTTATATAAAGAGAGTATGAGCAAGGAGAAGGTTGTTTGCTTGGAGAGTGGTTGGTGGGCATGCATTATATGAGATTGTGGTGAGTGTACAAACTATGGATTTAAGGTATGGTTTAGTGATATTTTTATGGGTGGGTGTGGACCTCCCACAATGAGTCTTTTGATTCCATGGAGGTCTGATATTAATAATAGTATAATATAATAAATATAAATAATATAATTATTTAATAATGACAGTTATTATTATCTGAAACATAATGAAAACCTATCTTTTTATTTCAGGGATTCAACTGTGCAAAGGAATATATCATAACTCAAGGTATTAATTTACTTTCGGTGTAGCCATCCTTCTTTTACAAAATTTATTGTGATTTTTTTTTTAATATTATGTAACAGTAGCAATTCATATGATTTATTTGATTTACTTTTGAAGAACATACAAGCAGAGATAAGGAAGCTTTTATTTCTCTTCATAAGGACTTGATACTCCAACATCAGGATTACTGCGCTCAGGTCTGGTCTCCTGGCTTTCTTGGGGATGAGGAAGTGGTGGAGAGGATTCAGAGGCAAGTGACCAAGATAGTGAGTGGTCTGTGGAATGTTCCCAATGAGGATAGATTGATATCCTCATTAGGAACATTCCCAAAGAAGTTGATTGATAGGAGAAAAAGGGGATATGATAGAAACATTTAAGTTACTTAAAGTGTTTCAATGGATTAATGCAGGGGAAATGTTTTAGCACTGTGGCTAAAATGGTCAGAACAAGTGGTAATCCCTGGAAGTTGAATAAAGGTGTTGTTAGTAGAGGTGTGAGGACTAGATTTTTTTCTTGGAGAACTGTGAGAGTCAGATGTGAGTGCTTTGTCTGTTAATAGGTTCAGGAGAGAGAGATATGATATATTGTGTGGATAGTTTGGGTCTCCCATGATGAGTCTTCAGACACCATGGAGGTGCCCATACAGCAACAATAATAATAATCATGATAATTATACAAGGGAATCATAAGCTCTTTGCTTCTATATGTAAATGTGCTGAGGTCCTCATGATTACTATATTCCATTGGGATGTCCTCGCAATTTTAGCAATGTGACTCCTAAATTCAAGTCTTTGTACTTCACTGCTATCACCATCCCCACCTGAACTCTCATCTCCTCTACACTTTCCCCATCAATTATATATTCTGCATTCAATCCTTGTCTACAGAATTTCAAGAAATTATGTATTGTAAAATATGTAATATGTATTGCAAAAAATTTAGCTTGGACAAATGAGTGGGGTTACAGTTGTTAATAACTGCAAGATTTACACTTTGGGATACAGAGATATAAGGCTACATACTATATTGCTGGAGCTGTATTTCAGGAAGTGGATGAGATTCGGGATCTTGGAGTGATGGTGGACAGTGGACTAATGTTCCGAGGCCATGTTGCATGTGTTACAAAGACTGCACGTTGTATAACTGCTATAATAAAAAGTACATTGACATGTAGGGATAAGGAGGTGGTGATGCCTCTATAAAGACATTGGTCAGACTACATATTGCCTGTTGTGCCTAGATATGGTCACCTAGTTTTCATTGTGAAAGACGAATAAACAAAGTGATATCAGGACCCTGGAGTGTTGGTTATGAAGAGTGTTCAAGAGAATGTGGATTACAGGGGTTGGTGGATAGTAAGAAAAGAGGAGATATGATAAAGACCTTCAAGTTAGTTAAGGGATTCTATCAGATTAATACAGAAGAAAGTATAAAAAGAGTGGATGTTAAGCTTCTAATTTTTTTAGGAAATGACAACATAAACTAGATTATTAATTATAAAAACTTTAATGAATAACTACCTATATTTTGGCAATATTACATTGCCATCTTCAAGGATCGTGAAACAATGATATGTGCATGCAGGCATTCACACTAAACAAATGAGGCTGAAGAAAGGCAACAGAAGTTGGTCCTAGAGTTCCCAAAAAGTGCATCCTAGCGGGCTAAATTGGGTTGTCTTTGCTGTTGGGCTGACGATTTTAGAATATATGCTTTCCAAATTTAGGGCAGTCTCATGCACCCAAATATGTTGAGGGTTGGAAAGTTTTTCAGCGGTGAGGCAGATTCAAGAAATAGTCTTTCATACTTGTACTTGCTGCAGTGTAATAAAGTGGCCTTCTTCCAGCATATCCTGCGGTGGGTGTCCAAAGCATGGTCAGCAAGCCCTGAGTGGCTGTATAGGTGGAACTGGATGTAGCGCTTGTGTTGGATATCCTGATATTGGCTGTCCTGTAAGGCCGTAGTTGAGCAGTTTGCAACTGCAAGGTGTGATATACTGCAGGTCAGTCTAGGGGAAGTCGCTGGTCTTTGATGGAGCAGATAAGAGATGTCAATTTCTTGTGTGGTTTTGTAACTAGTTGTGAGGTCATATTTCCTTAGGATTTTTGTTAATTTTTAATTTTTTTATATATTTTTTGGGAGTTGTAGTCATTGGCTAAGAAAGGGTTGTAGCTACTGGCCTAAAAAAATTAGAAGCTATGTCTAACCAATGTATAAGCTTATTTACAAGAAGTGGATATTAAGATTGAAGGAATGAGAGGCCATTCCTGGAAATTGTATAGAGATGTGGGGAAGAAGAGAGTGAGGAGTAGATTTTTTATGTGGAGAGTTGTTAGCGAGTGCATTATGATTGCAGGTAGTGTAAATAACTTCAAAGCATATTGTAATAGACATGTTGCATGTTGAGCTGATCTCCCACAATGAGTCTATTGACTCCATGGAGGTTACTAAATAATAATAATAATAAAACTGAACTGGTAGTTTCACTTATTGTCACATACTAGTAGTTTCACTTCACTCATACAGTCTGTTTATATCCACTTATAACACCATATCTGCTCTAATCATCATGGTTTGATTATTTGCAAACAGCTCTAGTTGAGCTTGTTCCTGGTGTCATTTATGTGCAAGTTAAACAACAATGGTTCTTAAATAAGTCCAAATGGCACACCACTAGTAACTTTCCTCTTTCAGCATCCCCCCCCCACACACACACACTGCACACACAAACATAAATTACTGATAGCCAGTCACCTATGTAACTCACACATCTACTTAACCCTATCTGTTCCAGTTTAATTACCAATTTATCGTGTGGCAGTCTATTAAAGTTCTTGGCAAATGCATTATAATCTTGTTTTAGTACATAAGCATGTTGCTAAAACATGACCTCTCTTTAACAAATCCATTCTGACTACCACAGAGAATTCTGCTGTTAACCAAATTCTGAATTATGTCCCTCTTCAACACCTTAACTATAATGTGTTTCTGGCCTATTATAAAGGATAGGTCAGTCACACTGACTGGCCTATCATTTATTTCCTCTCTAATCCAGTAATAAACATTACAGAAGGAATAACCATCTACAGCGACTCTAAATCTGCACTTGAAGCATTAAAAAAATGGAAAAACAAAACTCACACAGGAAATTCACGAACAACTAACAATGCTAAATTTGAAAAATAAGAACTTGATACTGTAATAGATACCAGCCCATTTAAATATTGAAGGCAATGATAGAGCAGACAGTCTAGCCAAAGAAGCAAGTCATTTATTATTATTATTATTATTATGGGTATCTCTATGGAGTCAGTAGACTCATCACGGGAGACCCAAACTAGCAAAACAATATCTGTCATATCTCTCCTTGAATTCATTTACAGATGAAGAGATCACAACTAAGTCAGGCAATGAATTCCACTCATTCACTACCCTCCAGGTAAAAAAACCTTGTTCTGACACCCTTGTTAACCACACTCTTCTTTAATTTCCAGAGATGACCTCTTGTTCTTCCATCACTATCACATAGCTGAAACATTTCCCCTGCATCAATCCTATAAAAACCTTTCAGTAATTTAAATGTTTCTATCATATCCCCTCTTTTCCACCTATCAACTAACCTCTGCAATCCACAAGCTCTCAATCTATCAATGTAGGGAGCATTTTTTACATCACTCACTAACTTGGTCACTCTTCTCTGAACCCTCTCCACAGCCTCCTCATCTCCAAGGAATCCAGGTGACCAGACCTGAGCACAGTAATCCAAATGTGGAAGTATCAATGCTTTATAAAGGGGAATAATAACCTCTTTATCTCTGGATGTCAGTGTGTTCCTCAACAACCAAGTAATCCTATGTGCAATCTTGGACACCTTAGCAATGTGTCCTCTGAACTTCATCTCTCTATCTCTCAAAAATTACACCCATTATCATTAACTGAGGCTAACTCAGTCACCAAAATAATATTGGTAAAACAAACACTCAAAAAAGAAGAATGAAATCAGAGAAATTAATGAAATAGAGAAATAACCACAATCATCACCAGACTAAGGATGGAACATTTTAAAGTCATGAAAATTCAGCCAGACAGTAGTAGGAGCTATGAAGCATGCAAGAACTGTCCAGGAGTTGACTAACACATGTCCATATCTATTCTTGTCCTGCAATTGCTGCTGCTCTGCAGAAAATTGACAATAACTCTAGAGAAAAGTTCTACTCCATCAAAGTTCACAGATTGGCAAAGCAGTTCTACAGTTCCATGGTCATATCTAGAAGCTCTTTAATGGAATCAACAACAACAACTCCTTAGGGACTTGCCCTGTTGCATGACTCTTGTTAAACAGATATGACTAGGATGGCATATTTGTTTGCCATTAACTTCAAGAAGGCATTCTTTGAACACATGCAATGATTTGTTGTCACGTTCTACTGCCTTAGTAACATTAAGTTTACTTTTACTTCATTCCTTATATAATGCCTACTCATGCACTCACTATCAGTCCCTCCTTTGCCATATCCTCTATGCCTAGTGCCTTATGATGTTAAATTCATGAGAATGAACTACTCTAATAAATTGCTCATCGATATTCAGTGAGCAGTTCATCAGGGTACAACTATATCCTCTACAACAGTTATCCATCTACCATTTTTATCCATTATAATCATTCTTACTTCTTCCCTGATTTCCCTTCTACACTTTTGCTGTTCCTTACCGACTGAAGACCTCCCTAGCATGCTCATGGTACCCCTCACTAGGTAATTATTACCATTCAACTTGTGGTGCCTCCATAAAACCTTCTGATTCCAAATGGCTTGCTTATCTTCATTCATCCATTTTACTCCTTTTATTTAGCATTTCACTTTAGGAATGCACTCAAACATTGCATTCCTAATGTTTTCCAAGCAGCAATTGTCTACTTTTCATCCAACTCCTCTTTCCATTCCAAGGCCTCCATTTCTCTCTTAAGTCACTAGTGATATGATCAGTTCTAAGACTCTTAACCTTTGTCTTCAAAGATTTGTTCTTCAAGAATTCAAAAAATGGTTTTAAGCTGATGTGTAAGTAGTTCTCTTCAAAAGTTTGGTTTTGAAGAGAACTTCTTGATTGAAGCACTAAGAAAAGACAGCTATATAGACTCTTTGGATATGTTGTTCTTTTAAGTAGCATAATACCAAGCCAACTCATGCCAAAGGTTTAGCAAGTTTAATACTTAGATCACCTCTTACTATAACAAATTCCTAGGAAAGCAATAGTTTGTTAAAAGAAAATATTTGTTATAGTGAAAATTTCTTCACTATAACAAATAAAGTAATGCTATTATGGAGTTTGTCTACATTTAATCAATATTTGTCTGTAACAATGGAGTTAACTATAATTAAGCATGTCCATAATCCAACTGGAAGAACATCAAGGCATGTCACCTTTGAGCGGTAAAGATCTGTGTTTGATTTTTATAATGATGAGAGGAATCTTTATATGATCTCTTTCAGATGAAGGTGAGGTAAACAAACAGATGTTTTTTTTTAATTTTTTTCCAAGTAATTCAGGATTTTCATTGAGAAACTGAGGAATAAATCAGCTAAAGAACATATACAGTTAAAAGAAAAAATTATTATGCAATGCAGTGTTTTTCAAAGTCTGTGCCACGATCCATTGATATGTCATCCAATTAATTTGGTGGGCTGCCAGCTTATGTTTATTATTATTATTATCATTATTTCTCTCTCCATGAACTCGACAGACTCATTGTGAGAGGTTCATTCAACTGACAACATATTTATCATATAGAATCTTAATTCTTAACACTCCTTGTTTTAAAAACACATTCTAGTAATGCATTCCATTCACTGACAATTCTCCATGTAAAAATTCTACTCCTCACACTCTTCTTTGCCAAACTTTTACATAACTTCCAGGAATGACCTCTGGTTCTTCTCCTCTCACTTTTTATCATCATCATCAAATTCCTGCCATGTGCCCTCAAGGGGGGGGGGGGTACAGGATATGATAGTACTACATGAAAAATATTACTAACTTCCTATCTACAATTTTCCTCCAAATCAGTCTGTTACTTGTCAAGACTCCAACATTATCAGATCTTAAATTTCTATCGTCTAAGGCACTTTGTACCGTATCAATCCACCTATATCTTGGTCTTCCTCTGGATCATTTTGCTGCCAACCTGGCAGAGAACACTTGTTTTTGCTAATCTTTCTTCACCCATTCTGTTTAAGTGACCATACCACCTGAGATTAGCTCTTCTAACGCATGCCTGAATGCTAATGATATCAAGTTCTTTCCTAATATCCTCGTTTTTAATATGACATTGCAATTGATGTCATCTGTTCACGCCTATAATCTTTCTCAGGACTCTCATATCTGCGGTCTCTAGTCTTTGGTCAAGTGTTTTACTTCTGACCCAGCAAGAGCTGGGTCAGAAGTAAAACCATAAGTTAAAACTGATTTTACTTATGAATCCATAAGTTAAAACTGGTTTGAACACTGTCTTGTATATAGCTAATTTAATGTTCCGACTAATTTCTCTCTTATTCCATATGAATTTATTCAATTGACTTCAAATACCAGCTTTGCTGATTCTGTTGTCTAGTTCTATATTTAATTTACCATCTTCACTAAAAATTGTGCCTAAGTAGCAGAAATGTTTTACTTGTTCCACAGGTTCTTCATTCACAACGCAGTTGACATTTTCAATAATTCTGCCTATTTTCATTGTCTTTGTCTTTTTATTGCTGACCTTCATAACATATCTATTACAACAGTTATTCAATTTAGTCAGAGAATCTTGCAGACTTGTAGCGGATTTATTTAGAAGTATAACATCATCCGATTAAGCAAAGAGCTGACAATAACATCTCCAATTTTGATATCATGTTTAATACCATTTTCCTTCATAATTTGATCCATATAGATAACGAATAACAGAGAGGATAATGTACATCTCACGCCAGATTTAACATAAAACCATCTTCCTGTACTTCCTTCAATTCTAACTGCTGACTTACAACTCAAATAAAGACTAAGTATTGCTCGATATAATGCCCTATTGACACCATATAACTGTAGCATTATTGAATAGCTTCTCTCTTGGCACCTTATCATATGCCTTTTCCAAATCGACAAAACTTAAATACAGATCTTTGTTATATTCCCATGCCTTCTCGACTATTTTTTGTAAAGTGAAGATCTGATCCTGACAGCCTCTATTTGGCCTGAATCCAGCTTTTCTTCCACAATTCTTCTCAATCGTTTCTAAAGTATACTTGCATAGATCTTGCCAGGAACGCTCAGTAGGGAAATACCTCTGTAATTCTCATTCAGTTTTATTTCCCTTATTATATATGGGTACTATGAGAGCTGTACTCCAATCATCGGGAATTCGTCCCTCTGTCCAGGCTTTCTGAACTATGCAGTACAGCCACTGTAAGACTTTTATACCACCATACTTCAGCATTTCTGGTTGAATATCATCTACTCCTGCTGCCTTTTACACATTTTAAGCCTTTGATGGCTTTTCTACTTCAAGTATGGATATGTATTCCTGACTGCATGCCTGGTCAGTGTTTTTTACCACTGTGCTGTCATCACTGCTTGTTTCATTTAGCAGTTTTTCAAAGTAATTACTCCATACTTCAAGGATCTTTTTCTTCCATTTTCATTTCACCTTTATCATCTCTAACTCCTTTTACAGCACTCTTTCCTCCATTTCTAAGCTTCTTCAACAACCTCTAGAATATTTTGCCAACTTCTTGATATTTATTTTCTATATTCTTGCCAAAGTCCTCCCATGACTTTTGTTTATCTAGTGTTACACAGTGTTTAGCATTCTTGCATTTGTCTTTGTATTCTCTAAGAGCACAACCTGTCTTATTTGCCAGGAACTTTTGATATGCTTTCTTCTTTTCCTTCACTGCCTCTTTAACTTCCTGTGTCCGCCATGGAGTTCTAATTTTTTTATCCTTGCAGACAACTTCACCACATGCCTCTCTAGTGAATCAATCAGGTCTTTCTTCAAGGCTTGCCACTGAATCTCCAAGGTTTGATTCCTGTTCTCAAACTCTTTCATTTTTTCTTCAATAATCTTTGTGTATTTTAGTCTACAGTTCACATCTGAGAGCCACTCAACTTTTATTCGCTTTAAAACTTTCTTACATGTTATTCTTTTCAATATGAAATTCAATTTTATCCTGCTCAAGACTAAGTAGTGATCACTTTTAATTTCAAATCCTCTGAACACTCTGGTGTCCTGCAGAGAGGGAGAAAACATCACTATCAACAATTACATAGTCAATGAGACTTTTCTTACTCCTTGCCTCTTCTCTCCATGTGAATTTGTGCACATTTTTATGTTGGAACATTGTGTTAGTAATAACCAGTCCATGTCCTGAGCAGAAATCCAACAGATATTTGCCATTATTATTAGCTTTGCTCTTTTCTCCAAATTTTCCCAAAATATTTTTGTATGTCTCACAATCATTTCCTACTCTGCTATTTAGATCCTCAACAAGGACAGGACCAACTTTTCATTTTTCCTTGTGTCAGTTGCTTATTCTGAAGCCTCAAAAAATTCTTTCACTTCTACCTTAGTTGAATGTTCTACTAAGGTTCTACCTTAGTAGAACCTTCTAATAAGTCTCATTGTCCAGTTCCCCATTCTCATATTTGCCCACATTACTCTACTTGAGACTGACTGCCATTCAAGAAGATTAGCCTCATATTTTGTGTTGAATACTATGGCTACTCCTTCTTTTCCTTGATTGTCATTGCCTGAATATAACATTTTGTATTTATTATTCAGAAAGATCTCACCAGTTTTTGTCTTTTTTGTTTCAGTCACCCTTATTATGTCAATCTGGTAAACTTATCTAATTCCTCAGCTAGCTCCATTTCTTTGCCATTCAGGCTTGTTATGTTGATAGTACTGATCTTTGACTCTGGTGATGTTGAGTTGGGGTATGTTTTCAGATTTCCAGTAGCTGACTTTTCGCTCTTCGCCCTTGTTCCCTGGCAAAAGCAACAGGGGTTCTTGTTTAACTGGGCGACACCCCAGCGGCATGAAATTTTGTCATGTTGTACCATTATTTTTTATTTTGGTTTAACCAATAAGAATACAATTTGATCGGCTGAATCCCAAATAGCCAGCCCATCCTCATTCGTTCAGTATTCAAGTAGATACACAACAGGGTGCACCACGAGAAGGTGAGGATTGGACATTAGGTCAGAAGCCCTGGTCGGTTCTCCACATTCCTTTAAAGACTATGTGGAGGTCTCCTCTCAGTCTCACCTTTTGCTCTTTTTATAATCCCCTCTGGATTAATCTGATAAAATCTGCTTACTAACTTAAACATCTCTATCATATCACCTGTCTTCCTCCTATCCAGCAAACTCAGCAATCTACATATCTTCAACCTCTCTCCATAGCCAGCATTCCAAACTCCTGATATTGTCTTAGTCACTTGTCTCTGGACCTTCTCCAATGTCTTCACATCACATTGAAAACCAGATGACCAGATATGAGCACAATAGTACCAGTGTGGCTTGACCAGTGCCTTGTACAGTGGCACAACCACTTCCTTATCCCTACATGCTAGAGTACTTCTTATCATAGAAGCACTGTGATGTGCATCCTTTGCCACTAGCAATATGCCCTATAAACTTCACTCTACTGTCAACCATCACTTCCACATCTCTAGTATCATCCACCTCCTGCAGTACAACACCATCAATATAGTACACAGCCTTATATTTCTGCACTCCAAAATGCAACATCTTGCACTTATTGATATTAAAACTACAACCACTCTTTTGTCCAAATAAAAAATCTTTCTGAAGGGATTTAACATCAGCAGTACTACGTATAATTCTTCCCAACTTTGCATCATCAGGAGAATGAAGATATATCGTATGGACTGATATATCGTTTACAAACAAATTAAGCAGCAGAGGCCCAAGAACAGAACCTTGGGGCATGCCACTGGTTATCCTTTTTTGAGACACTGCTCCATCATACACAACCTGCTGGTATCATTCAGAGAGCCAATCTCTGATCCATCTAACCATTATATTGTCTATTCCCATCCTCTGCAGCTTTTATATCAACTTATCATGTGTTAAAATATCAAACACATTTGCAAAGTCTAAGAATATCACTGTATATGATTCTCCCTTATCTAACACACTCGTCAGCTTATCATAAAATGCAAGTAAATTACTAAAACAGGATCTACCCTTTACAAATCCATGCTGACCATCATAAAGAATGCTATGTCCATCAACCCAATTCTGTATTCCATTCCTTACCAATCTCTCCAACACCTTGACCACAACTGCACTTATACAGCCTGGCCTATAGTTGGAGACCTGTCTTAGAACTATGCTTGTGGTACTATTTTGCCTTCTTTCCACTCGTTCAGAACCCTACCCACTACAAGACTTTCATTCAATAACCAGGTGAAGGCATAACCAACTGTGGTGCACATTCCTTAAGAAGACGTGGTGATATATCATCCATTCCCACACTTTATTCATATCTAATGCAACCAACGTCTGATAAACTTCTGTTTCTTTCACTTTCAATTCTCCTAATACTTGCCTCTCTTCTATATATATTGTACCGGATCATTTATACCAGTATGATATATGCTGAAAAAGTGCTCATTCAATAATTCTGCTATATCTTTTGCAGCTATTAGTCTGCTGCCATGACTATCCACCAATGTTAGTCTGCCATAATTATTCTTCCTCTTACTTGCCATGTAGCAGAAAAATTCCCTTGAGTTAACCTTGGCCTGAACAGCCACTCTCCTCTCATACTGCACTTTTTCTTTCTTTGCCATGCTCATCACCTTTCTAGCCTGCACCTTATACTCTTCATCAATCTGATCACTACTAACTGTCTTGTACCTCCTCCTTAACATTTTCTTTTCCAGCACAGCTTGCTTGATTTTGCTGTTCATCCATTTCACTTCCACTCTATGTACTCGCTTAACCCTCTGTATGCAGTCATACATTTCTTTTGTCAGCTACTGCCTTATGAGTATACATGCATTGTCAACATCTTTTCCGATCAGCTCATTTACCCAACATATCGATGTTAACTGACTACAGAGCTTTCTATAATCACCTGCTTTATACTTCCACACATATCCATTTTTGGTAGTGACCTCTTCTTGTTTCATCACTTCCCAAACAAGTACCTCATGATCACTCTGACTAACTAGCAGCAGTGTCAATACTTCATTAACAACTACATCTTGTGAAGTTATCACCAAATCCAAAACATTAAAGCCTGTAGTTGCTTCAGTCCCATGCTGCTTGAAATATTTATCTTCCAGAAATTCAATAAACTTACTCTCCTTCCCATACACTATCACCTCCTTCTATTCTGTATTCCTGTAATTAAAGTCTCCCATCAGGATCACCTTTTTAGATGCCCAACTAATTTGCCTAAACATTTCACAATCAGTATTTTCTGTGTACCCTGGCCTATAACAGCATCCTATCAAATATACTAATCTGCTTATTTCAACTTCGCACCACACAGATTCAAAATCTGTGAATGCACTATCAACTTCCACACTTTGCAGAACAATTCCTCTGCAATCATTAACAGCACCCCCCTCCTCTTTTCACATCTCTGTCCTTCCGGAAAATTATATATCCTTCTAATTCTATTTCCGACATCATGTGCTCCTCAGACAACCAAGTTTCACTTATTCCAATTACTTCTGGGCATACCACCTCATTCAATGCCAGAAATTCAGCTCTATTGTTTCAAATACTCCGTAAATGTGTGCAAACATAACAATCGCTGTGTGTTTGACATCATTCTACCAGCACCAACATTCTCTATTCTAGCTGCTATATCACACCTCTCTCTTCAGTCTGACCACTCCCGTTGCTCTGATCCTGACTCTGATTTTCATTCCTACCTGTCTCATCCTCATCTTTATGCAATCCATCATCTTGTGCTGCTGCCTCATATTCATCTTCCTCTGCTGTACAGTTTGGTGATATATGCTATTCTGTTTCACAGGTAGATTCTGATCATTGAACTTCTTGACTCTGTGCCTTACATTATAATTACTTGGCAGAAAAGTTTCAGAATCTACAAACTTTCTCACTATGATTGTCTCTCTCTGATAGAACCAGCTAAAAATACTAATTTTTTATGATTTCTTTTTGGTATTGTTTCCCCTTCTATAAAGATAAACAGTGGTGGTAGGTCATTATCAGATAAGTTAGAAAAACACTAATGTTATGTGAGTGATGATACAAGATGGTGCAGACAGTGGATTTCTTCAAGTACAGACCAACCACAGGGCAACAGTGCCACAAACCATATCCAGTTTCAATGTCAGAGATCCAAGCAGTGTCAGCAAGCGAACAGGGTGGCATATACTGCATACCATGGGCTACAGGAACCAATGCCTTAATCTTGTACTACTGTTGACAGCTCATCATTGTGTAGTATACATATAATGAATACTCAGACTCCATGGAGTTGTCATTTAATAATAATAATGATAGTGAGTTAATGAGTTTGCTGTAGTGAGAGATGACTGTATATAATGATTACATTTTGAAGTAATCAATAGACATATCATCACACAGTCTAATAGCATATAGTGTGTGTAGCTTTATTTCCCCCTAATTTCTTCACTAGTGTCACTACACTCAGTGCACAAAACATTAGAATAGGGGGTGATGGGAAGTTGATACTGGCATCCCCCCCTCCCCCTCATGCACAGAGTGCAATGTATCCAAACCGAATGCAGACATCAGGACTTCCTAACAGTATATGCATTCGATGAACATGGATAAATGTGATGATCTTAGCGGTTTTGATTATGGACGTATTATCAGGGCAGGACTGATGGGTCATGCTATCACTCAAGTGGGAAAACCCTAGGGTTCTTGAGGGCAACTGTATCAAGGGTCTTCAATGAGTATACCATCAATAGATGCACCAGTGTCTGCTGAGCAAGTAGTGGCTGACCACATGCCATTGACCAGTGTTGACGTAGACTGTCTAGGTTCGTACAGACCAACCACAGGGCAAAAGTGGCCCAAATCATATCCAGTTTCAATGTCAGAGGTCCAAGCAGTGTCAGCAAGTGAACAGAGTGGCATACACTGCACACCATGGGCTACAGGAACCGATGCCCTAATCGTGTACTACTGTAGCCAGTTCATCATTGGGCATTGTGCCTCGCCTGGTGATGGAACCATGCAACCAGGTCTCTACAGAGTGGACCAAAGTCATGTGGTGTGATGAACCCTATTATCAGTTGTAGAGGGTACAGGTGCAGTGTCAACAGCACGAGGCCATGGCCCTGTCATGCCAGGTGATGCAGAGAACTTCCAGGATGATTTAAATAGGCTGACAGTGGGAAAAACATAATGGATGAAAATTTAATGTTGAAAAATGTAATAAAGTTATCTATTTTTGTGATACAAAGATTACAAGCTGTGTACCACATTGAGGGAACTGTACTCCACAAAACTAATGAAGCGAGAGATTTGGGCTTGGTTTTAGTAGATAGAGAGTTTCAGTGTAGTGGGCATAATGCTAAAGTAGCCAGAGTGGCTCAAAGGATTACTTGGTTATTAAAGAACACACTAACAAGTAGAGACAGAGAGAGTTATCATTCCCTCTTTATAAAGCCTTGATATGACCAAATCTGGATTACTGTGCTGAGGTCTGGTAATTGAGGATGATAAGTAGTGGAGGTAAGTGATCAAGATGGCGAGTGGTCTGTGAAATGCTCCCTCTGAGGATAAATTGTGGTTTGTAAATTACAAATGTTGGTTGATAGATGAAAAAGGGGAGGATATGTTAGAAACTTTTAAGTTACTTAAAGGATTTTATAGAATTAATTCAAAGGAAATATTTCAGCACTTGGGTAGAGGGAGCAGGACAGGAGGTCATCCCTGGAAGTTTGTAAAGTGAAAGGCTATTTGATGGAGTGTAAACAAACATGCCATGGTGGAATGCTTTTATTTTCGGTGTAAGTAATGTTGTCAACATCCATTCCAATAGCCTGCATCTCTTTAACATGCATACCATAGGAACATGTTGCCAAAATTTGTGTATAATATTGTACCTCCCAGTGTAGAAAAAAACAAATATCAGTCCATGTAGGATGTTCGGGAAGAGACTTTATTTTTAGGGTGTAATTAAGAGACAACCATTTCTTTCAAAGTAACAGAGCAGGTTTTTTGTTTGTTTGTGTTTGTTTTGTTTTGGCACAAAGAGTTTTAATGGGCAGTGTGTGAAAAACACCAGTAGCAATCCATATACGAAGATAGCAGTCGGATCCACCCATTGCACACTAGTAGTGTGCGATGATCCTTTCAGATCCACCCATCGCACACTACTCTGCCTTGCAGAGTAGTGTGCGATGGGTGGATCTGACGGTTGCACATCCAACATGGGTGGATGTGCGACCGTAGACTTGGGATCCATAATCCTACTTTGAACATACAAATGCATAATAACATGCAGAAATGAAGTTCAAGCACACAATGCATAGAAGAAAATAGGGTGTATCTGTGCTAGGAATGTAAGCTTAGGGCCCTACCTATTCACCACATAAGAGGTGTGTGTGTTTCAATGCATATTTTAAACATTGCATTTCGATGACTGCATAGATTGGATTTCCTGCCTTTTATTTAGATAAAGATACTGCAGTCTCTCTGAGGCTTAAGAATTAGAAAACTGATTTTAAAAAAGGCTCGAACCTCTTTAAACAATATTTGAAAAGTCTACCGGTCTCAAGTGGATTTAATTTTCATCTTTTATGCTTAATATAATACATTTATTCCAGTCACTACATTAACATATAATTTCTCTGTAGAAATTTATTCCACTTAGTCCCTAGTGAGTTGATATAAAAGCAGGAAAAAATGTTAAACTTGAGGACACTTTCTTCTGATCTTTCGTACTTTCCTTTGTTAATCCATTACTCTACTCCTGGTACTGCTGGAGAAAAAACGTTTTTACTTTATGAGTCATCAGTAAAATAAGAGGCAAGAGGAGATAGGAATTCAGTCACAAGCCTTGAAATAATTTTGTCATCATCATCATCATCGATTTCCTGATATGTATCCCCCAAGGGGAGTTTAGGTCACTATGAAGCACTACATGATTAAGTTTACATTATTATTAATCTCTTATCAACAATTTTCCTCCAACTCAATATATTATTTGTGAGCACTCCAATATTGTCATATCTAATGTTTCATGCTTCTAAGGTACTTCTGACCAAATCAGTCCACCTACACCTTGGTCTTCCACTGGGTCCCTTTCCTGTCATCTCGACATCAAACATCTGTTTTACTAACCTTTCTTCACCCATTCTAATCTAAGCCTACACCACCTTAGATTAGCTCTGCTCACACATTCTTGAATGCTAATAATGTTAAGTTCCTTTCTAATATCTTCATTTTTAATATGATTCCAACATTGATGCCATCGGTTTACTCCCCTAATTTTTCTTGAAACTTTCATATCTTTGGTCTCTAGTCTTTGATCAAGTGTTTTATTTCTAATCCAACTCTCAGATCTGTAACTTGAAACTCATTTAAATATTGTCTTGCATACTGCTAGTTCGATGTTTTGGCTAATTTCTCTCTTATTCCATATAAATTTATTCAGCTGGCTACCCACCATACCAACTTTGCTTGTTGTCTGGTTCCAGATTTAACCTGTCATCTTCACTGAAAACTGTGCCTCAATAGCTGAAATATTTCACTTGTTCTATAGGATCTTCATTCAGAGTGCAGCTGAAGTTTTCTATGCCTACTTTCATTGTTTGGGTCTTTTTTTTTGCTGATTTTCATGCCAAATTTGTTGCAGCTGTTATTGAAATTAGTTGGTGAATCCTGGAGACTTGCACTAGATATGTTCTAATGTCAGGATTGATTCCACCCTCTTTCATAATGTGATCCATATAGATGATGAATAAGAGTGAGGATAATGTGCATCCTTGTCTTTTCTTTTTGTGTTGCACGGTGATCAGCATTCATTTTAGAAATTATGGACTTTACAACCGTGTTATAAATACCTATTTTAATTTCCCGATGTTTCAACCTTCATATTAAGGTCATTATCTGGAATATATACAAGGACAAACTGAGTTACATTTCACACAGTATGCTAAAGAGACAATGATTTGATCAACAGTTATTCTACCGGCATGACCTCTAGTGAAAATATAATATAATATAAAAAAATTTTAAAAAAATTATATGTGTGTGTGTGTATATATATATATATATATACAGGGTGTTTGGGATAAATTTGACAGTTTCGTAAGGAAAAAGAAAATCTTCTTTGTATCTATTAAATTTAATGAATTGACAAAAAAACATTACAGGCAGAGTTAATTACAATACTATCAACAAGATTTACTCAAAATAACCACCATTAGCATCGATCACAGCTTCAATTCTGCTTCGGAACCTCGAACAAGCTGATGCTACAGTCTCCCTGGGAAGGGCAGCAAAAACTGTTTTAATTTTATCCATTAACTGGGCTTTTGTATTACTGGAAGTGCGATTGGTGTCTTTTTCAACTGCGCCCCATACAAAATAATCCATGGGGTTAAGGTCTGGGGAGTTTGGAGGCCAAACATTTGGACTGGTGAAGTCGTAGAAATTTTCAGACAACCATTTTTGACTTTTCCCAGAGGTGTGGCAAGGGGTCGAATCCTACTGCCATACATACGGCCTACCATTGGCTACCCTTGTTATCCAGGGCTTGACTACAGTTAGCAACTCCACGAACAAAGCCCGAATTCCAATGCCAGGGTTCTTCAACACCTGTTCCTGCAGATTTGCGAGGAATTCTGGTGCACGAACGCAATCAGATCGTCTGCTAGGGATCTTTCTTCTTGCTACATCCTCGTAGTCACCATTGCAAGTCTCTAGTTCATGCCTGATTGTTTTTACTGTATTCAGGGAGCATTGGGCAGCAGTCGTAATATCCTTATTTTGATGGCGGGCACGAATCATCATGATACAAGTTATTCTCTTCCATGATTCAGGTGGGTTCCAGCTATCCATCCTTTCTGACATCTTGTATATGAATGAAGAAGGGTCCAAACTTTTAAATGAAGAGAAGTGTGTGTTAATACATGTAACTTACGGAAAAATATAATTAATTATAAATATGTCAAATTTATCCCGAACACCCTGTATATATATATATATATATATAATATAAAAAAAAACAGATAAAATTAATTAATTATTTAGAAACTACATCAAAGCTAAATTCTATTTAAGATAACATAAAAGAAACATTCTTTCATATAGACAGTTTTCTTACAGTAACAATGATGTCCTAATTTAACATGACAATTGTTATATTAGATTTTAGATTCTGGATTATCTACAGTCCTGTTTATAGTTAACTCTTAGGGAGAAAGGTTCCATGGGTAAAATATGTACCTTCCATATGCTTGGAATTTTTAGACCATCATTATTGTTCAGATTAGGGTGGTTGATAAGAATCTCACAAGCTTCCTTAAATTTATGTTCATACCATGTTTTGGTGTGATGTAGACAACTGGTGCTTTCTGATCATGCATTAGGGCATGATCAGAAAGGCCAGCTTCACCATAGTCAGTGGCACACTCAGGATTTAATCTTGGAGGAGGCCAAGCACTCAGGATTTAACCTTTGGGGGAGGCCGAGTTGAGTAGACGTTTTGCGAATACACACTACACATCGCATACGAACTATAACTGAACATCTGCAGTGATCGCTAATTCATAAGTAGCACACAATATAAATAAAAAAAAATGAATTTTAATTAGGAAAAGATTTTTGGAAATTTTTTTAGTGTTTTTTTTCCTTTTCTTTGGGGGATGCCCGTGCCCCCCCCCTCTGGGTGCACCACTGACCATAGTTATTATATTTAATGTGTCGTTTATGTTCTTTTTGTCTGATAGGAATTGTGCATCCTGTTTCCCCGGTATAAGATAAATTAAAGGTAAATTACAGGTGCAATAAATACTGTATACTCCAGAGTTGGTCTTTGGATGAGTTGAGTAAGCTTTTTAATTTTGCAGGAGATTTAAAAGTGGCTTTGAGGTTGTATTTCTGTAGTATTCTGTTTATTTTATCTGATGTCCCTATAATGTAAGGAATGGTTATAGTTTTATTGTAGTCTGGTTTATCTTTCTTTTTCATTGAGCTTTTGTAGAGAATTTGTTAATAGTGTTTTGTCTGTAACCATTTTTTAAGAAAGTATAGCTGATAACTTTAAATTCGTCTTTAAGCACTTGGTCGTTGGAGCAAATCTTGCCTTGTTTTTTTAGAGTATTAATGACACCTAGTTTTTGTGTTGGGTGGTGGTGGTAGGAGTTTATGTGTATATATTGGCCAGTATGTGTCAGTTTCTGGTAAAAGTTTCTGAAGGAAAGACTGCTAGAAGGAAGATGTGTGACAAGTGTATCTAGAAATGGAAGTGTGTTCTGCTTTTCAATCTCAATTGTGAACTGTATGCATTTGTGGTGTTTGTTTAGGTGGCTAAGGAAAGTGTCTAGTCTCTGGTGGCCATGGGGCCAGATCGCAAAAACATCGTCAACATACCTAAGCCAAACTTTGGGTTTTTAAAGGAGAGGAATCTAGAGCATGTTGCTGAAAATATTCCATATAAAAGTTAGCAATAGGGGAGGATCATGGCGAGCCCATGGCTGTGTGTCTTCTTTTTGTAGGTAGAAAGCATTTTGCCATACAAAATAACCAGAACGTAATGCATGTGCAAAGAGCGCCATGATATCCGGATGGAATTTGTCCTGTAAAAGAAGGATTGTGTTATTGATTGGGACATTTGTAAAGAGGGTAGAGATGTCAAAACTGACTAATAAATCATCTTTTTCTAATATAATTAGATTATGTTTATGAAGTGTTGTGTGTTTCTGATATAGGAGGGGGGGGGATGGCCTACCAACTCCTTGAATGTTGCCGCTAATTTCTTGGCTAGGTGATAAATCAGGCTGTCTATACCTTTGACTATCAGCTGGAGTGGTGTGTTTTGTTTGTATATCTTTGGTAGACCATAAAATCTCGGAGAACAAGTGTAGTGCAGAAGTAATTTTTTGACTGTATCTTCAGGCTGTGTAGTAACTGATTTAAGTAGTTTCTCAGTTTTCTTTTTTTATTCCATTGGTTGGGTCATGGTTAAAAAATTGATATGTATTGTTGTCCGAGACTAGCAGATTCATTTTTTCTAAATATGTGATTCATTTTAGAATAACAGTGCCATTGCCTTTATCGGGCTCTAGTTATTATGATGTCCAGATTTGATTTTAGTGATTTCACCTCTCAAGTTGCTTGTTATTGTTTTCTTGTAATTTACATTTAAAATGTTGGTGGTTTCTAAATGTATTTTGTTCTCAGCTTCCAAGGATTCCCTCTCGTCCTTTCCCCACCCTCCATAAATTGAAAAATTCCATCAATTGAAATCCTGTATGACCCTTTTAAAAGTTTGTAAGTCTCAATCATATCACCCCTCTTTCTCCTGTTTGTAGTGTCTGCAGTCTACAAATTTTCAATCTGTCTTCATAATCAGTATTCCACAATCCTGGAATCATTTTTAACATTCTCCTTTGCACTCTCTCCAATATACCAGAATCACAACGGAGACCAGACCTATGCACAATAGTCCAAGTGAGGTCTTATCAAGGCCTTGTAAAGAGGCAAAATGACTTCCTTATCTTTACATGTGAACATTCGTTTCAGCATTGCAATTATCTTTTGAGTTGTATTTGCAATCTTTGCAACATGACCCCTGAACTTCAACTTCTTATCTATTAGCACTCCAAGGTCCCTAGCCTCATCAGTTTCTTCTAGCTTAATCCCGCCAATATAATACGACATTGGATATCTAATTGTGCTGAAGTGAATGGCTTTACATTTACTGACATTCAACTGACACCCGTTTTCCTATGCCCACAATTCCATGCCTATTCAAATCATTCTGCAAAGACTGCATATCAGCAGCATTACTGATTACCATACCTATCTTTACATCATCAGCAAATAGCTGTATGTTGCTTGTCAAATCTTTCCCAATATCATTAATGTACAGATTGAATAACAGTGGACCAAGCACTGATCCTTGTGGTATACCACCTGTTACCTTAAACCTTGCAGACTCAGATCCTTCGTATACCTCTTTCTGATATCTGTCAGTCACCCATCCTCTTATCCATGTTAATATTGTATAACCCAAACCCATTTTTTCCAATTTATGCAACAGTCTACCATGCTGTATTCTGTCAAAAGCCATAGCAAAATCGAAAAGTATAATGATGTATCCATTCCCCTTGTCTAGTTCAATGATAACATATTTATATATAAATGGTGAGCAACTTGCTAAAACATGACATTCCCTTAGTAAACCCGTGTTGTTCATTGCAAAGTAGAGATTCACTGTCAACCCATTTCTGAATGCGTCCTTAATCAATTTTTCCAAAATCTTCACCACCACTCCTGAGATACTAATTGGTAGATATTCGGATACATCAGTCTTTGCACCACCCTTGCAATGCAATTATCATACATTCCTTTCATTCCTGCAGAATCTTCCCTGTTCTGAGACTCATATTAAACATCCTGGTGAAAGGAATGGCCAGTTCAGCTGAACACTCTTTTAGAGCACATGCTGATATTCCATCAGTCCCTATTGCTGAATTCTTATTAAATTTGTGCAACAGCTCTAATACCGCAGCCTCACAAACTTGCATTTCCTCATCTAGTGAAGAGGTAACAGTGAGCTCAATGTTGTGTTCACCAGGTCAATAGCTTTTAATGAAATGGGCACTCATTAACTGAACAACCTCCTTGCATCTGTAACCCTCACACCATTTGGATTTAGAAGAGTTATTCTTTCATATTCATTCTTCCTTTTACTTGCAGAATATCATTAGAATTCTTGTGGGTTGTCTTTAGCACATACAGCCAGTTCTTTTCATACTCAGACTTTGCTTTCCATACAACATTTGTGACTATTCTAGCCTGCTGTTATAACATTCATAACAAATGTCATCCTTATGCAAACGTATAAGCAAAGGTATTCCTTCCACATTGTCCTTTTCTTTCGAATCTCTTGCTTAATAAGATTGCACATCCATTTGACTCCTACTCTATTTATTCTTCAAACTCTCGGGACACATTCTGATATCGCATCATTTAAGTATTGTTTAAATGCTTCCCTATGCACTGTCGATATTCTTTCCATCCAGCAACCAATCCCATTTCACTCAACTCAGTGTACTCCTCAGTTGGTCATAATTTCCTGCTTTGTAGTTCAGTATGTAACCTTTTCTGAATGGAAAATTCATAAATTTAGTCACTTTCCAAGTGAGCACCACATGATCACTGTCACCAACTGGAGGCAGAATAGTTATATCTTTAACTGAAATGCCCTCTGACACTATAATAAAATCTAACACTCTTTGACCTTGAGTTCCTTCTGTCACATGCTGCTTATGGAAGTTGTCCCACAACAGCTCGATAAATGCATTTTCATTTTTCTCATGAGATTCTACTGCTACCCAATTAACATTTCAATAATTAAAGTCTCCCATTAGGATTACTCTTTTTGCGTTCATCCTTTCTATTTGGTGACGCATTTCTTCATCACTAGCAACCGATCCACCAAGTCTGTAACAACACCCTACTATGTAATTAGTCTTGCTAGATTCCACCTCACACCAGATGGCTTCAAACTCACTGCGATATGAAATATTGTTAATAGTATTACTACAATCATAGGTGTGTCAACTTTAACTAAATTTAAGTCATCTGATATCATTAGCATTAATTTAGAACATGATTTATATAAAATTAAACTCAATGTATATAAGATTTTGAAACATTTAAGTATAGATACTAGAGAATGCATTAAATTCAATACCGAATTGAAATTAGAGGAATTTCTAAATTTCTATCCCGAATTGTGACCAGATAAATATTTTAAAAGAGATAACTGGCAAACATTGAATGAAAATGAAAAGGAAATAACTAAAGAAGAATTAGAAATCAGCCTGAAAGAAACACAAAATGGAAAATCACCTGGAGAAGAGAAGTTATGTTCAGAATTATATAAATATGCAGGAATTAGAATTAAAGAAAGACTTATTATTTTTAACTAAACTCTATTCAACAAATAACCTGTCAATAGAATGAAAAAATTAATTTTGTACTACTAGAATAAAGCTTCTGAAATACTTTATTACTTTGTTATTTAAAAGTTTGCCATATATTTTACAATACAAATTAATATTCTTATACCTCTGTAATATTTTACTGATACCAATCCCCATCTTTAAAAAAAGGTAGTAGAGATGACCCTAAAAAATTACAGAAGTATAAGAATTCTAAATTCGTATTGTAAAATATATAACAAAATTTTAAATAACAAAGTAATAAAATATTTCAGGAGCTTTATTCTAGGTAGTACAAAATGAATTTAGAAAAGGATGATCATGCATAGAACTTACCTTTTGCCTAAAATTAATAATAGAGAAAAGAAGAGAATACATTTTAAAAACACATATTTATTGACTTTGATAATATTTTAAAAGCTATCATAAGTATATATAAAAATAATCAAATACAAATAAGATTAAATTATGAACTATCATATTCAAGAGAGATAAATCAAGGAGTCTGACAGGGATGTCCCCTTTCGGCAATTCTTTTTAATATTTATTTAAATGAAATAATAATAAAATGGAATAAATAAGGTATTAAACTTCCTCCTATGGTGAACTTAAACACTCTCCTTATTGCTGATGAACAAATAATAATTACAAATTCTGAAGATAACTTACAGAAAGATATTTTAAATTTAAATGAAATAGCCAAAGATTATGGGATGATAATATCAACAGAAAAATCAAAAACAATGGCCTTTAAAGGAAGATCCAGTAAGAACTAAAATAGTAATAGATAACAAGATTTTAGAACAGGTGAATTCATTTAACTACCTAGGATGTATGATTACATATGAAAATATAAAACACATAAACCTAAAAATTGTGAAATATTAAAAAAAAAAACAGGTGTAATTAACTCTATTTTTAAACCTAGTTCAAAAACAAACTAGACAAAAAAGTATACATTATCCCTACCAGTCCTATTGTATGGAAATGAATATGGACAATAAAACAAAAAGACAAAGATTGATAACAGCTGAAATGAAGTTTATGAGAAAAACTGCAAAGTATACTCTATTTTATCACAAAAGAAATGAAGAAATTATGAAAGAATTAAACCAGCGATCAGTAATATAAAAAATATAAAATATAAACATAAATGAATGGAACACATTGAAGGAATGAAAACAGAAAGATTACCAAAAGAAGTTTAGCTAGTGTCACAGTAGCGCCGTGGAAAGAAGGCTCTTGTTTCAAATAAGATTTTTGGAATAATTAATTGTAAATAAGTGTCTCTTTATGAGACACTTATTTACAATTAATTATTCCAAAGATTATTATTCCAGAGTTGATGTAAAAGTTGTGCACTTGCAACAATATTAGTGTGGGCTTTTTTTGTTTAACTTTGTTTATGGATTCATTAAGATTAGAACTTATTATAGTAACTGGTGAAGGAAAGATGGCAGTGGCTTTGTCCATGCAGGAATTTTAATTTGATTTCAGTCGTTTCGTAAAATGTGAGATATGCTATATGTATTCGTTTGAATATATGGATAAATTGTGGATATTTGAGGTGGATGGTAGGAGAGTGTGTGTGTGTGTGTGTGTGTGTGTGTGTGTGTGTGTGTGTGTGTGTGTGTGTGTGTGTGTGTGTGTGTGTGTGTGTGTGTAGTGTGAGCTGAATGAAGATTTGATGAGTGCTAATATGATGATAACTGCTAATATGTTGATAACTGAAAGTGTTAGTAGCGAGAATGCTGTGAGGGGGATTAGTGCTAGTCTGATAGAAAAGGATGGTATTAAAGAGCAGCAAAAAATGGTAAAAAAGATTTGAAAAGGAGAACAGGTGATCTGAGAAACTTAATCAATGGTATGAAGGTGATACAAATGTAGTGGAAGTTAAAAAACATTTTGAAGTTTGAAGGATATAAAAAAAGTTTGAAGGATATAAAGTGAACTGTATAATAGTGATGGATTGTATTTGAATAGTTTTGGTGGGGGTCACTTGGAGAGACTGCTGCTGGAAAATAGAGAAGTGAGTGCAGAGAATGAATCTGATTAAATGGTAAGTGATGTGCAAGAATAAGAGAGTAAGATAGGAGAGATTAAAGATGTGGTTTTGAATGAAGAAGTGAATGGCATGAGTATAGAGAATGAGAGAATAGGTGTACAAGACAGACAGACAGTGAAACAGGGAGTCTCAAGGTGGACAGGGGAACACAGCGTGAGAAAGGTTAATGCTCCAAGAGGATGTGAATGTATGTGTAGACAAAAAAGGGAAGGGGATGACCTGGGATCAAGGGAACACGGGTGGATTTGAAGAAGGTTCTAAAATGAATAAGGAGAAAAAGAAATGGCTTGAGTTAAGCGTGGAGAAGTCACATCAAATAACTGGTATAAATAACTCTTGGTGGTAATATATTTTTGGAGGTGGAGGAAATAAGAGATCTTAGGTTGAGAGTAGATTAGGGTCTGAAATTTAGGAGACACTTTGCCAAAATTGTGAGACTGACACAATACATTCTGGAAATGATGTGAATGACACTGACTTGGAGAAATAAGGAGATTCTTGTTCCATTGTATAAGGCCTTGATTAGGCCACACATGGACTACTGTGCCCAAATTTGGTCACCTGATTTTCAAAAGGACGAAGAGATGTTGGAAAAGGTCTAGAGGCGACTTACTGAGGTAGTTTCTGATCTCTGGAATATTAAATATGAGGAAAGGTTGAGAAGATGCAATTTACAGAGTTTAGTGGATAGGAGGAAGAGGGATGATATGATAGAGACTTACAAGTTAGAAAGGGGTTGTTATAGGATCAATTTTGAAGACGTTTTACAGAAAATGGTGGCAGATCAGGGGAGAACCAGAGGTCATCCCTAGAAGCTATATAAGGAGAGCGTGAGCACCTGAGTGACAATTCGGTTTTTTGCATGCAGAGTTGTGAGTGATTGGAATGCCTTGCCTTAAGTGTAAGCAAGATTGTATACTTATAATTATTATATTATTATTATTATTATTATTTATTATAATTATTATATAATAATAATATAATTATTATCATTTGCCTTATAATTATTATATTTGCCAGTCTGGTTGACCGAGTGGTTAGCATATCTGCTCTCCAGCCAAATGGCTGCAGGTTTGAATCCCACCGTGGGCGTGTATGTTTGTGATTGTCGGTGGAAATACTAGTGGTGGTGGTGATCGGTAGTAGATGGTGTTGGTATAGCTGTGATCAATTGGCAGATTGAGTGGTGGAGACAGAGCTGTAGATCATGTGCCTTCCCTTGATGAGCCTTGGACTCCCTGGAGGTGTCAAAATAATAATTATTATTATACTAATGCCAATTATACTCATTGTACAATTGGCATTAGTGAGACCTGGCTCTCAGAAGCAGATTCTGGTATTGAGTAAAGGGTATAGTATTTTATACCCTTTACACTCAATCAGGAAAGGAGGAGATTTGATGTACTAGTATTGGATGATTTGAGTCCACTTAGGATAGAGAGAGCTGTGATTGCCATATTAGTATCAATTTTCCATTTTGCATGAAGCTATAACAATGATATGCATCTACTATATGATTAATCATCAGGGGTGACTTTAATTATCCAAACCTTGTAACAGTGAAATTTCATGTGAAGAATGAAGCCAAATTTAGTGAGATGTTTTGAGACAACTTCCTTAAGCAGCACATGAGAGAAGGAACTTGAGGTCAAAGTATATTACACTGATTATAGTGTCAGAGGGAGTTTAATTTAAAAACATGACTTTTCTGCCTCAAGTTGCTGTATTGATCTGGGAAGTGGCTAAGGGTTTGGATATTTCATTTAGAAAAGATTACATGCTGAACTACAAAGAAGAAAATCATGGTCAACTGGGGAAATTAATAGGTTTGATCCCATGATATCAGTTGTTAGATGGGAAGGATAATGGCAATGCATGGATAGTACTAAAAAAATATATCAGTCTTGCAATATCAGAATGTGTCTATACAGATTGAAGAAGCAACTAAAGGTGTGAAATGCATGTGCAGTCTTAAGCAAGAGATTCTTAAGAAAGAAGATGACTTAAGAATGGTTTGAGTTATGAGTTGCAGCTATTATTATTGTTATTATTATTATGTGACACCTCCAGGGAGTCAAAGGACTCATCGTGGGAGGGCACACCACTCTATTTTGCTAAATACATCTCATCCTCTCCACTACTTCTCAATTCTCCAACTACAACGCTGCTACTATTAATGACATCTATCCCCCATCATCATCAACAACAGTATTTTTTCTCAGTAAATTGAGTGTTGTCTGAAGGCCAATTTGTCTGTGTGTCCAATTTGTCTAAATATGAGTATCAAAAGAAACTGGCTCTGCAAGTTAAAGTCAGCCCAAAATAATTCTCTTGTTATATTGCAATAAAACAATGAATGAATTTGAAAGAAAAAATAACTCTCCTAAATGTTGATGGTATGTGCATGGTTGATGCAGAAGACTATTCAACTTATGAGTGCCCCCTTTTTCAAAAAACTATCAACCTGGTGTACACAACATAGAGCTTATTGTTACCTCTTTACACTGCATATAAAAAAAAAACCTCAGGTGTATGAAGAGTTAATAGAGATGTTGCATAAACTGAATAAAATTCAGCAATAGGGACTGTGAAGATATCAACATGGATGCTAAAAATGTTCAGCTAAACTAGCTCTGCTTTTGACCTGGTTTTGTAATTTGAGTCTCAACACAAAAAAGATTCCACAGGATTGGAAAGAATGTATTATGATTCCATTGCACACAGGTGGTGCAAAGACTCATGTGTCTAAGTAGAAACATGGCGAAGATTTTAGAAAAGTTGGTAAGAGATTGCATACAGAAAAGGGCTGATGGAAAGTCAATATTTTTGCAATAAACATGATGAGTTTCAAGGTCATGTTTGAACTCAACATAGCCACACTTAAATTATTGGTTTAAGTGTGGCTATGTTGAGTGCTTCCTTTTTTTTTTTTAACCACTAGAGGTCAGTCTAAGTAAAAGATCAATTAACAGCATAGATTCAATTTATCTTTGTAGAGTGCAAGAGCATGTAGCTTGTTTTCATATACACATGTATTTTTCTGATGATGACCTCAATACAGGGGTTGAAACGTCAGTTGTTATTTTATTAATAATAAGTAAAATAATAATTTCAACACGTGTGTTTTGTGTACCTAAATATGAATGCTGATCACCGTGTAACCTTAAAAGAAAGAGTCATCATAATCCATGGAGATTTGACCCACAAGCAGTGCAGTCTCTATGGTAAGCTAAATATACCTGTTTCCTTGTTAATTAATTTACTAGCCTTTCTTAAAATGATGTAGAGACAGCAACTTATTACCCAACTGCATTAAACTAAAAAAGAAGTTTACATCAGCTAAAACACTCCATATTTATGCCCAGTTGGAAAAAGTGTTGTTAAGAGAACAAATACATGAGGCATGAAAAAACTTAGCATCTACCTAAGCAAAAGTTTTAAAACTAAAATTAGAGCTATCCAGCTACGTTAATCCTGAAATTTGGGAAATTTTTGACAAGATCATAGACGACATTGCCAAGCACCTATTACTCAAAAAGAAGGGAAAATTAATAAAAAACTAAAAATTTAACTAAAATCTGAGCACTAAAACAGCAAGAAAGCACAAGACAATCAGGATGGCATAACCAAAGGAGCAGCCAATCACCCAGAAACGGAGTTAGGAGCAACCAACCACCATTGGACCACGGTCTGGTTATTAACAAATCAAAACCTCACCCAAGGTGAACTCTCACTGCTGGAAAAAAGGCCTAAACTACTCTATTGTGCTAAGATCAGTAAACAAATTGGATATCATTTATCATATCGAGAGAGGTCTAAGATCCCTCCCTCCCTGCCAATCTAGCTGACAAAATATGTATGGAAATATCTTGCATACTAAACTCAAACAAAAAAACTAAGCAACAACCTAAACAAAATGTAAAAAATGGCCATCAAATCCCTAAAAAATAACAAGGACATTATAATCACAAAAGCAGATAAAGGGAATGCTACTGTTGTTTTAGATCGGACAACCTAAATAAGAAAAAATGAACCGTTTGGTATCGGACCACAACACTTACTAAATGGTAAACTACAACCCCATGAAATGTATCAAAAAAGAAAAGAAAATCCGTTAACACATGGCCAGAAGAAACTAACAAAAAACTAATACCTCATTATGCCCATGCACCCAGAATTTACGGCCTGCCAAAAATACACAAAACAAACACGCCACTATGTCTGAATTACCACTTAGCCAAAAAATTAGCGGCCACACTCAAGGAATACACTCAATGACCAAGATTTATTTGTCAGCTTTGACATAATTGCCCTTTTCACCAATGTCCCAATCAATGATACTATTATGCTCCTACAGAATTCCACACGACATCATGGCCCTCTTTGCCCACATACTCTGCTCTAGATATCTTGTGTGGCAAAACAATTTTTACCTTAAACTATCAAAGTCTTCGATATAATAGCTAACTTTTATATTGAAGACTTTGAGCAATGAACTCTAGAGTCAGCATGCCTAAAGCCCAAAATTTGACTCAGATATGTTGATGATATTTGTGCCATTTGGTTCCATGGCCACGAATCACTAAATACATTCCTTAGTCACCTGAATGAACAATGCAAACATATCCAATTCACCATTGAAATAGGAAAAAAAAACAACTCTCTTCCTTTCCTAGACGCACCTGTCACACGTCTTTCCTCAGGCTGTCTCTCCTTCTCAGTCTACTGCAAACCTACACACACACACACACACACACACACACACACACACACACACACACACACACACACACACACACACACACAGGCCAGTACATACACAAAAATTCTTACCATCACCCAACACAAAACTAGGTATCATAAACACCCTTAAACACAGAGCTCCAACTATTTGTTCAAATGGGCAGGCTCTATACCAGGAATACAAGATCATCAATCATACATTTATAAAAAAAAAAAAAAAAAAAATATTCCCAAGATCCTCCACAGAGACACCACTAAAAACAAAATAGATTTCAAGAATGCCATTGCCATTCCTTATGTTAGAGGCATTTCGGAAAAAAATAGACAGAACACTACACAAATACAACATCAAAACCACCTTTAAACCCCAGACAAAATTAAGACACATACTCAGTTCTTCCAAAGATCCCCTTCTGCACCTGGGCCACCCAGGGGTTTACAAAATACAATGTATGTGTAACTTACCATACATAAGGGAAACAGGGCGAACCATCGCAATTAGGAAGGACAAACACAAACGACACATTAGATACCTCCATTTTGGAAAAACCTGCCTTTCAGACCAAACACTCCAGACATACCACAGAATTGATTGGAAAGGTACCAAGTCCCGACACTGCACCAAAACCTGGTTCGAGAGGAAATTTAAAGAAGCATGTGAAATGCTCAAACACAATCCTAACCTAAACAAAAATTATGGTCTAACCATTCCAAGAATGGGGACCAGAACAAGACAAGTTAAAGAAAAATCTCAATACAAGAAGACTTGAAGTTTTTTTTTTTTTTTTTTTTGCATTCAATAGCAACCTGAACTGTACAAATCTAGAAAAAAATTTTAGTATAGCAACCTGAACTGTACAATTCCTGAAGAAAAGCTTAGTGTGGGAGAACTTAGGCAGTTTTTTTTTTTTTTACTGCTAGAGGTCAGGCTAAGTAAAAGATCAGTTAACAGTGTAGATTCAATTTACCTTTGTAGAGTGCAAGAGCATGTAGCTTGTTTTCATATACACATGTATTTTTCTGATGATGACCTTAAATACAGGGGTCGAAACGTCAATTGTTATTTTATTAATAATAAGTAAAATAATTATATCAACACACGTGTTTTGTGTCCCTAAATTCGTAAATATGAATGCTGATCACCATATCATCTTAAAAGAAAGATGTCGAGTGCTTAGTTTGGTTGCACTATGTTGATGATATGTTAGCGGTTTGTCCCCATGGTCCACACACATCAGATACATTTTTGGTGCATGTTAATGGCCAACGCCCTAAAATAAACTTCACCATAGAAAAAGAAAGCAACAGTTGTCTTTTCAGATACACTAGTAACATAACTTCCAAATGGCTCGTTATCCTTCTCCATTTACAGAAAACCCACTCATACAGGAAGGTGTTTACATACAAATTACGCAACCACCACCACCCCTCTCAACAGTATGGAGTCCTCAAAACACTTACTCACTGAGCCAAGGCTATTTGTTCAAATGACACAGCCCTTGAAATTGAGCTCAGGGATCTTTCACAATACCTTTTTTTAGCCAATCATGCACCTCCTATCCTTCCAACATGCAACACACATACACAGGATCACAGCAAAACCATTCCATATGTTAAGGATACATCAGAAAAAATAGCCAAAGTTATCTGCAGATTTGATCCCCATGCCACTTTTGAACCTGTAATTCAGCTAACTACCTACATACACTTTCCTAAAGATCATCTCTCCTCTCGCACATCCAGGAGTGTATACAGTTTCTTGTGATAGCAGTTTGGCCAACTTTGGACAGACTGGTAGATTGGTTAACATCCACCTTGAAGAACACAAAAACTACATCTGCGATCATCTGTATGTCAAGTAGGATTTGGCAGAAAATGCTCTGGATATGCCTTCACATAGGATCAGATCAAGGGAAAGAACATGTTATTACATAGATGTCATTATAGGGCTGAGACACTATTTTTAGTGTCTAATACTTACAACAAGTATTAGAATAAGCATCAGCTATGAAGCACCTCCTAATGTAAACAAGTATGGTTACATTAATGTGCCAAAGATCTGGGAGACTGGCTTGGTTGGCCGAATGGTTAGCATATCCGCTCTCCAGCCAAAAGGCTGCAGGTTCGATTCCCGCCATGGGCATGGATGTTTGTGATTGTCTGTGAAATACTAGTGGTGGTTGGCAGTAGATCACATTGGTGTAGATGATGATGATGATGGTAGTTACTGTTTGTTGTAGTTGATGAATTGAGTAGTGAAGACAGAGAGTTGTAGAGTAGGTGCCTCCCATGATGGGTCCCTTGGACTCTCTGGATGTGTCACGTGATAATAATAATAATAATAATAATAAAACTAATACCTGATAGCCTGACTTCTCTAAATTAAGGATGTAGTTATGTGATCCATAGAGGGTGCCATGTAAAGACATTAGTTCTGTTGTCAGTTATAGTTTAAATTGTTTTCCTCAATTACATAGTTTAGTCGTCTGGAAAGGCTTATGTGTTCGTCACACATGTTGATTGGATTTTAAAAGTATAGATGCGAACACAGATTGATTAGAAAATAACTGTTTATTAACTTAAATGCTTTAAATTAATAAACTTAAACGATTTAAGTTAATAAAGTTATTTTCTTATCAGTCTGTGTTCAGATCTATACCGTTAACCAATCAACATACATAGTTTAGTGCTGTGTGCCTATCACAGTTATAATTGTGCTCTGATGATGGTTAGAAAACCAGCAAAATATTAGTGAATTTAAAAAAAAAAATTTTTCCCCCTCTTTGTATTGTTTATACCATAAAACCTTATTATGAATTATCAACAATACCTAAGCCTTTCTATACTTAAAGTACATAAAAATTACAACAGGTATTATTAAAACACTTAAGGAATTGAACAACGTAGTTAAGGATATAAATTAAATTAAACTTTAATAAATATTTTCCGATATTTCGGCAATGTCACGTTGCCATCTTCTAAAGGCACTTACAAAAAAAGTTACGTGCACGTAGGCACTACAATACAGAAACTGGGAATGAAGAGATGAAGCTATTGTTCTCCTAACAGTCCTGATGGTGCCCTCTAGCGGGCTAAGTAGGTGTTCTTGGCCGTTGGGCTGAAGGTCTGCTGATGTAGGCCTCCCAAATTTGGGGCAGTCGCATACAACCAAATTTGTTGAGGTTTGGAGAATTTCTTAGGGCTGAGGCTGATTCTATCTTTGTTGAGGGTTGGAGAATTTCTTATGGCTGAGGCTGATTCCATCTTTGTTGAGGTTTGGAGAATTTCTTAGGGCCGAGGCTGATTCCATAAAGATGGAATCAGCCTCAGCCATAAGAAATTCTCCAAACCTCAACAAATTTGGTTGTATGCGACTGCCCCAAATTTGGGAGGCCTACATCAGCAGACCTTCAGCCCAATGGCCAAGAACACCTACTTAGCCCGCTAGAGGGCACCATCAGGACTGTTAGGAGAACAATAGCTTCATTCCCAGTTTCTGTGTTGTAGTGCCTACGTGCACGTAACTTTTTTTGCAAGTTCCTTTAGAAGATGGCAACGTGACGTTGCTGAAATATCGGAAAATATTTATTAAAGTTTAATTTAATTTATATCCTTAACTACGTTGTTCAATTCCTTAAGTGTTTTAATAATGCATAACCAACGTATAAGCTTGTCTACGAGAAACAACAGGTATTAATAATCCCTCTTAATCATCCTACCAGTCATGACGTGTTTATCTGTTATGCAAATCATGGATGTAAAGTGTGTCATTGAAACTAAATAGACACAAAGTTTAAGATTCAAGTAAAGATACCAAGAAATTATATACTTGGTTTAATCCTTTATCCAAGTGTAAGCAAACAAAGTTTACACCTGAATTATTTTCAGAACTGGGGGCAACTCATATATATATAGAAGCAATTAGTAAACAACTTTACATCACGTGCCTTAGTATCCCATAATGCTAAGCACATACCCTTATGTGCTTTGCATTATGGGAATTATGAGCTTTCTGGAAAGGGTTACTATCCAGACCAGTTTCAACTTTTATTGAGGTCTCATCAGTGCGAGACAGATCCAGATGTGATACTAATTATGAAGTGATGCAGAAGTCATATTTTCATATACGAGTATCCAAAAGGTGTCACATCTTATTATTAAAATACTCTGGATTAGGGATAGTTGTTGGAAGTTTTTCTACTTAATTATATTATGAATTAAAGATACCAAAAAATTATATACTTGGTTTAATCTTTTATCCAAGTGTAAGCAGACAAAGTTTGACCCTGAAATATTTTCAGGACTGGGACAACTTGTATATAGAAGGCAGGTTTTTGCCTGTCTCTGAGTGAGAACACCACTGAGTAAAATGATCCTTCGAATTGCTTGCACTTGCTGAGTTTAGAGTGATCTGGGGGGCTCGCCTCAGTTTTTGGAGACCTCCCTTCACTTATATAGTGAAACCAATCTGGGTAATGACACTTCTCATAATGCATAGCATTATACATGTCTGTAAGGATATGTGCTTTGCATTATGGGATACTAAGGCAAGTGACGTGAAGTCATTAGCTTCTATATATGAGTTTCCCCAGTCTTGAAAATACTTCAGGTGCAAACTTTGTTTGCTTACACTTGAATAAAGGATTAAAACAAGTATATAATTTCTTGGTATCTTTAATTCATAGTATACCCAAGTGGAAAATCTTCCAACAAAAAGTTTAAGATTGATGGAAGTTTTTTCACTTGGCTATGCTACAAATTATATATTTGGTTTAATCCTTTATCCAAGTGTAAGCAAACAAAGTTCGCGCCTGAAGTATTTTCAGGACTGGGACAACTCATGGCAAAGGTGGTATAAGTTCTCATCACTTGCCTTCGTGATGCAAAGCACATCTCCTTACAGACATGTATAATGCTATGCATTAAGGGAAGGGTCACTACCCAGACTGGTTTCGACCTTTATTGAGGTCTCATCAGTGGGAACCAGAGGTGGTGATACTAAGGTGGATGTAATGAAGAAGTCATATTTCCGTATGCCAGTTGCCAAAAGGTGTCACACTTTATTATTAAAATTCTCTGGATTAGAGATGAGTGGATGGAAGTTTTTTGACTTCGCTATGCTGCCAATTATATATTTGGTTTAATCCTTTATCCAACTGTAAGCAAAAAAAGTTTGCGCCTGAAGTATTTTCAGGACTAGGGTAACTCATGGCAAAGGTGGTATGAGTTCTCATCACTTGCCTCAGTATACCATAATGCAAAGCACGTATGTGCTTTGTAATATTGGGACTAGTTTGAAAATTTTTCAAACTAGTTCCATTATTACACCATGTTGTTGTAGTCTCGCATACTATGACAAACTTTGTTTTGTGCTCTGAAGATGCTAGTTATAACACCAGCGAAATATCAGCAATAAGTCAATAAATAATTATTTACTTATCTTTCTGTGTTCTGATATATTACCATCAAAATTAGTCAACATAAATCTAATTAATACAATGATGGAATAATTAATTTTGTTTGCATATAAATTCAGTCTAATTATCTGAATTAGACATATTATATGGATGATATGGATATAAAAATCTTCTTTCTTCTTCTGCAGCTTCTCTCACTTAAGTGGGGTCACTGTTGATGATGAGTCTCATCCAAATCCTCCTGTCTTGGGCTGTCACCACATCCAAGTTCTTCATCCTCAAGTCCTCTTCTACAAGCTCCCTCCATCTTTTCTTTGGCCGCTTACGCTTCCTTCTTCCTTGCACATCCATCTGCATGACCCTTCTTCCCACATATTCTTCCTCCCTCCTCATCACATGACCAAACCATCTCAACCTTGCCTCCTGTATCTTCACTCTTAAGTTCATAACTTTCACCGTTCCCCTCACATTGTCATTTCTCAGACGATCCTTTCTGGTCATACCACACATCCACCTAAGCATTCTCATCTCTGCTACTTCCATCTTGATGTTATTTTTCCTCAGGGCCACAGTTTCTATAGCATATGTCAGAGCTGGCCTCACTACTGTCTTATAGATTTTGCTTTTCAGATTGATCGGCACCCTCTTATCACATAACACTCCAACCATCTCCCTCCAGTTCCCCCAACCCGCTTCTATCCTGCATCCCACTTCCTTCTTAGCTCCTCCATCTTCTTCCACTGTTGAACCTAAGTATCTAAAGTCCCTCACCTTCCTGATGACATTTCCTTCCAGCTCCAGGTCTGTCTCCTGGTCACCACCCACTGTGCAACACATATACTCTGTCTTACTTATAAAAATACAATAACAAAAAACAACTTTGTCATTTTATAACCTGGTTTTTTTTTACTTTTTAACTTTTTAATTGATTATTATTATTATTATTATTATTATTATTATTATTATTATTATTATTATTTTATTTATATATTTATTTCTTTTTGATTTCTTTAGGCCCAAAGGAGAATCTGTTTGAAGACTTTTGGAGAATGGTGCTGCAAGAAAATGCAACAGTAATAGTTATGGTAACTGCTCTTGTTGAAAATGGATTGGTAAGAAAATTAGATATCATTAGTTAAAATGTATTCTGTATTTTTTTTTTTAATTATTATTATTATGTGTATCTCCATGGAGTCAGTAGACTCATCAACGGAGACCTAAACAATCAAAACAATATCTATCATACCTCTTCTTGAATTCATTTCCAGACGAAGAACTCAATGAGTCAGGCAATGCATTCCACTCATTCACCACCCTCCAAGCAAAAAATCTAGTTCTCACACCCTTGTTAACCACACTTTTCCTTAATTTCCAGAGATGACTTCTTGTTCTTCCATCACTATCACACAGCTGATATATTTCCCCTGCATCAATCTTATAAAAACCTTTTAGTAATTTAAATGTTTCTATCATATCCCCTCTTCTCTGCCTATCAACCAATCTCTGCAATCCACAAGCTCTCAATCTATCAGTGTAGGGAACATTTTTTACATCACTCACCAACTTAGTCACTCTCCTCTGAACCCTCTCCACAGCCTCCTCATCTCCAAGGAATCCAGGTGACCAGACTTGAGCAAAGTAATCCAAATGTGAAAATATCAATGCCTTATAAAGGGGAATAATAACCTCTTTATCTCTGGATGTTAGTGTGTTCTTCAATAACCAAGTAATCTTATGTGCAATCTTGGTCACCTTAGCAATGTGCCCTCTGAACTTCATCTCCCTATCCACCATCATTCCACACATTAAAAAACTGTACTCCCATCCCCTCACACATTTCAGCCAGCATATCATTCATAATCCTTGCTCTCCGCCTCATCTCACCGCAGTCATACCTAGGCAACACGCTGACTATCCTTCCTGTCACATTATTATTTGTATTTTGAGCAGCTTCACTCAAAATATCTTGAAAACTTATAAATGCACAAATATCATGGTTGAGCCTAGGTTAAATTTATACCAAAATAGTGCTGTGGAGATTAAAGATATTTATCCTTTCTTTTAGGCTTGCACGGTGATCCGAATGGGGTTGGTAGGTCACTCAAGGAGTTGGTAGGTCATTCCCCCTCCTACGTAAAAAACACACAACACTTTATAAACATAATCAAAAACATAACACTCGACAAAGATGACTTATTAGTCAGTTTTGACGTTTCTGCCCTTTTCACTAATGTCCCCATCAATGACACAATTCTCCTACTACAGAACAAATTTCCGCCCGACATTACGGCCCTCTTTGCCCACGTACTAAAGTCCGGTTACTTCGTGTGGCAAAACAAATTCTACCTACAAAAGGAAGGTACGGCCATGGGCTCATTATCCCCCCCCAATCGCGAACTTCTACATGGAAACCTTTGAGCAAAGGGCTCTTGATTCCGCCACGCTTCGACCGACAATCTGGCTCAGATACGTTGATGACGTGTTCGCGATCTGGCAGCACGGTCGACAAACGCTAAACACATTCCTCAGCCACCTAAACAAACAACACGAACGCATACAATTTACCATCGAAATCGAAAACCAAAATTTGCTCCCGTTCCTAGACACACTAGTTACACGTCTTCCTTCAGGCAATCTTCACGGTCTACCGAAAACTGACACACACGGGCCAATACATACATGCAAATTCATATCACCACCCAGCACAAAATATGGAGTCATAAACACCCTTAAAAACAGAGCCACAACTATTTGCTCTAACCAGCAGGCCCTGAAACAAGAACTAAAAATCATTAGTGACACATTCATAAACAATGGCTATAACAAAAATACTGTCAATAAAATACTCTATAAAACCACAACAAAAACGAATCTAGACTACAGTAAAACCATAGCCATCCCATACATTAAAGGGTTATCAGAAAAAATCAACAGAATCCTACAACATTATAACCTTAATGCCACCTTTAAACCACCCACTAAACTTAAAACCATATTCAGCTCCTCTAAGGACCCTCTCCTCCCATTAGCACATCCTGGAGTCTGTTGCATCCGCTGCACCTGTAACTTACCGTACATTGGTGAAACAGGGCGCACAATCCCTATACGCAAAAAAGAACACATTAGACACATTAAATATAACCATTATGGTGAAGCAGGCCTCTCAGACCACGCACTCAACACCTTACACCAAATCAACTGGAAAAGCACCTGCTCCTTACACCGCACAAAAACATGGTATGAAAGAAAATTTAAAGAATCCTGCGAAATCCTGATAAACCACCCAAATATCAACAATAAAGATGGTATGAAAATTCCAAAGATCTGGATGGCACACATTCAGCCAACCTAATTTGAAAGATTCAACACAAGTCAGGCTCTAGCCAATCTGCTATTATTAGAAACCATTCCACTCCAACTGGCTGGAATGATGTTAATATAATGTTAATATATGTATATAGTAGACAACACAAATAATAGGACTTCAGCGTTGATGTATAATTTTTTTTTTTTTTTTTTTCCACCAGAGGTCAGGCCAACAATTGTGGTAGCGGTTAGTCAGTGTCTTTAACGAACCGGTATGATTGTAGTATAGCTTGTTTCCTGTGTATATTTGTACGCTCCAGAAGATGACCTTGACATAAAGGTCGAAACGTCGAAGTGTAAAATTTTAGTAATAGTAAACTAAAGTTTTTATTCAAACACGGTAGTTGTCTCCATAATTTCCAAAAATGCATAAAGATATTTATGTTACCTTTAGGCCTCTATCCTCCATGTGCCTTAAAAACTTGATATTATTATTATTATTATTATTATTATGGGCTACTCTGTGGTGTCCTTAGACTCATTGAGGAAGGCCTTAAACATTGTGCTAAGCACTATCTAATGTTTGCTCAGTATCTATGAAATTATGGTTACCCTTCTGGCCTATTCTTTGCACTCCTCATGTGTCTTCTTGTCATTTTTTGAATTTCTCCCCACAATTTTTTTTATTTTGTTGTTCCAGCTTAATGATGGTATTTATCCATTTAATTCCCGCGTGATTTATTCTCATGACTCTAGGTATGCAGTCTGTTATTACTTCCCTCAAACACTCCTTTTCTACTTCCCATGCACTATCAATATCCAGCCTTTGCAGTTTCACGTGCCAAGACATAGCACTAATTCAAGCAATCTCCTATGCTTGGAAAGGTTATGTGTTCGTGTTACTTTAATTTTAACAGTATTGATAAGAACACAGACTTATAAGAAAATAATATAATTACTCTTTATTAACTTATTGCTGATATTTCGCTATTATATCCAGCATCTTCAGAGCACAAAAAGAGCTTGTCGCAGTACAACAACAACAATCTGGATAACAATGGGACTAGTTTAAACAATTGCATCTATGTTGACATAGATTCAACCTAATTGGGACTTTAGTGTTTGTGTTGCCCATTGCAATTGTTTAAACTAGTCCCATTGTTATCCAGATTGTTGTTGTTTTATATACTGTGACAAACTGTTTTTGTGCTCTGAAGATGGTGGATATAATACATGTGAAATATCAGCAATAAGTTAATAAAGTAATTATTTTCTTATATGTCTGTGTTCTCATCAACACCATTAAAAATAAAAAGCACTCTCCTAAGTTTGTTATACTTACCAACCCTGTAATTCCACATATTACCCCCCCCCCCCATAGCTAAAAATTCCACATATTTAGCCATGTCAAGATCATATGATCACTCTCTCACCATTTGGTGGCATATGATTATATTGGTTATAGACACATTCTCTGATGCAATTACTAGATCTAGCAGTCTCAAACTCCTAGTACATTCCATCACATGCTGCCTCAAGTAATTATTCTTTACTAACTGCATAAATTCTGTTTTCTTCCTTCCATGAGTCCTTTTCTCCTTCTGTCTACATTCCCATAGTTGAAGTCCCCTATAATAATTACCCACCTTCACTCATTGAGCTTATTTGATGTTGTCCTTTATATTATCCTTTACATTTCCTTGTCTATAAAAGCAACCAACTGTATATTTTATTCTTCTGCCCACTATCTCATAGCAGATAGCCTCAAATATGTTATTTGAGGTTATCTGCTATGAACTCCTACTCTCTTTGGTTGCATTTCATCCACTATTATCAATAATACCCCCCCTGCATTATTTTCTCTCTATCCTGTCTGAACACACTTTACCCTTCACATTCTATCCCACTGACTGTATCATCTTCTGTCAGCCATGTCTTACTAATGCCAATAACCTTTGACCAGGATGGACTAACCAATGCCAAAAACTCCTGCCCTTGTTCCGAATGCTCCTAGCATTAGTGTACACATTGCAAAGTGCCGTTACAGGAAATATTCATCATGCAGTATCACTTTGTTTATTGTTTATGCCTGTATTTACTGCACTATAACTATGTATATTACACTGTGTATTCCCCTCTGTTTTTAAGCATAAAAACCTGTTCTCATCTTGTTGTCCAAAACAACTTCTGGGAATAGCAAAATAAGCAATTACTTGTATATTCTTGCTTTCATCTTTTCCTTCCTTGTGGGACACCTGTCCATGGTGTAGGGGACCTCCCAGTGATGGTTCTGACCCTTTTTATTATTCCCATATTCTTTGCCCTATTTCTCTTGAGTTTTTTACTCTATCATGTCTTACAGCCCTGGAATCATGTTGCACTGAATCCAATGTTGCACTGGAATCCAATGCCTTGTAGTCATGCAGTGCAATCTGTGGACATATGGAAGGGGGGGGGTTCTAGTAGTGTTGCACTACTTTGGCCTCTTTCAGCAAGACAGGCAGTCCTGGATGGCCTGGTCAGGATCATTCAACTAGTGGGCTTGACTGCAATGGTCAGTGGTGTTGCAGTAAGTCTCCCACACTATGGTCCATTGTTGGGGTCCAAGGCTTGTTGTGATGCTGGTATAGTATCTGGGATAATCCTTACATTTCTCTCCTGAGCACAGTCATTTTTTTCCAGTGAATGGTGTCCACATGTAACTCCATGGTAGGTAAACAGTTCTGGCACTGAACAAAAAATCCTTTGTGCATGAATTTTTTCATCATCAAATTTTTCAGGAGCCTTGCAAGGTCCCAACCAAGTACTAATACCAGATAGAAACATCGCTTGATTGATTATAGAAGTTAAAAAAAAAGACATGGGGACAACTGTATAAATGTACCTGTTCTTCTCATTATCCATGCCACAGGTGACAAGCCAAATGGATTTAGAAGAACTAGGATTTAGAAGGATTTATATTCAAAAGGATTTAGAAGAACTAGCTGGATCTCCTAGGTCAGTTAAGAAACTGATCTAGGAGTCTGGTGATATCCTTCTGGAAACATTATGTCAACAACACTCAGTAATCAATGTAATACCAATTACAGCAATGAATCAAAAATTGCTAAACTCGTCTAGAAGAGTGATATCAGAATGCGATCCTCTTGATGTTCCAGATGAGGAAATATGTTCAGGGCTTAAAGATCAGGGATGACTATTAAGAGATGCATCCTGATACATAGAGATGGTCACCTAGTTCTAACTATTAACATCATCCTTATCTAGTCTTGCCATAAATGCTGTTACAACTTTGGCACACACACCTACACTGTCTACAGAATTGCATGAGACTGGTTCTGTTAGTGGTGCTGTGTGCAGCCAACATTCATGTGTTTATCAGTAGAGAGAGAGTTGTCTAGCTGTATGGATTAATATGCAGTGGTAAGGAGTAAATCTAGAAGGCATATTCTATGAGTCATAGAATGTGCCTTCTATGACTCATACTGCTGTATAAGTCATAGAAGTAAACTCTATGACTCATATAACTCATGAAGTTATATGAGAACTCTATAACTGTAAGAGCTCTTCACAAGGTTGGAATGCAGCTGTTATTTTCAACACACAAAAAACACGGGATCAAAGGCACTTCTCCGGCAGTACGTGAACAGCAGGCATAGGGATATCCTCTTCACAGATGAGACGATTTGCACCATTGAAGAGTCATTGAACTGCCAAAACAATTGAATATATGCCCTGGATGTTGTCTAGCACATGTCATAACACCCAGGATTCAGAGAGGTCATCATCCTGCATCTTGATATACTTTGACATCGGTTTTGATCACCCAACTAAATCATCAAAACCGATGTCAAAGTATATCAAGACACTGTGCTGGAACTTGTGGTATAGCCCTGAACAAAACCTTGTTTCACAGTAGGCAGTTAATCTTCCAACAGGACTCATCCCCTGCACAGAAGGCAAGGACCACAACAATGGTTGGACTCGAATGTGCCTGACCATATATCACCATCTGGAAATCCCAATCTGAATCTGTTGGTCTTCAAATTGTGGTTGGATCTTGAGCTGTAGCCTGCAAGAAATGACACCCTAGCATCTCAAGCCTGAAGGTGAATTTGGATCAAACAGTGGCAGCATTTCTATTAGATGTTGTGTGTGCCATCAATATGTGGCTTCACAGACTTTGGATGTGCGTGAAAGCAAAAGGGGGACATTTCAAATGTTGAGTGCTGCTATATGTGCATTATATATATGGTTTGTATTTGCTGAAAGCTGTAAATGATTTACTGATAGATTGTAGGCACTATTCAAGTTGTGATGGTATTTATGACTAGACTGTGTACATTTGCTGAGCTGAAATGCTGATTCTCTTCAACCAAATTCCAAAATCTGAAATTGCCATAACGACATTCACCATCTATTTCTTAAGGTTTTAAACTTTTTTCATGTGTGAGGTATATGCAAAACTTTTTAATTTCTCTTTTCGTATAGTAAAATCAGGTGTTCAAGATATACATGAAGGTGAGTTATATTCGAGTAAATATGGCAGTTGCCTTAGTATCCCATAATGCAAAAACATTATTGGAAGGGTCACTACATAGGCTTGTTTTGATCTTTATTGAAGCCTCATTGGTGGGGGTGGGGGGGGGTGAGAGGTGAGATTGAAGAGATTGGTGTTTTGGGATGATGCCAGTTCATTGTTTCCAGATATGTGCCATATGCTTTGGTCACAGAAAGTGGAATGTTGTGTATTGTATTATATTGGTGGATCTGCCAGAAGGTGAAGTTATAGTCGGATGTGTTACAAATTGGCAGTAAAAAAATAAAAAAATTAAAAAAAAGAGATAAGTTTCATTATAATTTATTAGAGTTGCTTTAAATTTATGGGGAGACTAATCTGGATAGAACATACATGCTGCATAGTTTGCACCTGTCGAATTTGTACTTTAACATAATATTTTTATATAGTTTGTTAGTGTTCTTGGTGCAGTGTTTCATAATGGTCACACAGGACTCAGTAGTTGGACCTGTATTATTTAACCATTATATCAATGACATTGTCAGTGGATTCAGATGTTATGAGAGAGAGTTGTTTACTGGGAAATCTGTTAACATCTGCCTAGATGGACACAAAAAATACATCTGCTGCCACAACTATGGTCAGTCAGGTCTAGGTGGCATGCCTTTCATGGGATCAGATGGAAGTAAACTATTATGCTCCATCACATGAAAATAAACTTGAAAAACTCTTTTTAGAATCAGCAGCAGACTTGAAAAAACAGCTAAAGCTAGCTAACCGAACCTATAAAAGATATCCCTCATAGGACCATTTAAGCTTTATGTAGCCTAGTTTCATCCACTTATTTTTTTTGTGTGCTATTACAATTTTAATATTGTCTTCCTGAAGATATCTCTGTGACAGAGACAAAATTTTCAAATGATTAAACCTACTGTCAGCAAGGAAGGCAACGGGAAACCACCTTGCTCATAATCGTTTCTCCCTAGAATGGTAGCATATAGCTACCCTCCCCCGGCCGTATGGCAGATGGGAACCAGAAGAAGAAGAAACCTACTGTAATTATTTCTCTTTGTGCTGCATTTATTTCATTAAATTTTATTATGAGCTTAAACCAGCACCTAAACATAAATACATGGGAGTCTGCATACTCTCTCTCTCTCTCTTGGGGAAACTGTACTGGAAAAAGTCAGGGAGGCAAAGGATCTTGGGATGATAATCGATAGAAGCTCAGGAGACATATTATAAAAGTGGTGAAAATAGCACTGAGGATTCCTTCAATACTGAGAAGTACACTGACCAACAGAGATAGAAGCGTTATGATTTCATGTATACAGCCTTGATCAGCCTCGATTGTTGTGCTCAGATTTGGTCCCCAGGATTTTAAGGGGATAAATTAACCTCTGTTAATTAACTGAATTAACAGAGGCAGATAACAAAAATGATATCAGGACTGTACAATGTTAGTTATGGGGATAGGCTGTTATGAGAATAACACAAAGTGATATGCTTGAGACATCTAAAATTGAGAGATGTTTACAGGGTTGACACTGGAAGTTCTTTTATATGGTAGAACAAGAAGAAAGAGCATATATAAGGGAGCCAACCTTGCAAGTTTCAAAAAGAAGTTGTGAGAAGTGGTTTCTTTGCATGGAGGGGGGTTGAACTGTGGAAGACATTGTTTGATAAGGTGGTGAGAGCATGAATATAATAGACTTTGTGTAGCACAGGATGAGTCTCCCACAGTGAACCTTGTGACTCTATGGAGGTCCTGAATAATAATAATGATAATAAAACTTTACATTCTGAGCAGTTAGGGAGGTTGAGAAAGTGATTATTAGATATTAGAGAGAAAGTCTAGAGGCAAATCTTAAAGAATATATCTGGACTGCAGTGAGGGTAGATTCAATTAACGTGTTCTGTGCTGAGCAAATAGAATAAGAAGTACAGATGATATGATTTAGATATAATTGACAAAGACTCATCAGATAGATCTTTGTCACTTATATCTAAGATGTATGGTAAACATGCACATGTGATGAAAAAATTGAAAGGTAATCCTTTTGTGTTGTGAATGAATGAAATGCATTTCTGAAATGAGTAATGTGCACTAATGCTGAATGTCTTTGTGGTGAGATTATCTTCCTGGACTGTTTGGTAACTTCAGGGACTTGGAAATAAAACATAATACTAATATATCCACTTAATGTTTTTTTGTTGTTGTTTTTGTTTGTTTTTGAATGTCAAACAGTACAGAACAGTACGTGCATGCATGTCAGATGCATGCTCACACACACACAGACACACTGAGAGAGAGTAATATATTTCAGGATGTGATGATGATGCTGTACTTCTTCATTCCAGTAAATTATTATAATCTTTTCTGAATTTTATTTTAGTTCTCATGTCAAATGTTCTCGTGAATTTTATTTTAAGTTCTCATGAATTTTATTTTAGTTCTCTCTTTATGCAGAACTAATGCAAATAATCTAATTTGCAAAACTTAGTTAATGCAGCTGAATTTTGATTTGACTGTCTGAGCTTTTTTTGTAGATAATTTGAAAGATTTATAGAATATCATTGTAATGCAAGATGATATTTTAAAGTTTAGCTCAGAAACATATATAACAACAGAACAAATAGGCACTCTTAGGGGATCATATATGCGGAAATGCAAATTTTATTTAAAATAGAGATTAATTTTGCAAATCAGATTAAAATAAAACTAGTTATATGAGAATCTAGTATGATTAAGGGCTGGATATTTATATTAAGAGCTGGAAATTAAATTGATGCTTTCAGTGTAATATTGCTTGTATGATAACCATTTGATGTCAATCTGCAGAGCACATCTCTTGATTAAATCTCTTTCAGTCAATATGAAAATGAGTAGTAACACAATATACTCTTATAAAGATATTTTGTCCTGTGAAACTTATATAAAAAACATGGTGCACTCTTTGACATTTAAATTAATTCTGTTCTTAGATTTAGTATCCAAAGACATTTTTCATTGATTTATTTTCAGAAAAAGTGTGCAAAATACTGGCCAGATGACTCCATGACCTGTGGGGAAATCCAAGTATTGCTTATACATACTGATCTCTATTCAAGTTTTACAATAAGAACAATTCTTCTCAGGAATCTCTCTGTAAGAATTCCTTTTTTATGCATTATTTTTAATATAATTTTTGCAATTTAAAATGTTGCCTATATACATTAAAAATAATTATAATAAACTACTTCTGCTTGTGAGATCCCATGTGACCTTATGGTACCTTTCATGATGATCTTAATTCATTAACAGAAGAAAGATGTTTTAGGTTCATCCTTTAGTTGCTGACTTCGAAAACTTTTTCCACTCCTTTTTTTTTTCCTGTACACTCAATGATGGTACATATCAGGAATTTGATGATGATGATAATATATATATATATATATATGTAAATAAAATTATAAAATTACTTGGTAACCCTAATATATATATATATATATACTTTCAATAAAAAATCGCTAAGTGAGTAAAAGTATATTATCTGAGTGGTTTCATACTTCTCTTGAAACATAGGAACTTCTTCAGTTCTATTAAAGATCCCTAATTCTGTTTGCTTACCTAGGAGTTTATGAAGTTTATTGCACCAATTGCATTCGCTACATTTGCTAGATATTAAAAAAACAACTGAATATGATAAAAGGAACACACAGGACATATATCTCTGCCATAGAAAATCAAGTATGTCCTTCTCTCTCTCTCTCTCTCTCTCCCACTATGTAGTTGATACTTACCATATGATTAATTGGCAAAGGATGATTGTTCTTGTTCCTTTGTGATACACTTGTAATCATCCCATTTTAGTAACATAGAAAGTTTAAGTTGGCTTGTGAGACCATTATTGATTATTCCAACTTAAATAAGCATGATGACTTTATCACTGCAAGAATTTGTTCTGCCACTATCTGACCATATCTTCCATCCAACAGACTGCCTTCTCCCAAAGAACCCAGGAAACTCATCAGTTATACCATTAAGACAGTAAATAATTTCTTGAACATAAGCAAAGTGGATATTAGATCCAGCATTATTTCAAAGCTGAATGCAGAAACTATGAAAGTTTTGTAAGTTGACCAGTGAGCTTGTGGGAATACATTCCTCAGCATTCATGAGTTGCCTTAGTGTAGACTACTTAAAAGACATAGGTGCTGCCCAAGCATCTATATATTTGCCTTTTATAAGTCCATTTTGATAAGGTTTCACTGCCTGACTGGTTGGTTCTCTTCAGAGACCATGCAGGAACCCTAAGATAGTAAAAACTCTCATTCGGTACTGAGGAACTTGAAATGTCAGAAATGTATTTTTCGTGAGTGAACTCTTGATCGGGGGCATAAAAGTAATTATTAAAATAAAGAACCAAAATGGTTTCAGTTTAGCAATGCCAAATTACTTAAGCAAAGTGGATATTAGATCCAGCATTATTTCAAAGCCGAATGTAGAAACTATGAAAGTTTCGTTAAGTCGACCATACAGCTTGTGGGAATACATTCCTCTTTTCTGAATGGAACATTCATAACTTGGCCATTTCCCAAGAGAGTACTGCATGATCACTGTCATGCAGTACTCACTTGTAATCTACTTAGTTAGTAATATACTTATGTATTACAATAAGGTGACTGCTTCCATGGACAGAGGAGAAGGATACACAGTAATATACTTAGATTTTGCAAAGGCTTTTGATAGATTACTGCATGATAAGTTGATAGTCAAACTGCAGTGGATGGGGTCAAATATTAGATTGGTGCATTGGATTGGAGACTGGCTAGGTAAAACATATCAACAAGTTGTGTATGGGGGGAGCGATATTCAGGAAAAGGAAAGTTACTTGTGGTGTGTGCCTCAGGGGTCTGTTTTAGGGCCATTGCTGTTTAACTTGTATATTAATGATATTGGTGAAGATTTGGATGGAGATATGCAGTTGTTAGCAGATGATGCAAAGTTGGGATGAACCATGAAGAGTAGAGAAGATGTTGTGTCTTTACAAGAGACTTAAATAAATTGAGTGATTGGGCATGGGAATGAGGATGTGACTTCAATGTTGCAAAATGTAAGGTTTTAAAATTTGGAAAACAAAAATGGGATGCAGAATTTATGCTTGGTGAGGATATATTGTCAGAGGTGGAGGAAATAAGAGATCTGGAGGTGGTAATGGATGAGGATCTGAAATTTAGGGGACACATAGCCAAAATTGTGAAGACACACAAAGGCTTCTGAGAATGATATGGAGGACACTAAGTTATAGAAGTAGGGAGATTCTTGTTCCGTTGTATAAGGCTTTGAATAGGCTACACATAGACTATTGTGCCCAGATTTGGTCACCTGGTTTTCAGAAGGATGAAGAGATGTTGGAGAGGTTCCAGAGGCAACTGACTAAGGTAGTTTCTAAACTCTGGAATGTCGAGTATGAAGAAAGATTGAGAAGATGCAACTTGCAGAGTCTGGTGGACAGGAGGCGGAGGAGGAGGGGAGATATGATAGAGACCTACAAGTTATTAAGGGGTTGTTATAGGATCAATGCTGGAGAGGTTCTTCTCACAGAAAATAGTGGGAGATCAGGGAAGAACCAGAGGTCATCCCTGGAAGCTGTATAAGGAAGGTGTGAGTAGGGGAGTGAGAAGCAGGTTTTTTCATGCAGAGTTGCGAATGATTAGAATACCTTGCCTGAGAGTGTGATGTCTGCAGAGAATTTGAGTGTGTTTAAAGCACGGAATGATGAGCTGTGTGTTTGATAAAAGGACCTCCTAGATGAGTCTTTTGACTACTTGGGGTTTGTGTAATAATAATAATAATAATAATATAATAATAATTTCACAAAACAACTGAAATCAAAATTAAACTCTTGTAAAGACAAAGCAGCTGCCATCTATCCTTCCTTCACTTGCGTTTAATGATTTTGTGAATAAACTTAAACAAACAAGCCCACACGCTACAAACACTGCAAGCATACATCTTCTACTGCAACTTTTACACACACACACACACACACACTTATTTACAATTAATTAAGTCAAAAAACTTATATGAACCGGGAGCTTTCTTTACACATTGCACTTTATACAATCCCAGATGTTCAAGAGCATGTAGTTGATCTTTATGAGAATGTATAAAAATAGCTAGTTGAATGAAACACTTGAAACACTCACTTATTCCGACAATCTCTGGGTGTGCACCCAGAGATTGTCAGAATAAGTGAGACATGGTTAGATGAGGATGACATCCTGACAGGAATAGAGATGGAAAGGTATGATGTGTTTTGTGAGGATAGAAGGGGTAAAAAGGGAGGGGGAGTGCTATTGATGAGAGAAACAGTTATGTCTATACAAAGTAGAGATGCAAGACGGAAATAGTGCCAGTGGTTTTGAGGCAGTATGGTGTGAGATAGAGGTGAATAGAATCAAATACTTGGTGAGATGTTGTTATAGACCTGGTAATGTGGATGGTGGTGATAGTGAAATGTATAGTCAAATAAGCCAAGCAAATAAGAAAAGGGTGATCATTATGGGTGATTTTAATTTTGGCAATATAGACTGGAATGATGAGATAGCAACTGGAAGTAAAGAAAATGAGTTTCTTGAGTTTTTGAGGGATAACTACCTCAGACAGTATGTAACAGAGGCCACAAGAGGATTAAGGGTCTTGGATTTGGTCATCTCATCGGAGGATGTAATTATCAATGAGTTATCAAATCATCCACCAATTGGTGAAAGTGACCATGAGGTGATTACTTGGGTGGTTGCCAGCAGTGCAAGGACCCCTGTGAAAAAAGGGTATATGTGGAACTACAAGGGGGGGGGGGTGATTATGAAGAGCTCAGGAGACAGCTTGCAGGTGTAGCATGGAATGAGGAGTTAGCTGGAAAAGAGATCAATGCAGCTTGGGGGATTTTCAAAAAATATTTAGTGGATGCAATGTCTAAATGTATACCACAGGTGAGAAGGTTAAATAAGGTAGGTGTGAGATGGATGAATAAAGAGATTAAGCATGCAATACAGAGAAAAAGGGCATTGTGGAGGCAGCATAAGAGAAGTGGAAGTAACCAATTTCATGAGGTCTACAAAGACTAGGCAAGGAGGGTGACTTGGTTGGTGAGAGTAGCTAAAGAGAGGTATGAATAGCAGTTAGCTAATGAAGCTAAAAAGAATCCTAGGGAGTTCTTTCGATATGTAGCCAGCAAAAGAAAGAATGATTATGGAAGGATGACATTGATTGGAGAAAATGGTATAAAGACAGCTGTTGCAGAATGTGTGGTGGAGATACTTAATGAGCAGTTCATAAAGATCTTTAAATCTTGTGAATGTGACTTCATGGAGAGATTAAGAGCAGTTGATGATGGGGAGGAGAGACTGACTGTAAGTGAGCAAGAGGTGTTTGGGGAGTTGAGTAAATTAGATGTAAATAAGGCTGTGGGACTTGATAATATATCACCGCTTATTCTGAAGGAATGTGCCAGAGAGTTGACACCTGCCTTGACATATTTTTTAATACGAGTCTTGCACTTGGTCAAGTCCCTAAAGAGTGGAAGGAGGGCAAGATTGTGCCACTTCATAAAGGAGGTGATCGAACTCAAGCATCAAACTATAGGCCTATCTGTGGAGTAGTGGTGACAGCCCAAGACAGGAAGGTGTGGAGGAGACTCATAACAAACAGTGACCCCACTTAAGTGGGAGGAGCTGTAGAAGAAGATTATTATTATTCGTGACACCTCCAAGGAGTCCAAAAACTCATCACAGGAGGACACCTATTGCACAACTCTCCATCTCCACCACTACACTGAACCTCTCAATATGTAAATTACTTATGCAAATACCTACCGGTTTAATGGGTTTTCTGTAGTTATAGGATAATGAGCCATTCAGAAGCCTTGGTTAAGTTGTTGGAGAAGCTTGTGAGAACTAGGATCCAGAGTTGGGTTGACAACAATGGTATAATCTTTAATGGACAGCATGGATTTGCTAAAGGGAGGTTGTATTTTAGTAATCTAAAACATGACCTCATGATAAGTTGACAGTCAAACTAGAGCAGATGGGGTTGGATATTAGATTAGTGCATTGGATTGGAGACTGGCTATCTGATAGGTATCAACAAGTTGTGTATGGGGGTGCAATATCCAGGAAAAGGAAAGTCACTAGTGAAGTGCCTCAGGGATCTGTTTTAGGGCCATTACTATTTAACTTGTATATTAATGATATTGGCGAAGATTTGGATGGAGATATTCAGTTGTTTGCAGATGATGCAAAGTTGGGACGAACCATAAAGAGTAGGGAAGATGTTGTGGCCTTGCAAGAAGACTTGAATGAATTGAGTAATTGGGCAAGCAAATGTGGATGTGAGTTCAATGTTGCAAAATGTAAGGTTTAAAAATTTGGAAAACAAAGATGGGATGCAGAATTTATGCTTGGTGAGAATATATTGTTGGAAGTAAAGGAAATGAGAGATCTGGGAGTGATAGTGGATAAGGATCTAAAATGTAGGGGACACATCGCCAAAATTGTGAAGACAACACAAAGACTTCTGGGAATGATGAGGAGGACACTGACGTGTAGAAGTAGGGAGATTCTTGTTCCATTGTATAAGGCTTTGATTAGGCCACACATGGACTATTGTGCCCAGATTTGGTCACCTGGTTTTCAGAAGGATGAAGAGATGTTGGAAAGGGTCCAAAGACGACTGACTAAGGTAGTTTCTGACCTCTGGAATGTCGAGTATGAGAGAAAGATTGAAAAGATGTAATTTGCAGAGTCTAATGGAGAGAAGGAAGAGGGGAGATATGATAGAGACCTACAAGTTGGTAAGGGGTTGTTATAGGATCAATGGTGGAGAAGTTCTACAGAGAATAGTGGGAGATCAGGGGAGAACCAGAGCTCATCCCTGGAAACTGTATAAAGAGGGTGTGAGTAGGGGAGTGAGAGGCAGGTTTTTTTCGTGCAGAGTTGTGAATGATTGGAATGCCTTGCCTGAGAGTGTGGTGTCTGCAAGGAGTTTGAATGTGTTTAAGACCCGGTATGATGAGATGTGTGTGAGATAAAAGGACCTCCTAGATGAGTCTTTGACTCCATGAGGTCTTGTTTAATAATAATAATAATAATAATAATAATAATAATAAAATGCTATGGAGATCATATTTGCAAAGAACTTTGGCTATTTTATCTGATGTATCCTTAATGTATGTTATTAGGAATGGCTTTTCTGTGATCCTGTGCATGTATTTTGAATGTAGGAGTAATATTTTATCTATTTTATACTGGCTGTAGTCATTGGCTAAAAGGTGCTGCAAAGGTCCCTGAGCTCAGTTTCAAGGTCTCTGTCATTTAAACAAATAGCCCCTGGCTCAGTAAGTAAGAGTTTTGAGAATGCCATACTGTTGGGAAAGGCTGTGGTGTGATATTATTATTATTATTATTATTCGTTGAGATGGTTTGGTCATGTGATGAGGAGGGAGGACGAATATGTGGGAAGAAGGGTCATGCAGATGGATGTGCAAGGAAGGCGGAAGCGTGGGCGGCCAAAGAAGAGATGGTGGGAGCTGGTAGAAGAGGTCTTGAAGATGAAGAACTTGGATGTGGTGACAGCCCAAGACAGGAAGGTGTGGAGAAGACTCATAACAAACAGTGACCCCACTTAAGTGGGAGAAGCTGTAGAAGAAGATTATTATTATTCATGACACCTCCAAGGAGTCCAAAAACTCATCACAGGAGGACACCTATTGCACAACTCTCCATCTCCACCACTACACTGAACCTTTCAATATGTAAATTACTTATGCAAATACCTACCAGTTTAATGGGTTTTCTGTAGTTATAGGATAATGAGCCATTCAGAAGCCTTGTCACTAGTGTATCTTTTTCTATAGTGAAGTTTATTTTAAGATGTTGGCTGTTAAGATATGCCAAAAATGTGTCTAATGTGTCTGGACCATTAACCACCTTACCGGCTGTTATGGATCAAATACGCATCCGCATACGCTTCGTATCCATCATATATTTCATTGTTGTAACAATGGCATTATAATTTTAATAAGCACTTCGCATCCATGATAACGTGAACGTCTATAGACGTCTTGGCCGGTAGCGTGGTTAAGCCAAACAGCATCATCAACACAGTGCAACCAAACTGTCTTTTTTTTTTTTGTGTGTGTGTGTGTGTGTGTGTGTGTGTGTGTGTGTGGCTATGTTGAGAGCTTAGTCTTCAAAATGCTCCATATAGAAGTTTGCCAGAAGAGGGGGGGGAGAGGGGCTAGTGCTGTGTATCTGTTACAGTTTCATTGTACTCTGATGATTCTGAGTAGTAAACCAGCAAAATATGAGTGAGTTTAATAAATGTATTTTTTCCTCTTGGTGTTAGTTATATTGTTAAACTTTATCATGGATAACGAACAACACCCAAGCTTTTCTATATAAATAGCCATTTAGGAGAAAATGGCTATAGAGGATTTGAAGTTTCTTTTGGTTTCATCATTTTGAGTATATTTAAACCTCTATTTTTTAAGGTTTTGATGATACCTATTCATTAAAACTTGAATGTTTCTCTAAAATATTTTTTTGTTTATCTGGCTAACAGCATCTTCAGGAAGACATTTAACAAGCAAACAAACAAAAAAAAAAAAAAACTCAAACTATTCCCAACAGTTTTTTTCTATAAATTGAAAAATACTGAATTGATAGTTTCATGCAGATCAGATTTTTTATGAATGCTAAACCATCCTAGGATTCTGTACTCTTGCACACTCTTCCTTCTATTCATCAATGATCTTCTGTCTTTACCTTCAAATCCTATTAATAGTTTTGCTGATGAATTGTATCCTCTTCTTCATGTAATACTTAAATAAGTCATGTTTCAAGATCCTTAACATAACCAGTGTGTTAAAAACTTTACTTGTGAGTGATCTCTTTGCTCACAAGAACAGTAAAGATAACATAGTAGATTTCAATGCTATCAAGTGCAGTCCTATTTTATTATTTGGAAGAAAGTTCCACTTTCCTCCTATTTATTTTTGACATTCTCATTTCCAATCAAGATCAGTTCCCCCTTCTTGGGGGTGACTTTCACATCCATCTTATCCTGGCATAGACATACAGTATTGCAAAAAACTTGGTCTTTCTCCTTAATTAACAGCATTTTACATACTGAAAATTGTGTGCTGTGCATTATAGGATATAAAAAACAACTCAAAGTAAGTCTGCTGCTCTTTATATATAAGTTGCTCAGATGTGAAACAATATCACAATCAAAAGTTTGTTTTCTTATATGCCATGTTTAATTAAAAATAAAAGCCAGAAATGTAATTTCTTGTCAAATTTATCGTGTTATATCATTCATTATATTATGTTCTCTTTCTGGTTCTTCTAACGAAACTACTAAAAAAATTTTAATTCTCTGTATCTGTTATTAATCTGTGTGTGTGTGTGTGTGTGGAGATTAACAACAAATTATTTTTATATCAATAAATTTTATATCAATAGTAAATATGGTATTTCTCTTCTTATTAACTTATTATTCATTTTACTTTTCAGACTAGTGATACACTGAGAGTGCTTCATTACCAGTTTTTAGATTGGCCTGATTGTCGAGTTCCTTATAACACATCATCATTAATTTCTATGCAGAGAAGAATAAGAAAAGATAACCCAGATTTAACTGGATCAATTATAGTACACTGCAGGTAACTACTATACATGATCATATATTTATTTATTCATTCATTCATATTCTTGCTTCCCTGTTATTAAAGACAAAACAGGATTCCTTATTGTATAGAAGTGATATCTGGACAATAAAACAAAAAGACAAACAAAGATTAATAATAGCTGAAATGAAGTTTATGAGATGTATTATTATTATTATTATTATTATTATTAGGGGTGCTTAAGGGTCAAAGCTGTATAACTGAGAGGAGACCTCCACATAGCCTTTAAAGGAATGCGGAGAACCGACCAGGGCTTCTGACCTAATGTCCAGTCCTCACCTTCTCGTGGTGCACCCTGTTGGGTATCTACTTTGATACTGAACGAACGAGGATGGGCTGGCAATTTGGGATTTAGCCGACCAAATTGTATTCTTATTGGTTAAACCAAAATAAAAAATGATGGTACAACATGACAAAATTTCATGCCGGCTGGGGCGTCGCCCGGTTAAACAAGGCCCCCGTTGTTTTCGCCAGGGAACCAGGGCGAACAGCGAAAAGTCAGCTACTGGAACAAATCTGCAAACAAACCCCAACTCAACATCACCAGAGTTAAAGATCGGTACTATCAACGTAAGAAGCCTGAATGGCAAAGAAATGGAGCTAGCTGAGGAATTAGATAAGTACCAGATCGACATAATAGGGGTGACTGAAACAAAAAAGACCAAAACTGGTGAGATCTTTCTGAGCAATAAATACAAAATGTTATATTCAGGCAATAACAATCAAGGAAAAGAAGGAGTAGCCATAGTATTCAACACAAAATACGAGGCTAATCTTCTTGAATGGCAGTCAGTCTCAAGTAGAGTAATGTGGGCAAATATGAGAATGGGGAACTGGACAATGAGACTTATTTGTGCCTATGGTCCCACAGAAGGTTCTACTAAGGTAGAAGTGGAGGAATTTTTTGAGGCTTTAGAAAAAGCAACTAACACAATGAAAAAGGAAAAGTTGGTCCTTGTTGGGGATCTAAATAGTAGAGTAGGAAATGATTGTGAGACATACAAAAATATTTTGGGAAAATTTGGAGAAAAGAGCAAAGCTAATAATAATGGCAAATATCTGTTGGATTTCTGC